>NC_136260.1:22532500-23017500 GCF_053564925.1 Oryzias latipes
GTGTAACTGCAAGACCCAGACTTTTTTTCTTTTTCTTTTTCTGGAGGCCGTAAAATTGAGGATGCGGCCAGGAGCCAAGTACAGCGAAGGACACTGGCGTTTCATCAGCGACACGAGAAGCATCAGGGGGCAGATCAAAAGCTGAACATCATCTTTCTGCAGAGATTGCAACCAGCCAGAATCACGGAAATCATTTCCCTGCAGAGTTTCGGTCATTTGCATACAGCGCCGGCTCACAGAAGCGTCTGCTGTGAAACTGCAGGCAGAAAAAAGGCAGAGAACAACTAGAATGTTGACTTGATTCGTTTGTGTGATTTCTATTCTGGCCCAACCGGTCACAGAGTTAAATCCATGTGTACAGAATGTGGCTTAGATCCCCTTAATTGTGCCAAAATAGCTCAGAATCGGTGAGGTGAGAATTTTTCATAATCCCCCTCTATGTGCCCTGAGCTTGCAGGCACTCCTGATCCGAAGATGCACGGAGCACATCCTCCTGTTGTGTCAGTTTAACCCAAAGCAGCCTAAACCAGGTTGTTCTTGTCCTCTGCTGATCATTTTCTCAACTCCAGAGGACCTCTGATTTAGTTCTCATTGACATCTTTGCAGCAAAAACTTTAAAACTTCCATTTAATCGACATACATCCATATTTATACCCCACATTTCTCTGCAATCTGCCACCTACTCAAAAGATTCAATTGATTTCACATTTTTAACCCTGTAAAATTGGATTTGTTTGGATTTTTGGTTGTTGATTTGTGATTTACCATGCAGTACCCAATAAATATGTCTCTTTAATCTGTTTTCAAAGCGTGGTTTTTATTTTATAATTTTGTCATTTTTAGCTAAAATCAAAAACCTATGTCGATTTTGATTCTAATTTCTAACATAGAAAAGCTCAGAAATGCAATTTTGATCTTGACTTTCTTTTTACATGTCCTCCATCATCAGAAAAATCCCACAAAAATGTGTTCAATAAACCAAAAATCAGTCAAGGGATGGAATAAAGTATTTCAACAAAAATGCTTAATTTGTGGAACATTTTGACGAAAGAAAATAAAAAGATTAAATCAGATTATATTAAAAAACCATCATAACTCAACTAATTATTTTAGTAGGTAACACTTTTAAGTAAGTTTCAGAATGAAAGCCTTAATATTTTCTTGAAATGTTAATTTCAACTCATTACTTCTGGAAAATCAGAGTTTAGTTTGAAGGAAAAACAAAAGTAAAGGAAATGGGATTCTTTGTTTTCCTAAGAAAACGTGGAAAACAATTTCCTGCATCGGCCTTAAAAGGGTGAAGACGAGCAAACTACTGTCCACAATAAAAAAGGTTAAGGTTCTCTTCTTTCTCTCTTTTCTCAGGCAACACGACAAAAATGAGCCATTTAGGGACAGTATAACAGGAAAAAAACGACATTTAATCAACTCAAAGCAAACCAAATGTGGGTCAACTGGATGACCCAGGAAGTGATCCGGAGGAACCAGGAAGTAACCAAAAAATAACAACCAAAACCAGGCGACTACAGAAACCGAACAAAGAGGATTGCATTGAATGGCAGAAGTTTACAGCTAAACAGTCTGTGAACCCACTGTCAAAAAAAACTCCACTTTATTAGACACCTCCTGGACACAGAGACAGACAAATGTCATACAGTGAAAATTATTGTTTTAACATGAAATATTTTGAGCTACATTAAAGTAGTAATGCAATACAATCAACGCTGTTACTTTTCTTTAAATTATTAAACAACACAAAAGCTTCAAAATAATATTTATGATACTTTCCTTATGGAAAACTTTGCATATATGAGTTTCGAGGGTTTTAAAGCCCAAAGTGGCTGTTTAGTTTTGAGAGAGTTGATAAAGGAATTCTTTAAATAAATCATAAAGTAAATATGTTTAAAAATTGGTGAACTCTGGTGACAAAAACACCCAGAAGGGTAGAAGCTCTGGAGGACCAGGATGGAGTTGTTTTCTTCCTCCACCTTCCAATAACATCCGATGTAAAACTTTTAAACTAAGAAAACATTTCTTGGGGAAAGTTTTCTGCAAAAAAAAGTTGTTTTTTTTCCTCATGTAATTTATCAGAAAGTTGGAGAACGAGTTCTGTGCCTTAGCAGCATTATTTCTATTCTGCTCATCCAGAACAGATTATGGAACAAAGCAGGAGCTTAGAACAACCAGAAACCTGACCTAGAATGGACTTTTCTGAATGTTCATCTTTGTCGGGCACATCTTGACAGTGGTGTGAGATTATGGGATTATTCAAAGCGTTTGTCTAAAAGCTCCAGTCCTGGTGATCAGAAAGGAGATGGATGAGATGAGAAGGTGAAAGCGTGGCGTGGCAGCGAGCGGCAGACGACAGCCTTCCCCGCTCCTGAGATGCTGCGGAAAAGAAACGGCGGCGGCAGAAACAGCTGCTTCAAACTGACTGCAGAAAGCCAGACTGCAGGGAGAGTCTCCAGTTAAGCAGACAAGACGTCAGCGACCTCAACCGGACTCATCGATGTGAAATTGGCAGAGGGGGAACCGTGGACCCCTCTGTCTGGTTAATTAAACAGACTGATTTACCTCTGACACCTTATTGGCAGAAACAAGAGAGGAGAGGCTTTGAGCTGTGGAGCTCCGTGTCCGGCTCTCATTGATCTTTCTTGGTAATCGTGCCGCCTTTCATGCAAACACTACTCCAATGTTTGCTTATTCAAATACAGCGGGATACAATTTAGCGCTTAGGCACGTCGAGTTAAAAAACACACAACAAATGTGTTTTTCAGTCATCGTTTTTGTTTGCCTCAGTCCCAACCGGCCTTTCAGGTGGACACAGGCGGTCTGCAGGTGAGAGATGCTCACACCTGTACAGAACACGTGGGTGGCCTACACAAAATGTCAAGGTCACTGATCACTCCGTGAACCCGTAGAGACAGAATGGTCATGCACTTTGTTTTCTGCAGGTATGCTGCGGTCGACAGGTCGTAGTGAACACTTACACAACACGTAAGGGTGAAGTGGGCGAGACGCAGGCGTGTCGTACAGAGTTTTCATTTTTTTGTACCTAAACTGTAAAAAGTGAATCTTAAGAAAAGAAAAAAAAAACACGTTTTAAGAAAAATTACCATTTTTTCCTGTCGTATAAGAAACATAATCCTATTCAAAAAGTTCCTCAAAAGGAAAATAATAACGAGATTTATTTTCTGGAAAAAAAAAATATTTTTTTACCCCACTGGCAAATTTATTTGTCATTTATTTAAAATATAATTGTTCAAATTTTAAGATATATATATATATATATATTTTTTTTTAACTTGTCCTGTCCAACAGCTGGGCAGTCAGATGAGAGCTGAGGGCCTCTTGGGTTGGACATATTTTACTTTAACAAGAGGGGTTATTAATCTTCAGACAAACCAAAGGTATGTCTGAAAGGAAAGAGGGGAAGAAGAGAGAGGGACGTTAGAGAGAGGGGGGGGTAGGGGGTGATAATAGGAGGGGAAGGGGGATAAGACCATGAAGCAGCATAAAGCAACAAGTTTACTGGTTGTTAATCATTATGGTAAGGTTCAAGTGTAGTACAATAAGGGCGGAGCCTGTCCACACACACACTCAAATGTTATAAACACACCTGTTAGTTGCAAAAATGTCCACCTGTCGACATGTACACAAAACAGATAGTGTTCACACGCATACTTATGCCTTAAAACCAACTAGTGTGAAATATTTCAGTCATTCAGTCTGTTGAGCTAACACCTGTGCTCAGGTGAGTGTTTATGTTCTTCTAAAATGGATGGTGGAACGTGAAAAGAAGGAGGGAGAGTGCCCAGCCATCCCCACCCCAAGACCCCCACCGCACCAGCAGCGGCAGCCGGAATCCCCCCAACGCCACACGGGAACCGGCAGGGAACAACCGCCGCCCGGGCGACCAAGCCCGCCACCCAGGCCGGGGCCAGCAGGGCCGCCGCAAGGCCCCCAGAGCCAGAGAGCAGGGAGGCACGGAGGGAAAGAGGGCGCCGCCCCAGCCCAACCAGGAGAGCAGCCCCCCCGCCGCGCCGGGAGAACCCAACGCAGGGCCCCACCGGAGAAGGACGCCCACAGCCCCAGACGAGCACCCCACCACCACCCAGGAGTTCCGGGCATCCCCCCGCCCCAACCCCAGGTACGAGCCAGGACCCCCCAAGGGAGACCCACTCCGCACTCCAGGCAGCCATCCGCCCGGCCGACGGTTGGTCCAGGGAGGAGCGAGGCAGGGGCCCGCCGCCCCCGCCCAGGAGGGGGGAACTCCGGGGAAAAAAGAGGGCCCACAAGGGGTGTTGTAAATATGGCCCGACCAGGCTCGGCCACAGTTGGAAATTTGGCGGGGCCCAGCACTCAGGAGCAAGGACCAGAACCCACCCCCCAGGGACACGAACACCCCCGGCTCAGATGTAATGTGAACTCCCCCACCGCGCGGAGAGAGCACCGCCGGGCCCAGGAAGCCGGCACCCCGGGGACACAGCCGCCGTTGCAAAGGGGCCCGTACCCCCCACCAGGGAAGAGGCAGGGGACAGATGGTCCTAGGTCCCACCTTCCTTGCAAAATGTGTGTGCGTGTATGTGTGTTTGAGAGAGTGTGTGTGTGCATGTGTGTGTGTTTATGTTGGGATGTATATATTGAGGGGGGAGGGGTGTCTGTACTAAGGGGGGTGCGGTTAAAATTGGCGGGTAGGGCACTAAGGGGACATCTCCTGATTACTCACAGTGACGTCCCCTCACCCTCCCCACCAAGGGGCCCTAAATGTCTAAGGTGCGGTTAAAATTGGCGGGTAGGGTGCTAGGAGGACATCCGCTGCTTGCTGGCAGTGATGTCCAAGCACCCCCCCTACCAAGGGCCCTAGATGTCTAAGGTGCAAATAAAACCGAAAGAGGGGGGGCCCACTCCATACGGCAACCACAGGAGGGGGGCCACTGCCTAGTAAACCCCCCCCCCAAGGCTCATCGCAGGCTAAGCCCCCCACCCCCTCACCCTATTATGAGGTTATATGAGGAAGGGGGTAAGTTGGGGACAGATGATAGACTGTCCCCCGGTGGTCAAACAGCCGTCCCCCGCCCCCCCCCCCCCCCCCAGCAAGGGGGCCAGGCCCACCCAGCCCCGGGGCCCCACCCCCGGAGGCGCAGACACCCCAGGCCCAGCACCACCACCCCCACACAGAGAGAGGGGAGCCAGAAAGCGCCGCCCCCCCCCGGAGCAAGGGGGGGGGCGGCGAAGAGCTCTGGTCAGGCCTCGACGGGACCGAGGCAGCCAACCGGCCGGGGAAACCGCCGATGGCCTCAGCGGAGACCCCGACCCGTCAACCCCCCCTGCCCCGTACCAATACTGCCCCCCCCCCCCTCCCCCAGAATGCCCCTCCACAGGACAGGGCCGACAAGACCCCCACCCCACCCCACCCCCAGACCCCGCAGCCGAAGCGGATGACACCCAGAGCGACCGGGGGCCCCAAGAGGGTTGTCCCGTCCCGCCCCAGAGCCAGGGAAGGGCCGATCCCAGCCCCAGGTGTAGATGGGAAGCCCATCCAGCGCCGCTGGGCCCCCCCCCCCGGGCAGCGCCCCCCGCCAACCCCCCCCAGCACAAGCAAAGGGACCACCCCCCCAAGCCAAGCCAGACCACCACCCCACCCCCCCACCACGCACCCCCACACCCAAGCCCAGAGGACCACGCAGCGCCCCAGGCCGCCCCACCCAGGCGCCGGACCCGACCCCCCGACCAACGGAGCCCCCACCACCCCCGGCCAGTCACCGGAGGCCCCGACCCCCACCCCGGCCCACGGCAGAAGGGCAAGGAGCAGCGACGACCATGCCCCCCCCACCCCCTAAGTCACGGAGTTAGCTATGGGAGACCAGAGAGACCGAATTCTTTCAAAGTTACTTGAACTTTGGGCTGACATTTTTTCCAAGCTGATATGATCAAGCAGCAGATTTCTGTGTTGACTTATATTTATATATTTTTTGCTTTTCCAATTTATTAAAATAGTTTTTTTTAGCAATGCAAAGAGTTATGAAAATGATAGAGCCTAATCCTCCTTCTACATCGATGGCACTCATGTCACCAAGCACACAAAGTGACGGTGAAGCTGTGATTGAAACCTTAAGCCAGACTGATAGATCGGCACATACCTGCTGCCAGAGAGCCTGGACAGGCGTGCAGAACCATAGTGCATGCATGTAATTGTCGGGTAGATTACCGTCACAGTGCTGACAAATGTCTGAGTTACTGAGATCCATCTTGAACATCCTCTGTCCAGTGTAGTAAATTCTGTGAAGAGTTTTGAAATGGATTAGCTGCAGATTTGGACTTTTTGTCATTTTAAAGGTGTTTAGACAAAGTTCTGACCAAAAACTTTCATCTGTGCTGATGCTCAAATCCGCATCCCATTTTGTTGTCGGAAGTGAAATATTGTTATCTAAATTACATAAAAGTTTGTATATTTTGGAGAGAGTTTTATTCATTGAGAAATTGATCAGACTATTTTAAGATATATTTTTACTGCGCCTGTTTTTCAGTGTAAGGACACCTGCGTATCACGTGCACACCCCATGCCAGCAGCATTCAAGCAGAGTCGGCAAGGAGCCAGTGCTCACACCTCACTAACCACTGAAGCGTGACGTAAGGACGCCGTGTGTGCAACTTTCATCATCCTAACAAATACCTAATGATACACTTTCCACATGCAGGACAATGGTACGTTCCATTTTCATGGCGTCTCTTGACGTCCTGCACTCCCCTTCAGATGCATCCGCTCCTCTCTACGACCCTTCACAGATCCAGACAGCCCAAAACCCTGAAGCACCCGTACGGGTCAACCCCATTGGCTGTATATTTGAGTGTGACACCATCAATGGAAAATGGTTCACTTCCGGCCACAACGACATAAAATCATTTTTTCGTTGCAATTTTCTTAGGATTTGGACATGTTGGAGACAGATGACGTCAGTAAGCAGTGGTGGTGCACTTTAGCGTTTCTGTAGCAACCACACCAGCCAGAAGGGAGCTCAATGGACGTCATTAAAAGCGGGCCACGCAAAATCTTTCAATCAAACATTTTAAAACGTTGGATGTGGAGCCAGCAGGCTACTTTCATTGAGGCATCTGATTGGTCAGTTTATAACTTCAGAGTAAGAATGGTTAGTCTGACCAATAGAATGACTGAGTCATAGCTATTCATTTCTCTATAGGCTTCCTGGAGCCAGCAGGTACTTCCTGTTTAGAATGCAGGAGGGGAGGGGCCATGCAGTCCAGTTCTCAGATATCTAAATGTTTATTGTTTATTGTTCTAAATTTTATTGCTACAGATGTGCATTACGCAACCCATGGACATCGATTCATACAGGTCTATTGCACAACACCATTTACATCTCTAGCAGACAACTTTCCTACAGCTAACCGCCACCCAGCACGCCTTGCGCGTTTGAAAGATGCTGCCATTTGTCTCGAGGCAGGTTAGGGTTAACTAAATAAAATGAACCATAATATAAAAGGTGCATTTATGGTGGTTTTGTGTGGTTTGGAGGCCATCTTTCAAACTTTTGATAGTGAAACAGAGGACAGTAATCACAAAGACAAGATCCACAAAGCTAAAAGACAATCTGATGGAGTCTAAAAACGCGATTACTTTGTGAAAGTGACTGTTCAAAGTAGACTAGTCATATACATATATTAAAATATATTGGCAGAGGTTGCTGTTCCCTGTTTCTGTTTCTGTCTGCATTGTCATTTCAGAGTTTTTTGGGTGTTTAAAAATGAAGAAGTGCTGTTCTGATTCTTCTGAATAAATGTGCTCTTCACACATAAAGTTGAATTACAGTTATCGGATTGTTGTTATTAATACGAGTCTCTGAGGCCTTTTTACTCTTCTGAATTTCAGTAGACATGTTTGATTCTTCTTGGAATGTAAAAGTTTGTGATTACTAGTTTCTGTAAACAAAATGACAGATAAAACTCACTGTAAAATGGCAGAGTTTACTTTAATATTCAGTAAATGTTTGTAAAAATACACTAAAAGACATCTGAAATTGTTCAAAGATTAAAGAAGACGTCTATATGGAGATATCTCTCAGAAAACTATTGGAATATCTCTAATAGAGTACCAAAACACAGAGGATGTCCAGTAGACATCTAGTTTAGTACATTAGCTATCTAGTTGACATCCTGTAGGGAAGGAAAAACGGAACAGATCTTTAGATGAAGTGTCGAGATCCTTTAGAGTTGAGTTTTCTGACTCAGACAAGCAGAAAGTGAAGTAGACGCACATGAAGGCGAGGCTTCTTCGCTATGCAAACAGCCCTGAAAGTGTGCCGCTCCGGATGACGAAATCTGAACCCAGACAAAACTGAATCTATCTAGAGAAATGCACCAAACATTTTCATCGGTGGTTTGAGAGGAACGCACACACACACACGCACACACACACGTACAGACCCCAGAGGCATATGTTTGCTTTTCCTGTAATCTGAGATTTGGTTCTCTTGAGGGTGATGTAACTGAATGCCAGCCCTGAACCGTGCAGGAGAGCCAGAACCAGCCAGACACTCGGGAATGAGCACAACTCTGTACATTCCTTACATCTCCTTACATCCGCCTTCCTACTGTTTACCAATAATTGCTTCACATTGAGAACTAAAGAAAACTGCAAATGTATTTCTTAAAATTTGATCAGAAAGTTGATCAAAGTCCCCAATGTGAAATAAATCCTCTCTTTGAGTAGTCTATGGATCATAACTTTAGCCAATCACACGCTGTGCTGAGCTGGGACGTGATCAAAGATCTGAATAATGATCTGCCATCAGCTGCCTCCTGTCTTTTTTCACTTCCTGTCTTTCTATTCACAGAAAATATTACCAGCATTTTGGAAGGATGCACTCTGCAGAATCACAGAGATGAGATTTTCTTGGGAGATGAAAATATCTGACAGCTGTTTCATCTTTTTCAACTATTTCAAATATCCTCACCTGGATGACTTCATTATCACAAAAAAGTCACCTGAATCTGAGAAAAGGAAAAGACAGCTCAGCCCTGTGAATCTTCCAAGTGAAATAATCCAATTAAAGCCTCTTTTCTACCTGCCCACGTTGACTGAGTGGCTGCGTCGCTCCATGTTGGTCCATTCTGACCAAATCATGGAAATAAACGCTTTTTTCAAAACGGCTGCTTTTCTGTTGGTTTTATCTCCATAGCGACCATCACATTTTTTGGTCGCCTGGGGGTGACGGACAGGTCTATGTAACTTTTAGAAGAATCGGCAAAAGTAATTTTTTGGATTTCCTTGGCAACGGCGTTTTTTTTGTTAACCACACCCACATTCCTAATATGTTCATTTCATGTGTCAAATTCTTGCATTCTGCTTGAGACAGGGATTCATGTATTACATTTTCACAACACTCAACAGGGGGACGCAACTTTTGCAAACTCGCCCGGCTAACGCCGTTTTTCAACTTCTAATTTCAACATTTTTCCGCAAGAAACCCACCTTTGGTGGGGCTGAGGGGGTGGAGCCGGTTGACCTAACCCCAAGTGCTGTCATTTCAAAGTGTTCTTTTGTTGTTCAGAAGCACGCCGTTGTCATGCATGCGTGCACCTGCTGGGGGTGAAATGAGTCCGAGGGTTCTGGATGTTGAGACCATGAACTGGATGCAAAGCAGCGGCAGGCGGTGGGGGGATGTGGGGGTGATGGAGGAGGGGTGTCCTCCCCACATCGCCGCATCTGTCTTCCAGTTTATGTGGGTCTTTGCTCACTTTCCGCTGCATGTGACCCATTTGCTGATCGACCACAGCGTTCGCTACTCTGTCGAGGTTTCCATGCCAACGCAGCCAGTGGCAAGACAAAAGATGAGGACGCACTTGGTGGAGATCAAAGGGAGGCACTTTTCTTTTTTTTTTTAGCCTGTTGTCTGCTGTGTGTGCTGAAACTCCATGGAAATATTGAGACATGAGAAAAGAAAACATTGCGGAACAATTGTTTCTGATCTTTTTCATCAGATTTTCTCATGCGACCCTGTTGTGCAAGTTAACTCCAAAGCAACATTCACACGGAAACACTGTTTTTCAATTCCTCTGACGTAAAACATTGTGAAGGTAAACCTTTTTTTTGTCTATTTAATGAGCTTCTTCTTCTTTAAAACTACACATTATTATGTAAAGATAGAAAGAACCATGTTTTGTATTAAGACAAGTTAAAAACTTGAAAAAAATAAATAAATAATTGTCATAAAGAATGTAAACAATACATTACAAAAGTGATAAGTATTTAAAAAAGCAATTTAATCAGAAAAAGAGACATAAAAAGAAAATAATTTTAGAATCCTCATCAGTTTTCTTTCTTAACATCCTGAAAACTCAGCTGGAAATTAAAAGAAAAAAAGTGAATTTTGACAGTTTGAATATTTAATTGAATGGAAAATCTTTAATTTTGTGAAATCTTAAAATCAGCCTTTTTTTATTTCTCCCTGATTTAAAGATTTTAAAATATAGGATGGTTTTATAGGATCCTTTTTCCTTTAATGTTGATGATAAATGTTGTTGACAGTTGATTTGAACAGTAATTCAGTTATAAAAGCTAAACTAGTGTCTAAGGCAAACTTAACTGCAATTTAGTTTTTGTAATTCAGAAGTTTAATTAGATATTTGAGATTTATTCAAGAAAAAATAACCAAAAAACGATAAATTGATCAAAGGCTTGCTGTCAAATTGGCTGAGATTGATTAACAATCACATATGCTGAACCTGTTTGCTTCCTGAGAAAACAAAAAATATAGTTTACAAAAAAAATGAAACACGTACGCCGAGACACGCTTGTGTCGTTTCAAAGACCCCCTCCAATGAAAATGGACTTTTGGGTGTTTTAAACATTTTCTGGTTGAATTTATCTCAGGATTTAGGACGTATACTAAGACGATTAAGCTTAACTTGAATTTCTGGGTATTTCTTTATTTGAATCACTGTGAATCAGGAGCAGACGAGAAAATGCCACTTGCAAAAGATCGTATTTGTGTCGTAGAAAATACGCTGGGTGGGACACAAGCTGAAGCAATGCTAAGATTCAAAAACGGTAAATTGTGGAGAGAATGTTACCCATTTTTTCTAAAAAAGGTTTCCACAGTAAACCAACACTTAAATAAAGCCAGCATTGTAACGGAAGCAGCTAAAAGTGAGTTCCGTACTATTATGATCATATTTTTCACTCCAGCACTGGTTGAAGTGATGCTTTTGATGCTCCATCGTCTGCAGAGAAGCTTCAGTCTCAACATTTCCACTAACAGGTGGAAATGAGGAAATCCTCAGCATCAGTGACTGCGGCGTCCATTCACAGCTTTTTCTAAAGTTCTTGTACGTCACTCAAGCAAACGCGCCCAGTCACATTGATTAGTTTCATATGAAAATGATATTTCAAGCGTTGATTTATTGACCTTCTGAAAGAGTCGGTGTTTATAGTTTATTATTTAAAAAGGAAAGGAGGTAAAAAAAAAAAAAAACACTGCTGCAAATGAAATTAAATGTAACAAATATAAGAAATGCTGTTCCTCTGGTGGGGCTGGGGCTTGCACTCTCTGTGCCTCCCCGCTCTCTGGGTTTGGGGGTCCCAGTGGCGGTCCTGCTGACCCTGGGCTGGGTGGCGGATGTGATTGCCCGGCGGGCGGTTGTTCTCTATCTGCTACCGTGCGAGTGGGGTTTATTCAAATATACTTCTCTTGTGGCCTTCAGCTCTCATCTGTTTGCTCAGCTGTTGGACAGCACAAGTTAAAAAACCAAAAAAGAAATACTTCAAACAAACAGAAACACTGCTGCAGATAAAAAGAAAAGACTGCGATTTAAAAGAAACACTTCAAATTAACAGCCTACTGCCCATTCATCCGAATAACCATTGTTATTTCTTTTTATTTAGAAACTTTAAAATTAAGAGTTACTTTTTTTGGGCCACCGCACAAAATAGCTGAACAGCTAAAAAATGATCATAATAAAAAAACAGGAAGTGCAGAGATAATTTGACAACTCCTTTGACTCTGCAGACCAACGAGGAAATATAAAAGCAAATCCTCAAAAGCCCCACAGAGAAAGAAGCTTTTCGCCGACGGGAAAGTAAAAGCTACACATTCTGATGCACACAAACCGTCGTCACCGGGGAAGATTAATGACCTTGGAGTTGTCCATTCCAGATAACTGCCTCATCATCGACCAAGCATCCTGCTTTGCTGATAAATCATCTTAATGCAAGGAGGCTGAGTCTGTCTGCTCCAACCGCAGACACTTTTGTGACATTCGCAGAAATTCTCCTTGGCTGGAGAAATTACAGCCAGGAAATCTCGAAGACGTCGGAACCCTTATTTTGGTGTTTGGGTCAAAGTTGACCCGTTTGCAAGTCGTAGGTTCTGCGGAGTGGCAGGAGTCCTGAATACAACCTCTTTCAAACTGCTATTTTCCGTCTGTTCCCGATTCAAATTAGTTTAAATAGCATGAATACTCGCAAATGCAATTTTGAGATGAACTTTCTTCAGCAAATTGCCACAAAAAACAAGTTAAAAACACAATTTTCATCAGAAAAAAACATGAAAAAACTGCAATGTTTGCATTTTTAAAGCCTGGATACCAGCAACATCATTTTGACGCCCTAATCTCTGCATTTGCAGCAGCCCCTCTTTTTTTCCCGCTTTGAGGATATCTGACAGGAAAATAATGAGATCAGTTTAACCGCATCTGCGCATGAATCACAAATGCCTGCACTCATGTTGTTTTTTGCCATTCATATTGTTTCGGTGAGTTGATAAGAGTTAAGGGGTGTGGAATGAGAAACAGTGTCATGCATCCAGGATTAATGGAGTCAACGAGCCCTCCTGGCATTTCTCTGATGTGTGCACACACCCGCTCTCCTCTCTGCCAGGAGATGAACGACAACAGGCGTTCTACACACACTTCATGCATGCTTCTTGCATATGCATTGAGCTGTTCTCCATTGTAACAAGACCCCCCCCATTCTGCTCATTTTGCAGGGTGAATCACCAACCTGCCTGCCTGCCTGCCTGCCTGCCTGCCTGCCTGCCTGCCTGCCTGCCTGCCTGGCTGCCTGCCTCGGGGTCTCTGTCCCAATGACTCATACCTCATCAAACAGCAGCCTGCAAGGAAAAGCATCACACATCCTCCACCCATTCCATTAATGCTAACATTTCCACTGAATGCATGAAAAATATACCCCCTTTAAGGACAAATACACAAGGTTTCCCTTCAGTCTATGCATCTTTGGGAGGGAAGCCCCCCAACAGCTCCACTGTATGTGTGTGTGTGTGTGTGTGTGATCACATGCTCCAAGTGATGAGTCATACGCAGGCTGATTTGCCAGCCAGCAGCTCGCTGACTGGTTGGAAGCAGTTAGGCAGGAAACTCATCAGCTATGCGCCATCAAACACGGCACAACACTCCCAGACTTTACTCTGAGTTTGATCGGCAGTTGGCTGCAGAAAAACAGCCTCCTCCTCCTCCTCCTGCCCCTCTTTCTCCTCCATGTTGCAGGCTGTTCTGATGCACCACGCTCTTTGCAATCAGGGACTTTAACAGCCGTTTTCACACCCCGTTAGTCCGTTCGATGCATTGGAGGAGGGCTGCAGAGGAAAACCGCTCGTCATGAGGGAATTCTGTGTGGATGCAGACGCTGCCGTCCCTGTTTTTTTTTTAGGTTGATTAGTATTCAGAGTTACATTTTTTTAATCAAACAAAACAATCCATTAAAGTAAGAGTGGAAATAAACTCCTAAATAAATGGGGGCAACAACAAGCAATTTTCTTTAAAACCAAAATAAAAAATGGACAAAAGCTTCGGTTTCAAATCTAGGATAAAAAGTGAAAGCTATTTTAGTTATTGCAGAAATTTATCCTTGATCTTCTCCACACTGCAAACCAATTGATCCTTGCAAAGATTTCAAACCTTTTTCTAGAAGCTTTTCTCTAAATCCAGACTTTTTTGTCTCATTAAGAGCTAGGATCTAGAAATAAGGAGATTCTTATTAAAATAATTCAAAAATCCTTTTGCTCCAAACTCCAGACAAAAGAAAAACGTGAAATTAAGACTCAATTTTCTCTGTATTTTTGGGTTAATGATGTTATTTTAATGTTTGTAAATGTTAACAGAATTCCTTGTCATTATTTTGGAAACAAAAATGTAGATTTATGTGCTGGGAATGAGTGCTTTTTTTTAGATTTTACGAGGATATTTTAAGATGGATCAACTTGTACTAAGATTTTCATTTTGTTCCAAAATGAGTCATTTCTACTTCTTACACTAGTTTATTACACTGTAATAAATATCAATTAGGGTTATAAAAATAAAAAAATACACTGAAAATGAACCAAAAAATACACATTAAGCTTAACAACCAGTTTGAAGTATTTCTATCTGACAGATTTTTCAGCTTAGTTTTTCCTTTTTTGATGGCTTGTGTGGAACTTATTTGTTTCTAGATTTAAAAATGTCTCGTTAAGTATGGTTACTTATTTTTATGCTACGTTCACATCGTTCACAACGTGCGTCCAAGCGACCACTTTCAGTGTAAACGTGCATAAATGCAGGTTTCGAGCTTCGCAATCAAAACTCTCTTGTTCATGCGTCACTACAGAAGTTTTTAACTATGTAAAAAATACGCAGCCATTGAACAAACACTGAAGGTTGAACTAGTTGAACTTGAACCAATCAGGGACGGGAAAAGGTAGTGGTGGATGGGCAGCGTCCTTTTTTAAAACACGGACGTGTTAACCTTTTGAAATTGATCAAAATTGATCATGGAAGAGAAATTAATAATTGTGGTTTGATACGCGAGATTTGCACCAAGCCTCTTCCAACTGAGAGTGAATTATTATTGAATAGGGACAGTCCAGTGTAAACACCACGTCCCAAACGTTTAGCACGTTCATGAACGCACAACTAGTGTCCGGTGTGCACGTAGCACTAGGCTACTTATTTTATTTTTATTTTCTTTTGCAGTATAGCTGTAATGCTACTGTTATGAAGGGGTGTCGAAGGGTTGCAAGTCTCGTGAATCTTGTTCCAGAGTTTTTCTTTCACAGCTCTGCTTCAACCTATGAAAGATTTGGTTAGTTCTTCTGTGTTTTGAGAAGGACACTCCCCAAACATCACTGCCTAATCTGAGTCTCTGATTGGTCAAAGCTTGATCAATGGGCTGGCGTTTTGTCTGTAGAGCCCAAAAACGGACTTAAAACGTTGCGTAGCGAGAACGCACGTTACTTAGACTTTTTGTTGGAAGTAGTGGCTTGTACGTGCGTTTCCAAGCCCAAATGAATGTAGCTTAACCCTTGTGCTATCCTAAGCACTTTAACATTGGGAGTGGGGTCATCTAGACCCACTAGACAGTGCTCTGAACCTTTTTTCTTCAATGATTTGTGATCTTCACTGGTGTCCATGGATTACAAGAAAACTTTCCACATCTGGACCCCATAGGATAGCACAAGGATTAAGAACAGCATCAGTTGATTTGAGCAACGAGTGCATATTAGTGGTGGTGAGATCAACATGTCCAGAAATGAAGCCTTCTGAATCGTTTGCATTGGAAGAGCATCGTCCGTATCTGCAGAGGCGCTGCATCTGTTAAAAAAACGCCTCAGCGGAGAGACTCGAGAGACAAGAACCACATTAAATGTCTCAAATATGTTTCATCTTTCTTATGCTCATCCATATGTGAGGCATATGAGGCTGTATGCAACAACAGCTAAGAGAGGGAAGGATAAGGGGAGGAAGAGGAGGCTGGAGTGTGCATGCGTGTCCATCTGAATTAGGAAAAGATTGAAGAGATAAGCGCCCAGACAGAGCTGGCAGGGTAGATAAACGGCCATGAGACAAGCGCACATGTGTGTGTGTGTGGGTGTGCGCGCGCGAGTGTATGTGCATGTAAGCACTTTAGCATGTAGCTGCCAGATGAGAGACTTTGAATAAATAGCTGTAGGCAGAGCCGGAGAGTGACGTGACAGTGGGTCACCCGTCTCTGACGGCGTGCTTGTCCTGTTTTGAAGCTCTGCAGCGGCCGACCTATCCTGGAGCTCGAGTGAAAATAAATGCAGTGATTCATGACATCTCCTGCAAACACATGCGTCCTGATATGCCTTGAACAAGGGCTTGACATTCAACCCCCCCCTCCCCACACACACACACATCTGTGCAGTCCCACACCGGGTGTCTTCGATAGCGATCAGCTGACGTTTGAGGAGGTGCAATAAAAGCACATGAGCAAGCATGACATCAGAACTTCACTCCAGTTCTGAGCCTAAAGAACACCCGACTGCATTCTTTGTCTCTGTGTGTTTTATGCCCCCCCCCTCCTCCCATCCCTCCTGTTTTTTTGGTTCCAGATGCAAAGGGATGGTGTGTATGACTCATAGCCTTTTGGTGTAGAATATCAGCCGTCTGAGTGTCCCCCCCTTCCCCGATGGTGGAGAACAAACCTGGAACGACAGACAACGAACTGCAGCCGGATTACAATGATGCTGGGTTTCCATGACAACCAGGTTCTGCCGGAAACGCCGGGCGGGGACACAACGTTTCGCTCTAATGAGGCAAAACCGGATCATTTTGTTCCATTTACCTGTGCAACCCGGCCGTCTTCCTCCCCGGCGCTCGTTTTGTTCCCCTCTCACACAGAGATGAGGACGAGGAGGGCAGGTCATGAATGCAGCCGGGGTATTTATTTTAATAAGCCAACTTTCTTTTGTTGAGACTCTACACCACCCTGCAGAGTCGAGGAGGGTTTTACTGCAGTGGCGAGATCAAGGTGACCCCTTCAGAACCTACAGCTTGACTCAGTTAAACGCAGTTTAACTGGAACCACACGTTCCCGCAGCAGAGACATCGCTGCTCCCCATAAAAGCCGAAAATTAGGACGCTTCCTCAAAGGGGGGCAAATTTCATTTGACTGTTGCCTCCGGAGCTGCTGGAGTTTCTGTGGTGTACAGAACTGTGCTGCAGGCGCTTGTGTCACATCCTTCTGATGGGATGTCTAGCCCCTTCCGTGATCTACCGTCTCTGGCAAACAGCCACAGGAAAAACATTGAGGAGTTTCACATTTTAGGTTCCAATAAAACTGATCACAATCTACCATACGGGTGGGGGACACTATGAACATTTCACCAACATCAAATTTGAGTTTTAGCACTTTCTGATGTAGGTGGGGGGGGGTTAAATGTACCTCTTAGGCTGTAGTCCCAACTGCCCTTACGGGTAGATACGGACCGTCTGCAGGGGAAAAATGGTCAAACCTGTACGCAGGTGACCCACATGAAATGTGGCGTGGGAGGCCGCTCGGCGGGAGCACAAATGTTGATGCACATTTTTTTGCCTACACTTATACGACACGAAAAAGCTTAAGGCACTTTTCAGGATAGAATATAACATATCTCACCTCTGTTTCAAACGTCACTAATGACCCTCTTGTTGTCCTTTTGCATTCTTCTCCTACAGACACTCCAGTTAGCAGTTAGGACTAAGGCTTCAGATTGCACAGCGTCATGATTTTATCATGAATGAAAGAGCTGAGAAACAACACTCAAAGGTTGTCCTTTCCTGTGATAAATGCAGGACCATCAAAAGATTGAGCTCTAAATACATAACGGATTTGGAAAAATAAAAATGAGAGAAAAAGGGAAACAAATGGAAACACATCGCTGAAGCCAACACGTGCAGTTGGCTTTAGAGAGAAACATTTGCAGAGAAGCTCTTTGGACTGGATTGGCTAAAAACGGAAAACCACCAGTGTGGCCTTTTCTGTCCCGCACTTTCAGTTCCAAAAAACCTGCAGGTCTAATGCTGGAGGATGATCTCACCATCATGCCCACGATGAATGCCGGCTCATTCAATTATAGAGCAACACAATGAATCATTCTCCTCTCCTCTGACAATCTCCTCCACACTCAGCTCATCTGACACAGCCAAACCGCACAAGACGGCCCTGTTATCTTCATAAAACGGATAAACAATGACAGTTGTCTGAGACGGAAGGCCATTTTGATGGCAGCAGATCAAATGAGCGCTCATTACGGAAAAAGTGACAGATCAGTGTCTGCAGCAAGGCTTACAGTCAGAGGAATAGAAAAGAAAAAGTCTGCAGTCTTCCTGCCATGCTGGTGTCATTGCAGGAAATTAGCAAAGCTTCGGTCCAGTTAACTCACTTAGCTGTCAGATATAAACCGTTTCAGTTGGTGTGCATGTGCACGTGCAGGGCAGCGGGACGTTTCGTCCTTTCTGTTCTCGTTTTATAGAAACGTGTCAATCACATCACCTCTGCCGCAGCTTCATCAACCGCAAGCTCTTGTTTTAGTTTCCTTTTTTGGTCATTTTGTGTGAAAGATTTCAATAGAGGGGAAAGCAGTGCTTGTTGGATTTATCTGGACTTTGAGGTGATCTATGAAGGAATTACAGACTTTACTTGAAGGGTTTGGCTGTTCAGCAGTAAATACCCTAATGTTTCCATCCCAGCTCAAGGTCAGCTGTTGCTTTCTGGCACAAATCAGACAGAAGCCAAGTGATCGACAACAGCCCAGGAGAAAAATTAACAAAATATGATTGGACTCAAAACATTACCAGATGATGAAGACATGCTTCACAGATCCAGTTGGCGGCTTGGTTAGAATTTGCTTCACTAAGGTATTTTCATGCCTACATTTCTGGGACACGACCCAAGGAAAATGGACAAATTTAACGTGTAAAACCCAAACCTTTGGGAGGTGGCCTTGGAGCTAATTTGACACTGTATATTTGACAACCACGTACATATTTGAAAAGCAATCGGCCTCAAGCAGTTGTGTCAACAAGCTGAAATCCTCCAGCGGGGCGCAGGTTTTCCTGGGAAGGGTCTGTGGTTTATTTTACTGGGAGAGTCTCTCCTCTTCCCTTTGAAAGCATCAATCGGAGGTACCAGCTCCTCTCGAACCCCTCGCCTCGACAACCGCTGCAGAACTCTCTGCTGAAGCTCAGATGTCAGCGGCATGCTGGGAAGCCCTCCGAAATGTAAAACCCATTTGGAGAAATATGCCAGTGAAAGGAGAAGTTGGCGGCGTTGCTGGGGTGGGCTCGTCTTGAAGAAGAATTGCCTTAAAATTAAAGTTAGCAGAATTTTTTCTTTTGTTTTCAGTTCTTTTTACGGCTCTATTTTTTGAAGTCCCAATCCTGTCATCTTTTTATCTATTTTCTAAGTATTCCCAATGGTCATTTAATGATGATGATGCCGTTATTAGCCAAAATCCAAAAACCTGTGTCATTTTGTAGGACATAGTTTCTGCAGAGCGGCAGGAGTCGAGCTGTGGGTAGGACTTTTGTCATCCATTATGAGAAAAATGTGCCAAGAACATGTTAAAAACACCAAGTGGGTCTTTAGGAAAGGGACATTGGATATTACTTACCATTAAAAACTGATGTAAATATGACTGTTTTTAGCCATAAAATAATGTCCATCTTTAGTCACCATGTAGGCCGATGTTAATGAAGAAATAAAACATATTTTAAGATGTAGAAAATACAAACACAAACACGGGTAAAAGCAGTGTTTCTATATGTAATAAACTAGACAGCAGGTTTTCATGTTGAAATTAAAGAATAGAGATAAACACAAATATGAGCGTAAAGATATTTTTTTTAAATAAAGTCGCAAATAAAATAAATAAAAATAAAGCCGATTCAGTGAGACTCTTGAGCAGTGTGAAATCCAACAGATTTCTCTGAATGGTCTGATTAAACTGGTAAACGTAAGATTTTATTTTGGTAAACAGCCCAACCTTTTCCTTGAAAATTGTAACTTCATGAGGCATAATTGCACAACTTCCTGTTTGTAAAGTTTTATTCATAATTTTACCACTTTTTCTCATATATATTCGTTTAATTTTTCTTCTTTTGTGGTGGCCCTAATACACCATCGTAATGTTTGCATAGATAGATGGGGGGTGGATGGATGGATGGATAGTCAGTCAATTATAAGCTCAAACCAGTTGAACTTGTGTTCTACCCATCAGTCAGGGGCCCGGATATTACACAAGCACTGGGCCTCTGCCATGTTGCACAACTCAGGCAGAAGGTGAAAGCACAGGAAGACAGGTAACCTGGCCGGCGCTGAAGCAATGTTGTTTATTTTTACAGTCACTAAACAGCAGCAGGATTATGATGACTTTGGCTTTAAGCGATAACTTCTCACCCTGAGAATGACAACGTCGCTTTTGCTAACAGGAAAGCCTGTTGACCCCTGATGGGAAGGCCTGTGTATGCAACAAGCCGCGAGGCACAGAACCGCCTATGCTGATCCCGCCATGTGTTTCCTGTGTGGGAATGCGCGGCATGCTTCCAGTCAGCGTGCATGTGTGTGGGTCTGTGCACGGGACAAAAAGGAAGGGAGAGGCAGAGGGAGGGAAGGCCGATCCGGGGGGATCAAACCGAAACCGCAGGATATTTCTGACCCCAAGGAAGGGAATTAAGAAGAGGAGAGAAAAAAATAAAAAATATGGAGTTTGGAGGGCAGCTGGAAAACCTCCAGAATCCTAGGCTCAAACCAACCATAAAATTCCAACCAAAGCCACAAAACCAGGATGAGGACCTACGAGGGCGAGCGCCTTCAGCCCAAAGTTGATGTGTGAGCAGGAACTACTTGTGTGATTAAAGGGTCCAAGCGAGAAAGGCCAAGAGGCAGACAAGTGATGCAATCCACGGAAGCAAAGAGGACACGAGGGCGGCAGGAAGGAAGCGAGGGAGGGAGGCAGGGGAGGAAGGAGGAATTGTTGCTTCTGGGGATCCAGCTCTCCAGGAATGTGCCGATGGCCATGTCCTACACGGTCAGGGAGGGCGGCTGCTTTCTCAGAAACTCCACAGAGGTGACACCGGCCTTAGTTTGCTGATGAAATCCTCTGTTATAAAGGAGTTTCTAAGTGGTTGTAAATGATTTCCAGCCTCACAGCCATCCTTCTTTTAGTGTCTTTCATGAACTGGTTTCTCTCACTGGAAGTCCAACTTCACAGAGAAGTAATGAATTTCTATTTCTGCACACAATTTCACAAGCACCCACACACAGCCACGCTGGGAATGGCGCTCGGTGAGGCCCGGACAAACAGGCAAGTTAGGAGCTCGGCAAGATCGGGCAGCTGCCCCTCAGCGGATGTGTCTGCTCTCGGTAGAGTTGAGTGCTAAGTTCTGTCTATTGTATACACTTACAATAGACAGAACTTCCACAAGGACAAGTGAAGGTGTGAGACGGGGAGGCTGGATGGAAGGATGAAGAAGGAAGGAGAATGAGAGGGCACTGAGTGAGGGGGACGGTGAGTCAGAGGCCATTTGGAAGGTAATTTCATCTCTGAAGGCTGGAAATCTTCTCGTTACTGCAAAGAACATGTTTTCCAAATTGTATAAATAGAATCTATATTGAACAAAAACATAAATGCAACACTTGTTTTTGTTCCCATCTGTCATGAGATGAACTCAAAGATCTGAAACATTCTCTACAAACACAAAATAAGCATTTCTCTCAAACGTTGTTCACAATTATATCTAAATCTGTGACAATTAGCACTTCTCTGCCGAGATAATCCATCCCACCTCACAGTTGTGCCATATCAAGATGCTGATTGGACAGCATAAATAATGCACAGGTGTGCCTTAGACCGTCGTATGTTATGGACGAAGAACAAAAGTGCACTTTATGATGCTATTTTGGGTGCACGGAGATACCGTGACGCGAACCTGAGGCCTGTTGTTGTGCCATAAATCCAAGAACATCGCCTCATGTTGCACCATGATAATGCACGGCCCCATGCTGCAAGGATCTATACACAATTCCCGGAAGCTGAAAATACACCAGTTCTTTGCGCAGCCAGCATACTTACCGGACGTATCCAACGCGTGTTCCAGTTCCTGCCAACATCCAGCAACTTGACCTGGCCACTGAAGAGGATTGGACCAACTTTCCACAACCAAAAACTTCACCAACTCTATGCGGAGGAGATGTCTCAAAGGCACATCTGTTCAATAATCCAGCCATCTAATCAGCATCTTGATATGGCACACCTGTGAGGTGGGACAACCTGATCAACTCCATGCAAAGGAGAACTGTCTAAAAGCACACCTGTGCAATAATCAAGCTGTCAAATTAGCATTTTGATATGGCACACCTGTTGGATGGGACAACCTGAACAACTCCATGTTAAGGAGATGTGTGGCACTGCATGAGGCTAATGGTGATCACACCAGATACTGTATACTCTACCAGTGTAAGGCACGCCTGTGCAATATTCATGCTGTCTAATCAGCATCTTGATACAGCACACCTGTGAGGTGGGATGGATTATCATGGCAGAGAAGTGCTTTTGTATTCTGTGTTTGTAAAAAATGTTTCAGAACTTTGAGTTTGTCTCGTGACAAATAGGAGCAAAAACAAAAGTGTTGTGTTTATAATTTTGTTTAGTTTATTATGACGTACTATACTGGTATTATTTTGACATTTAATTTGTGTAATTAGAATTATAATTGTGCGTCACTGCGATGTGTAAAACGAGACTTCATCCATCCGGATTCATTCAAGCGGTTCTACAGGGTTAGTTCTGTCATAACACGTCGATTCTCACAAGATAAACATCAAATTGCAACACAATTGGGCAATAAAATCAAACAATTAAGCTAATTAACAATCATTTCTTTTTCTTGTTTGTGCAAATATACCCATTTATGTTTAGGAGCAATTAAAAAGCCAAAATTTCTTTTACTTTCTAATCACTTTCTGAATTCACATCTTCACATTAAATTTTTCTTTGTATCATTTATTTTCTTTTCCGTGTTTTTCATTTACTTTTAATGCTAAAATTGCTTGAAATAAACCAATCAATCAATCAAAGCAATGATCTGCCAGATTCCAAAATATCTCGGTTTCCAATGGGTGGGTCTTTAAAGAAAGTGATGACATCATCCATTGATTTATCATGGACTGATTTTCCAGTTGTGTAATTATCACCAACTTGGACGGGTACGACATCCAAAAAAAGGTCAACAGCTGAACTCATTGAGGTCGTTTCCGAGCTAAGGACCCAATAATCAATGCATATTTCAGTTTTAAATTAATTTTATATAAAATTATACTCTCGAAACTATTGTCTAATTGAGAAAAGACACGCAGGAAAGGTTTTTAATCTATGTAAATATATATGAAGTGTTAAGTTAGGCTGTCAAACATCAAAGTGAATGGAATTTGACTTACGTCTTTAACAAGTCGCCTAGTGGTCACGTAATGAATTGACTTGGTTGTTTTTAAACCTGCTTCAAACAGGAAGTCAAAGAGTTGGCCTTTGGGATTGGTCCAAAAGATTAAACAAAAAAAGTCAATAAGTGTAAACTTGTGGACAATATAGTGACCAAAAGTTTCTATTGAATGGTTTTTGGTTTAATTCCCAACCAGATGGCGCTGCTGTTTGCTTTTGAGATGTCTTTGGGCAGTAAAGGATTACCAGACATTACATTGTTTCACTCCACTATCGTTCAAAATGTTTTCATCTTTTTTTTTTTTTTTTTACTTTTTGACTAACTCGTCCATTTTTATTTTATTTTTTGGTAGCTTGACATTAAACCAAATTGTACACAACAGCAAATAGAAAGCAGACAGCAGCCATTGTGGGCTGAGCTCTCAGCTTCCTGTTTAGTCATGTTCACAGAACACACTTTCCACAAATGGAGAGACGCAGAGGATGACCTGTGGGTTTTTTCTGAATGTGTTGGCATAAGCGCTCCAGCATCTCCATTCACTGCAGCAGTCGTTGTGTCATGTAACAAGCTATCAGACTCTGAAAGCTGACTCTCCTAATTTTACTCCCGCTTCCATTTCCACAGATAAATCTCTGTGTTGGTAAATAATTCAACGAAGCATTTTTGTGTTCTTTCTCTTCACTTTTACAGTCTTTACCTCCCAACGTACTAATGAGAAATAAATATGTTACAAATGTGGGCAAGAGCACTTTTTTTTTTACCTATGAGTATATTGATATGAGTCAACAGGAAGTACGTTATTTCCATTTAAATGGCCACAATCTTGCGTTCTTTTATGTCTAAAAAAGCCCAAATATCTTTTATGAAAGAAATATTTAACCTAAATGATAAAAACCCAAGTAAGCCTATGCCACATCCATGAAACAACAGGAAACGACTGCTGCTGATGCAGAGATAGTGATTAAAGATGAAATAAAGTGCAGTTCACTGTGTAACCACAGGGGGCTTGTTACACATCATCCACAGAAAATGGCTTACTTCCAGCTCCAGCCAAATGAACTCAATCCAGTCGCCATTTTTTTTACACCACATTGGAGCCAGACAACGTGAGTGAGCAGTGATTGGTCCGTGTAGCTCTGAGTCATCGTTTCTGTGGCAACTCTCGCGAATCAGGGGTAAGGTTGAAGGAGGGCCACACCCCTTCGCTTGAAAGAGGTATATAGGAAAACTGGTAATCAAACATTTTGAACCTTGGAGGTGAGGGCCAGCAGGCTACACCTGCTTTTTTTTCTTTTTTTGAGGCATCTGATTGGTCAGTTTATATCTTGAACTACAGACAAAACTATAATGAAAAGAGAGGATTATCAAGAACAGATTAGAAAAAAAGGTATCAGAGCAAGAATAGTAATTCTGACCACTACAAGCCCCAGGTACTTCCTGTTTGGAATGCCAGGGGGAGGGGTCACTCAGTCCAGTTCTCATGTACAGTCAATGGATTAAACTCACAAAAATTACTAAAAAAAATTTGTCATAGTTTCTGCCCATTTTCCAAAAAGCATAAGTAATTTAAAATAATAATTATTTAACCTACAAACAGAGAAAAGACAAGCGAGGGGTTAACAACAGTTCTCCTCTTTGCATTTTTTCCAGAATGAATGCATTCTTTTGGTTACATTGAGATTTTAGAAGTCATGATACTACTCTGGCTGGGTTGACTGTGGTGTGGCTGAAATCCAGGTCAAGAAAAAAGAATCAAAGACGGAGGACAGAGAAGCACGAGCGGGCTTAGCGTGCCGTATATTCTGGCAGTGCAGCTCAAGCCTTTAGGGGAATGTACAGAAACTTTCAACACGGGTGGAGATCCGTGTTCTTTCTAAAAAAAAACAGGTTGGTGATTGAGTAATAATGCAAATCACTTTTCTTCGATGGGTTTGTCTGGTGAAGTGCTGCAGAGGAGCTTTTTTCTAGGGTGAGAGCAGTAGTGAACACCAAATATATATCCTCCCATTGTGTTTTTTTTTATGGCACTCTAAAAAGAAAAGTACCGTACAAGTCTAACTGTGTACAATTCAGCCAGAGTTCACTGAGTGGAGAGGAAGGCTAAGACACCGCAGAATACTGAGCTGGAAGGAGTCGTGTCGGTCTGGCATCCGCTGTGCGGTGATCTGGGCAAACATAAAGGGATTGCTTTTTTTCTTGCGGCTTTTCTTGGATCATGACTGTCCAAACTTCCATGCAACGCTTTGGTGTTTACCATTATTGGTTGGTGTATGATTCACCCCTGTTCAGGGACTGCAGGGGTCCTGTAAGGGCACTCACTGACTGACTGACTAACCCTACTCCATTCAAAGTGGCAGTAACGCTCCAATGCACAATCTGACACAGCAAACATTATGCGTCACATCGGTCCGTTTCACATTTTGATGTGCATCCTTTAAAAAAAAAAACAACAAACTGTCATCTGTTTGGTTTTAGTGGTTTCTTTTTCCACGTTGCTCATTTTAACAGGACAGTTTTGCACTGATGTTTCTGCTCATGCAAAGGAGTTTACCATAGAAGAGCAAACCTGAAGCAGAACGATGTTCTATACGGTTTTCTATGAAACTGCTAATTCTGCATTCCAGTAATCTGAATATATTCACTGCAAGATTTTCCAGGATGTTATAAACTTTACACGTCTTAAATGGTCGCTGTGAACGTACATTTGGGTCTGTAACTCATGTTGTCTATGGAGGGGGATTTAAAGAAAAGCCAGGTGAACAGCTGGAATCTGCAAGGTGGTCCAAAGGCAAGATGTCTCACAGCAATGATGAAGATTGAGTCATTTAGACCAGGGTTAGGGTGCATGAATTTCCTCAGAAAGAAAGAACCTCGCAGAACAGCAATCCTGTGGGGATCCAGGTTAGCTTTCATATACATATTTTGCATTTTGCTATTTCCTTGCAGGATCAAAACAAAACCTTGTTTTTAAACTCTGCATTTTGTGCCAGCAAAAAATGGAAGAAATATGCAAATGACCACCAAATAACATGTCAACAAGAGAGCTAAGATGGAAATTAATTCAGTGGAGAAAGTACATTTGGGATTGTCATGTCTTAAACACAAAAAATGGTTTGGCAGTAGCGCCCCCGTGTGGACATAGGTGAGTAATGCCTTAAAATACGTTTTGTGGTATTTGTGTTACGGTAACAGGTGAATATTTAAAATTTTAGATTGATTTGGGAACATTTTATAGTTGATAGAGTTTTCTCTGTCCACTTCGATCAACTTAACCACATTTTGTTTTAGGCAACAAATGTTAACAGCATCGCCTGATTGTTTTTCTATAGAAGCACATATGTCGCAACTTCTTGCAAAAAAAAAGATAAGGAAAAAAAATGGAATTTTGTCTACTAAAAATGTGGTTCGCCCGCAGGGTTTTACAGGCTTATTGAAGCGACCTGAAATCAGTTTTCTTACTCGATAATCGGGCGTTGCAACATCGCAAAACAGGGAGAAGCTGATCCTAGATCAGCAGGAGCGAAACCGGAAGTTAGATCTCAACAGGAAGTGGGCTTCGCTGCTGCTCCAGCTTATAGCATTTGTTCAGGGCTGCCATTTTAGCGAGCTTACGGTAAGAAAACTAGTTTCGTGTTGAGGTGTAGTTTTGCAGACTGCAGGACAGTAAACCATGTATGGTGTGGCGGAATGTACATTGATTTCGTAATACTGTAAATACCCGTCATTGACATTTCTTTAAGCATTTGATTTGATCCAACTTAGCTCGTTAGCATTGTATGTTAGCTAATGTTAGCATCAAGCAGCTTAAGAAGATGTGGAGGCAAATAATAAATAATTTATGTAGAGCATAATGTGTCTGTTTGTGCCTGGGTTTCTTTTTATTTATAAATATTATTTTTTGATGTAATAGACCTTGCTAGCGCGTGACCTAACTGTTTATAGCGATTTTGGAACCACTAATCCTCTCAGGGAACAGTTTTATCTGACCAAGAAATGTTTCTGAAAAGTTTTGCTCCTAATGTAGTGCCAACATTATTGAGAACGTTTCTATAAACCTCATTTTCTGTTATTTTAGCAAAATCTCTTGAGAAGTGACGCATTAAAGCAGTTAAAAACAAGCAAACCCATTTACAATTAGCATTAAATTATTTTTTGTGATTGTTTTTTCTGTTTAATGCTATTTTATTGGCCATGTTTTGATAAATTATATATTATAATATATATATATAATTATATATAAAATAAGTAAGTAGATATATTGTTGTCAGTGAGTGACATTTTTAAGTTAAGTGAATGTTTACAGTTAAACTAGAATTTGAGCTGCATGGATTTTGTCAAATCTTGGGAATAAGTCCAAAAGAGGACTTTTAAAAATGACCAAATAAATGATAAAAAGTGTCAGCTGTTGGGTGTACTTTCTGAGAACATGGACATGTAACGCTTCCGCTGCTGCTGGACGGACTGAAGCGTTTACACCAGAAAGTCAATTTTAGCTTAAATGCAGCCCGCTGCTTGAAGGCGCGGTTTTATTTTCGAGTGTGATTTTCTCATTGATACTAACTACAGAACCCATGACGGCTTGTTTTGTAAGACTTCCTGTATTGCAGCAGTGAATAATAAGTCTTCCTTCAGGTCTGGCTGAACCTAAGGCACACATTTAACAGGTTTATGATAAGAAAATGTCAACTGATTTATTTCTGTAGCAGATTACAGAATGTCTTGTTGCTCATGTAGAAAAGAAAAAAAAAATCAGTGCAGCAATAGATCATGTATTAATACACTGTCTTTAAATATTAATACTTCCAGTTTATTTTGTTTGGAAGTAAATTCGTTCAAAGATCATTTGGGGCAATGACTCAGTTATTGTGTGGTTTTCTTCTTATTATAGTGTCTTGTATTTTGCTGTGTGAGATCCTCTTAAGTTTCCGCTCAAAATCAGCCCGGCAAAAAAAATCCTAATAAAAACACGTATCGGTTTAAATGTAACACGTGTGGTCTCCTGTGTTTATCTGCAGCAGCACAGCTACATTATGGGGGTCAAAGTGGTGCAGCTCACCTCGAGTTCCCACCATGAAAACCTTCTGGCTTCGCTGCACGACCTGAAGCTGCAGGAGCACCTCTGTGATGTCACTGTGCAGGTGGAAGGTATGGGGGACGTGCAGGAGTTTCGGGCCCACCAGGTCGTTCTGGCCGCCATCAGTGGATACTTCAGGAAGGTTCTTCTGACTCCTGGGGCCACGGAGGAGAAACTGCTGCTGTCAAATATGCACTGTCACGATTTCTCCAAGTTCTTAGATTTTGCCTACACGGGCAAGGTTGAGGTCGTCAGAAAGAAGATCGGCGACGTTCAGGCAATGGCACAGTTTCTGGACTGTGAGGGTTTGTCAAACATTTGCAGTGAGGCTTTGAGTGCTGGAGTTTTACAGAAACCCAGAAGAAAAAGGTGCGCGGCGACAGCTGAAGCTGTAGACGAACTGCAGGAAGCTGACAAACCAGAAGGAGAGGAAGAACTCTCTCCTGGAGAGACAGAAGGCTCCAAAAAACTGCTGAAGAAGAGAAACAGACAGAAGAATATAAAAAGGCCGGCGAAAAAGCTGAAATTGAAGCTGGATGGACTCAAGGTGATGCAAAAGTCTTGGTATTTTTCTTTAAAAGAGGATAACGAAAACCAAGATGAAGATGCAGGGGAGCAAGAGAACAGAACGGAGGAGGAAGATCAACGGGGGACAGAAGAGCACGACATGTCCCTGGAGAAAGCTGCTTCGGATGGAGATGATTGGGAATGTGAGGAGGATGAGGAAAGTGAGGATCCTCACGATCCCTTGTTCTTCTTGGAGGAGGAGGAGGGGAAAGAGGCAGACGAGGGGCAGTCGAAGGAGGAATTAAAAAAAGCCTCCAAAGCACAGTTCCAGTGTAACAAGTGCCAACGCACCTTCCATTATGAGAGGAGTTACCTGAAGCACATCAGGTAAACAAAAAGATGTTTCTTTTGAGGTTTTGGACACAGAAATAACAAATTGCTTTTATGTTTCCCCGACTGGTCAGTACGTACCACGGAGTCCAGGCCGACATCGTCCACCGCTGCGACATCTGCATGCAGACCTTTGCCAACCGCAGCAACCTGAAGATCCACGAAAAGCACGTCCACAGCAACGAGAGGCAGTTCGCCTGCGACTCCTGCTCCAAGACCTTCAAGCGGAAGAAGGACGTCATCCGCCACCAGAGACAGGTGTGGGTCGCCGCCGTTTCCCGCGACCTGACGTGAAAGCCGTGACGCTAACCGCCGGCTTTGCTCCCAGGTGCACGAGCGGAACCTGCAGCACGTGTGTCCCGACTGCGGGAAGACCCTCAGCTCCAAAGCGGCCTTGCTGCTGCACGAAAGGACGCACACGGGCTCGAGGCCCTACGAGTGCGCCGACTGCGGGGCCAGATTTACGCAGAACTCGGCCTTGAAGATGCATCGCAGGTAGAGATGATAGAAGCCCCCCTGTTATGTTAAGAATTATACTTTTATTTCTTTTTAAATTAAATGATTCATTTGTGTAGGACTCACACCGGAGAGAAACCGTATGCATGTGACGAATGCGACGCCCGCTTCACCCAGAAACACATGCTGTCCTATCATAAGAGGTCGCACACAGGTGAGCGACCTTTTCCATCAGCCCCTGTGTGATCAGGACTGCTGACTCCTGTCTCTATTTAATCTCATCTTTTGCTTTTAGGAGAAAAACCCTTCATGTGTGAGGCCTGCGGTAAAAGCTTTGCTTCCAAAGAATACCTGAAGCACCATTCAAACATCCACACGGGATTCAAACCCTACAAGTGTGTGCACTGTGGTCGAGGCTTCGCCCAGAGAAACTCCCTCAACCAGCATTTGAAAATACACACAGGTAACATGTCGGATGAGAGGGGGGACGGTTCACTCTCCTGAAGGAAAAACGACCTTTCTGTTGTTGCAGGTGAGCGACCGTACTGCTGTAAAGACTGCGATAAAAAGTTCACCCAGCTGAACGCGCTCCAAAGGCACCAGCGCATCCACACGGGAGAGAAGCCCTATATGTGCGGCCTCTGTAAGCGCACCTTCACAGATAAATCCACCTTTCGGAGACACACTTTGGTGAGTCGCCAACACACAACCAAGAAAGTCCATGTTTGAGGGAGAAGCCTCAACATCTTTGGTAAAAATAGCGTCTCCCCGTTCTAAAAATAACCGTCAATATCCTCGAAATAGGATTACGGGCGTATTTAGGCTGCAAGAGTCCTCACCGTTTTACATTTTATCCCCTTTTCTCAGACAGACGTGGACATTTTCACACTTTTCTCTCTTTTTTTAAACTCACAAAACTTAAACCTTCCTAGAAGAAATAAGTCCATGGTGATGGAATGAAAAGAAAAGATCTGATAGAGAGGTGCTGGTATTAGACACGGCACACGGCAGATTGAAAGACGAGGTCTCCAGCCAATCAGGACGTAGGACACAATTTCCTGATGGTTCCATACGGTCCATTTTCAGGCCTTTTTTCTTGATTCTTTGCTCACTGATGGAAACCACGTGAAGTCTGTAACCTGATCTGTTGGGCCTCTGCAGACCCTCATTAGCTTTTCTAAGCTGTAAAGCATGTAAAGTTTAACATCGGAACCTGAAAAAGACTCACAGAGACGACGTAACTTCAGCCTAAAAAAATTAGGAATAGATATTTTGTCAAATGTAAACCATAGTACATTTAGATTGGACATCTTTTGATAATTGTTCTGGTCATTGTCGATGCTGCCTTTTAGACAAAAATGACGAATGCTTGAGTTGTGTCTGTGAACGCGGCGATAACAAGGATACCGTTCAAACTCCAGGTCCACGATACGGACTCTCCGTGGAAGACCTACCTGGTGCAGCTGGAGGGAAACCTGGAGGAGAGGAAGCCCAGATCTTTCAAAGGGGAGAAGGCAGAAAAGGTTGAGCCCGGAGAGAAAAAGAGCACGCCCAGGAAAAGTCCCGCTGCTCCAAGTCCTGCTCCTGTCGCCGGTTCCACCAGTTCTGCCAGCAGCGCTGACAAAATGCAGTTGGATTCCATCGTAGTTCCGGCGGAACCGGTCACTCTCCCCTCTGATTGGACCAGCCATGGAACCATTGCTCTGGTCAGCCACGGGGACCTGGAAGGCATCACGGTCATCCACACCGCCGTTCCAGCGGGAATGCAACTCCAGCCCATAGTGACGAGTGACGGCACAGGAGGCAGCCTCATCTCCTTGGAGGGTTCTGGCATCCCGCTGCCCTTCTCCATCCCAGTGTCCGTGAAGCATCCCGTGTCTCTGACCTCCACCGCCCCTTCCGCCCCCCTGTCTGTCGCCACGATCTCGGGTCCCGTTTCCGAAGCTCTGCTTCAGTCGGTCACGGACGTCCAGACCGGGTCCACGTCGTCTGCGCCGGACTCTACGCCCCCCGCTCCATCCGCAGCGGCGGGGAACCAGCACAGGTCAAGCGTCACGAGTTTGGGCAGCGACGTGCAGGTCGTGATCGTCGGCGACGAGGCTTGTGGAAATGAAAAGTCCGGTGTTCAGAGTGACGCCGAGGAACTCTGAACGGAGACGTCCAAAGGGTTTGAAGGCCGCTCTGATCAGGCCTTTTATCACAGACGTTCAAATCGTGTTTTCAGTTCACCAAATCAACCCAAAGCCCCTGAACGCCTCACCAGCTTTAGCGCTAATCCTAGTGAGTGAATTAAATGATTCTTTGGTCCCATTAATGTTTAGAAAAAACCCTGACAGTTATTTCCATCAGCTTTGAGTCATAACTGTAATCACGAGTTTATTCTTAACCTTTCGTCGCCTCATTTTCTTTATTATTTCAATAATTAGTATTTTAAAAATCAATGTCCCAAAGTTTAACTCATTCCAGAATCATGTTATATTTAAATTGTAATCACCATGTTTGGCTGACTGAAGGATGTATTTATTGTGATAAACATGATGACAGACCTTTATAGTAAATTCCGATAGACGACGGTGATCCAGCATTCCCTACAATACTGTACGCTCAGTCTGGTCTGACTGAATAATTTTACAAGCTGATCTATGAAGCCACCTTCAAAATAATAAAAAAATTATTTATCAAGCAAATTTTCATTCTGGTTTATTGATGTCAAACTGTTCCATTTGAGGGTTCATTTGTTGATTTAATGATCTGGATCTAAATGAGAAAACCTGCACCAGTGAATAATCAACAGCCTGATAATCTAAAACTAAACAAGTTTGCTACCAATTGGACCAGTAGGTGGCGCTGCGAAAGGTGCCACAGCCCTACGTACACACTCGTCTCAGCAACTGGCGTTCCACTTCCACTGAAAGGTTTATGTAAACACGCGTGCGTATGTTGATATTTCACACCAAGCTTCCATGCTCCAGTGTCAGGAAGCGACAGTCCAGTGTCGCACCACGCATGCCGGTGTATACGGAGCATGAAGAGATGAAGGCTGCGTCCAAAAGACAACTAGAATACTTGCATTTTCCGGACTACAAGTCAGCGGAGACAAAATAAAGAAGAAAAATGGCATACAAGTCACTCTTGAGTATAAGTCGCCCTCAAAAGTGCGACTTATACTCAAATTCTTGTCCCTTTTTTGACCCTTTTGTGTCCGCGGCCTCTGTCGGTGCTCGTCCAAAAATGTGTAGATGGTTTCGTGGCGTGTGGGAGGAACATTGGGAGTGGGGTCCAGATGACCCCAATCCCAATGTTAAACTGCCTAGAATAGCATAAGGGTTAACGGTTCAGTTTAATTAAAAAATACAGCCTGTGAGAGACTTTAAAGAGTGCACTGCATTCTGGGTATAATACTTTTATTAGTGATGACCTGGGAAAAAGCATACAGATCCACAGCCTGCTGTCTGTGCAGCAGGAAAGAACTGGAACTTTGGTCTAAAACTAGTGCATGAACACAACACGGAACGACACACATGATCGGTAACTGGCCGTTTTAAAAGGTGCGGTGCAGAAATGGCCCTTCAGTGACACACCCACAACACAAAATGAGAGTAATAATGCACACCACACTCCAAGAGGACAGGAAGGAGCTCCACATCATACAAAGGAACACGGTCAGAGATTGCCGCTTGCACATGCAAGCATTAAGAACCTTACTAAAGGAGGAGCGGAACAGCAGTCAAATCAAGACAGCGTGTATGAATACAAATATTTAACAGTCTACATAGCATTGCCCTTTTCTGAGAAAAGTGAAATCGATGCATAAAAAAAATCAAAATTCTTGATTGCTTCTGTCAATTATTTAGCTCTAAGAAAAAAAAACGTCTGGTTCTGAAAAGAAAAGAAAAAAGAGAACACTACGTTGGAATTAACGCCGGCCGATCTAAGAATCAACCGTAAAAAACATGCAGCTCCTGCTAGTTCAGTCCACAACATAAGAATCTGCAGCAACCCCCTGATCAGAGGTGAGGGCCAGAGGATTTACGCTCCCAACAAACACTCCAATGCAAATTAAGATCAGTGTGTAGCTCGTGTAATAAACTCTGCATGTGTGTGTGTGTGTAAAAGCATGCATGATGGCGTGTTCCCTTCATGCCGCTTCCCCCGCCTCGACTCTTCTCGTTACTTCAGATCGCCTTCGTCGCCCTGGATGGTCTTTTTGATGCGCAACAAAAGAGTGGTGTGCCACTGATCCAGACGGGAAATGGAGTCAAACTCCTTCACCTTCAACACACACCACACACATGTAGGTGAGCCACGCGCGCTCAGGTATTCTGCTCTTTAAGTCAAGTCAAAGGAGGAGAACAAAAACAAGGCTTGACACTAAAATGTTCCCAATAGGTAAGGGAAAATCCAAAGAGCGACAAATATCAGTTATCAAGCACAGAGGTGGCATGGGTATGATACGGGCCAGGTCACATTATCGGTATAGTACAATATGTCTGACAGGTAAATCTTTTCTTTTAATTTATTCTGTAGTTTGGAACTGATGATGTTCTGAAAACAGTTTTTTCTTACACCGCACTTCCTGTTTTTTTTCAAAAGGAGGACATTAGAGTCAAGTTATATGGATATATATGGAGTTCATTCAGTCACACTAATCAGAAATGCACACAACCTGTTTCACAGATGCACACACTCTGATTCACAACTGTAATTTGATGCAAACGTGCAATATACATTTGGAAACGCACACTGACTTTTTCACAAGGACACACATTATGTTTCAAACGTGCACAATCAGTGTTTCTCACAAATGTTTCCCAAAAACACAATAAATGTTTCACAGATTCACACTGAATGTTTCACAAATGCACAATAGATGCTTCACAAACATAATTCACAAACATAAATATTATGAACTTGCAGATCATATGAATTGCAGAATGTGCATTTACAAACTCGCTCTCATTTGTGCATCTCCCCACATTTGTGAGAGAAACCCCTGCGGGGAATTCTGAGACTCTCCTGACACTGCAGGTCAACTAATGTCATTGGCTAATGAATCTGTCAATCAAACCCATTAGCAAAGTGTACCTAAAAATCATCTTTGTAAAGCATCTATTGTGCATTTGTGAAACATTTTTTATGAATTTTGAAAACACAGCATGAACATTTAGAAGAACAAAAAAATAACACACATGTGTGTGAAACATTTAGTGTGTATTTGTGAAAAACACCCGGTGTGCGTTTCCAAATTTATATTGCACGTTTGCATCAAATTACAGTTGTGAATCCGAGCGTGTGCATTTGTAAAAGAGGTTGTGTGCTTTTCTGATTAGTGAGACTGAATGAACTCCATCCTTGTATTTTAGTTTAGGGCTCTGCAGCCACAGGTTTCTACTTTATAGTAAAATAAACCAACCCGCCTCAATCCAAATGGTTTATTCCAGGATCAATAATGATTGATTTATTTTATTCTGAAACATTGTTTTATTGGGAAAGTTCAATTGGATTTGATGAACAACTTGCTTGATTGTAGGAATATAAACCGGTTAATGGAGAATGAATCCCCCTAATATTCAGTCATTGGTTGGTTCTTCAGGCCCATAAGCTGTCAGCAGGTGTGTCATATTGCAGGTAAAATGCCCCCCCTGGTGTGCCGTTTAATGTGCTAGAATAATCAAATCTTTGATTTTTGTAGTGTCTTATGATCTTCTATGAACTTTCTTTAGTTTTTGTTTTGCTTTTATAAATAAAGTTAATTTGATTTACGAGACTGTACTTGCAGGTAAAGTCCGATTATTTCTCAATGCAAACATCTTAAAGGAGAGAACTTTTCGCACACAGAGGATTCCTAAAGAGTTCACAGAAGAACCGGATCAGAACTTACCGCCTCAGTGAACGCCTCGCTGTTCTGTTCCTCGTGAGCCTCCAGAAGCTTCTGGAAACACACACACACACACACACACACGTTGTTGTGAGCACTGCCGATGTTTTTCTACATAAATCAGAAACCGAAGACATCTGCTCCCATTCACCTTCAGCAGTTTGCATTCTCTGGAGTCGGAAAAAGCCGGAAACATCTCCTCGTACTTCTCAACAGCGATCTGCGGGAAACAGGAAGGCGTGAACGCCACATCCGCCGCCGCCGCAGACGAGCACCCTTACCTTTGCATTGAGCTCATCGACGATGAAATGGCAGAGGGAGGCTTTGAAGAAGTATTCTTTGGCGCTGTATTTCAGCAGCGGGTTGTCCATCGTGGTCGCTCCGACCTGCAGAGACATTCCAGGAACCCCCCCTCCTTTTAGCTTTGTTCAGGGGGTTAGAGGAGGAGGGAGAGCACGAGAGGATGACGAACCTGCTCGTAGATCTCGATGGCTTTCTGGTACTGCTCCAGCTGAGCGCAGTAAGCTCCAACCTTCAGCAGACACTTGTTAGCAGAGCTGAGAGGAAAAGCAGGAAAACTTGAATGCAAAGCAAACGACTCTAAATCCAAATGAAATTCTGCAAAATGCAGATTTAAAAGAGTTCAAAGAGGTTTTAGCAAAGTCCAGTACCTGTTTGATTCTTCTCCTTTGTAGTAGTCTGCTGCTTGTTCATAATGTGCAATAGCCTTTCAGAATAAAAGTCAGGATTTCGATCAGCAATCCTGACAAGAGTTTGCGGTTTCAAACCAGCGTTTCTACCTTTTCGATGTCGACCAGCTCAGACTCGTAGATCTCTGCGATGCTGATGTGGTGTTTGGCGGCGATGGTGAATCTTCCCTGGAGGAGGAGGAGGAGGAGGTGAAACCATGACCGACTGAAGCCAAACAAAGCGCTCCAGAAATAAGAAAATGGGGGGGGGGAAGCCACTGGAAGGTTTTGTTTTGAAAATAAACATTGGTCGATGAATGAAGGTTTTTACTAAAATATAAAAAAAGGAATAAAACTGAACACAAAGGCGATTGCAGCCTGTGGGATTATGGGAAAATCATTACTGATGCGTTGCAATAATTCTCATAAATATCTCCTGAAATGTTTAAGTAAATATGAGATAAAGATGAGCTCTAATTAAGAGGAATGGTGCATTGTGGGAACAAAACTCTCTTTGCGTTTCATATTTCTATGGGTTTTTCTCAGTTTCTAAGTGCAGAAAGTCGACAAACAGCTGACGGAGAAGAAACATTCATGCACTGTTCATGACATTCCGGTCGTGTCCACTTCCACGTCTGCGAGGATCCGAACCCGGATCAGCCGAGCCTCTTACCATGTCTGTGTAAATATCCACGGCAGCATTTAAACACTTGATTGCCTCTTTTAGCAGCATAAAAAGGGGGAAAGGAGGAAAAACGTTAGACAAAAACTGTTGCACAGAACCGTGTTTGGGGGGAAATTCATGGCAGCAGATCAATCAGGGTCACCTTAGAGTCAACGAGAAATCAGATTTAAAAGCAGTTTTAGACTCAAAAGTACACATCCGAAAACTTACAAATCAGTTGCTGTTTGTTTAATTTCATCTTTAGGTTGTTTTTTTTTTGTTTTGCCACATCAGAGGAGCTTTTCCATATTTTATTAACGTGTACAATGTGTACTGTTGAGTTTCAAACTTTTCGCATGATTGGATCCCAAAGGAATAATCTTTCAAAATGATAGAAATACGAAAAAAATCTAGTTTTTCAAAAAAAGGCCTGTTAAACAAATAAAAGCACAAAACGTTACACTACTGTGGATTCCTTTGTATTCAGATAAAAATATAAGAATTTCCACTACATTTCAAAATTTTAATTCAGACACCAAGAAAACGAGAACAGAGAAAAGCCTTTTGGGACTTTATTTTGAAAGTCCTACCGTTGGGGTCAGACTTCTTGTAGGCGTTTCCTGCGTCGATGAAACTGGTGGCGCAGTCGTGTTTGTTCTGCATCTGCATGTGGAGACGCGCGGCCTTGCAGAAGGCGCTCCCGGCAGCTGAAGACCACACCGTGTCGGTGTGAGGAGCACAGAGTTAGAAACTTTTCATACTTGATCAATACATGTAATGAAGAGTTCAGAAACAGTGTTATGTCTATTTTTCTGGCATAGTGTTATTTGTAATCATAGTGAGGATTTTTCTAATGAATATAACCTGCATATATTTTAGATAACTGGTCTGCATGTGCTATGGTGATTTCTAAAATAGAGTTTTGTCTGTTTTTTTAAATAGTAATTAAGTAATGCATCTTTGTCATGTATAGTATTATGTTATTGATACTTCAATATTATTAAGTATCATTATTATATAAAATCGCAATGTGATGCGTCTTTGTATGATTGTATTGTTTTGTGCATTATTCTTGCTTTGATTGCTTAAAATAAATCATTTCAAATCAAACGAAGTGTTTGCTCCATTTGTTTTGGAGCATCTGCTCACCGCTCCAGTTCTTGGCCATCTTGAACATGTTAGCAGCCCTGCAGTACATCTCACACGCCTCCTCCACTTTGTGTGGTCCTCTGCAATCAGACACAAAGAAGAATCAACAATCCACCGTTCACGTACTCCGGCTTGTTCGAGGATGATGATGATGATGATGGTGATGATGATGACGTCATTTTTAAATCACGTCTTGCTCTGATGCTCAACAAAATGAATTCATGCACTTCACTCATCCTAAGCCAAATAATCTGTATCAAAATGCACAAAATGTGATTATTTTTACATTTGAAATCAAATTATTAAAAATGCATATTTTTACTCTGAATTTTACAGAGCCCCTTAAGGACAATTGATGAAAATAAAAACTTAGAAGTAAAAAAAACAAAAAATTGAAGTTAAAAAATAGAAACTAACAGGTGCGCACCTGTTACTAGATAATTTGCACACAGAGAAATTTTCCCAAGTTACCTGGAAACGGCATTACGTGATCTAGTTGAGTTTTACTTTGCTTTTTGACTTTGTCCACAAATAGAATGCAGATTTGCTTGCTTACCATCACAATTACATGATCTCTGAACGTCATTTTAAACGAGTTTTAAAGTCATGCGGTTTGTTTCAAACCGCATGACGCATGCCGTTGGCATTTGGATTCTTACGACAAACTACAGCCATTTGTTATTTGTATTAATGGCTGTTAGTAACTGGTGAAAAAGCAACAAACCAAAAAAAAACTAACTGCACCCGTTACTAACTGGTGAGCACTCGTTCGTTTTGGTTTTTTTTTTTGCTTCAATTTTTTTTCTTCAATGGCCCTTTAGGGGCTCCGTAGACTTTCAACTATATAGGAAAAATCTATAAATGTGTGTTTTTTTAAATATTCCACCTTTCTACTATGATAAGTGATACTAAAACCCCTTTAATAAAGAAAACTACAACATTTTTACATAGACATTGATTTAAATGATAAAAATGGGATCTTTGTTTACACAGCTGATAAACAGCTATTTTAGCTAACTGACCTCATAACATCTGATCTTCCTTTTTATTTCTACTTCTAAGGTAAACTTTTCAAACATGAAAGGTTTCTAAAGGTAAAAGTGGAAGCTTCCAGCGGGGTTTGATCAGAAACGTGTTGTGTTGTAACTTTGACATCGCTTTGCTGCTAGCTAAGCTAGCTGCCCTGTTTGGTGCATTGCTGCTGTCTTACCCTCCAAACATCCCGCCCAGGAAGGAACCAGAAGATTTGACTTTTTTGTCAGCATCCGCCATTAGCTGAATCGCCTCCTTCTCCTTCCCAGAATTGTCCATTTCCGGTTTGTGTTTGGGGAGGAAAAAAAGAAACTTGGAAAAGTGAAGAAAACGCCCGCAGAGGACTCTGTTGTGTCCAGTGAGGATTACAGTCGGTTTAGCGTAGGCGTGACCCAGCCGCAGACTTAAAGCTATCCAGGGGGATTGTGGGAGTTTGAGTTTCGTGTTCCCAAACAGGAACGCTCATCAGTCCAATAAAACTACAACTCCCAGAGAATTTGGTAGTCCTGTGTTTTTCTCAGCGGGGTTCATTTAAACTAATTCTTTTTTTGTATTTTAGAATAAAATATTTTTACTATCTAATACAAATATTATTACTATAATAAAATAATATATGTTTAAATATTTGTCAATTTGGACACATTTTTTGAAGCTTAATGTTATTTGATGTTCATTTAAATCTTTACATAATTTAAAAACTCTTAACATTTGGAATTCCCTCTAAAAAATTTCTTTCTGTTCCTTATGATGGGATATCAGGTCCAACATAAAAAAGAAGAATTAATTAACTTAATTATGTGAGACAAAAAGTCACAATTTTACTAGAATAAAGTCATGAAATCATAAAATTCACAAGAATAAATGTGTACATTTATGCTTAAAGAAGATGTAAATTTTCAAGGAAAAAATCCTTTTCTAATTTAAACAAAGTTCATTTTAAAACCAGATGGACATCACACTGCTCATGTTTTAACTTATATATTAAATGACAATCCTTTTAAAAACAATCATGACATTTTTTCATATAAATAAAAAATAAATAAACCCAAGTTACAAAAACAAAACAAAAGCGTTTATCAACAAGGGCAACGTCATAAAGTTATATATCAAACAAAATTTGTTTATACATCAGAGAAATTGGTTAGGAAAAGGCCCCTCTTAATTAATTTTAAAGAAACTGATTTAAAAAGTATATTTGGCTTCTAGGCCAACAGAAAAATTAAAATTTTCTAATCATAATAAATAAAAAAACAACTAAAATATTTAAAGTGTTTAAATTCATTACTTCTAAATAGCAGACCACTGCTTTTATTTTAATTTCCTCATTGTTTTGTGCGGTTAATTATTCAGTTAAACTGTTTCATCTTTTCATTAGTTTGAAGAAAATGTTCTGACATGTTTGTATGTTACACTAGATATACTGTACTGCACTACAACTTTATTCTAAGATGTGTTTATGAAAAAACAAAACACATCCATAAGTAAAAAATAAAAAAACGCAAATGCAGTGCATGTCGCTCGTCTGCACACCAGAGGGCGCTCTAGCTGCAAAACTAGATGGCTGGATTTTGAGTCAGATTAAATTTCACTGTCCCTGTAAAACTGAAACTGACAACTTTTTATTTACGGACAATGAAATCATTTTTTATGGATAATGAAATATTTAAATATTGATAGTCAAGGCAGATGACGGTCAGTCCAAAACTCCAATCAAGCACTCTAATAAATACTCAAAACTGTGGATTTTTCTAAATATTTTTTTGTAATTCTGTCCCTACAATGACATAGTAAAATCGAGCAGTATTTTGTAAATTTTACTTAATTCTTCATGTATTTTTAGACAAGAGGATCCTATTAGAGGAACGTTAAACCTTTTTTCCATGTACGTATGTCAAACATTTTCTCACATGAGCAGCAAAAAGCAGCAGGAAATGAACAGATTACAGTAAAAGTTCCAAAGTTCATGCTGATATTGCACAGACAGCAACTCCATGAACAGGAAACTGATTCTGCTTCTTGTTCACTGCTGACTGTAATTAATGATTCATGTAGTGATGATGTCAAAGCTGCTCTTGACCTGCATGCTTTTTATAGTAAAGCCAGTAAATAAAAGCTTTTTATGTAAAAAAAAAAAGTAGTATTTTTACTACTTTAATTAACAACGAATTTTGTTAGATTAGAAAACTACTATAAGCTGCTTTACTGTCAAAGTAATGAAAAGGTACCGACTAGAACTCTTACATATTTAATAAATTAATGGGGGATTTTCCTTCAAAGTTTCAGGTTGAAACCTGTAAGTCATAAACTCTCTGGAGCTCTGCAGCAGTAAATGAGGCGTTGAAATGGAATTTGGCTCCCATGTTTTAGAGCAAACAAAGTCCTGCATTAATCTCAACAAACTGGAAAGCTTCCTAGAAGTAAAAGAAGAACCCGGCAACCCGGACACTTGCACCCATGAAACAGCAGGTTTTTCTACACAGGGCTTGGATGCTTTCATTGTTTTAAAGTTCATTTCGTTCTCCTGATGTTCAGAAGTGGTTATTTCTGTGATTGTGTTTAACCCCCCACCTTGACTTATGGGTCAAAAATGACCCATCATAGACCCAAATAAGGCAACGTGATTGAGGTTTTACTCTAATTTCTACTGTGGACGACTAAACAACCTTTTACTCATCATTTCAACTCCATTTTATATTTAGAAATTTGTGTGAAGGTCGTTTAATCAAACGAGGCTGCGCTGACATTACAAGCTCAAAAAGGGTTTAAAACAAACAACAACTAAGAGGCGGAAACAGGTAAAGGTCAAAAGTGTAACTTAAATTGGAATTATAACGATGGAAAAGTCCTAATGAAGTCGAAACACTCCCAAAAACAGATCAAATATAATCTTTTATTTCATCTACACGACATGAGAACCCCGTTCACCGGACAGAACATGCCTACTACAATCGTCCGCTCGGGGATTGTGCGATGAGACGTCGACGGCACAAACACGGTGGGATGTTTGGAGGATACACAGCTGGTGGCGGATAACGTGGAGGAGAGACGCCGCCGATTTCCCTCCGAAAGGCTGTGGAGGCAGGCGGCCGCTGAAGGAAACATTCATCGCTTCGAAGGCGTGAAAAGAGGAAGGAGGCGCTTTCAGCTAAACCTCTTCCCGTTTCCATGGAGACGCATCGTCCTCTTCTACCCCCCCCCCCCCCCCCCCCCCATTTGAATCAGGTTCTACAGTCACTCCGTCAGCACAGTAAGACACAAAACGATGGCAATGACAGCAGAGAGGAAGCGGAGTTCCGGTTCACGATCCGGTGGGACGCTCCACCATCCACACTAGCACCAACACTGCTTTGTTTCACAAATGGCTTCTCTTCAGCTTGTAAGCTTCTTTTGTTTTTTGGTTTTCATGCATCTGTGTTGCGCTCAAATGTTTTTTCTCCTCGTGAAGTTGGTCAAACATTAATGACAGCATCATCTACCTGAGGTTTTTTTTTTTTTTTTTTTAAATCAAGGAGATAAATGTTTTAGTTGCGTAATCCTTTGACTTGCATCGTCCTGACCGATAAGGTGCAGCGTTTACCAGACTTCACGTCCGCCCAAAACCTGCAAATGTGGAGAATAAATACAGGGAACCCCCCCCCCCCTCGGGTGGGACGGGTGGCGACAGCGTGCAGTTGATTATCGTGAGGAAGAACATGCTTCAGTTTGTCTGGGGGAGGTCACTTATGCGCAACCTCGGTTCAGGAGGAGCTGAGGCCCGAGTCGGACTCGGCGCTCCCGCAGGACGCGCAGGGCGCCGGCGGGCACGGGATGGAGTAGCAGGAGCAGGCGGAGCTCTTCAGGGTCTCCTCCGTGATCACCTCCTGCAGGGAGTGCTGCTCCTCTACCTGGAAGATGTTTGGCTGCTCGGCTTGGACGTCACAGATGCTAGAAGAGAAAAGGACAGAGGTGTTATTCCACAGCCTCAGGAAGCTCCTCCCACATCGCCGTTCTGCTCTGAAGCCTCCAGAACCAATTAAAAAGCTCAACATCAAAGCAGCATGCCATTCATTTGGAAAGTGTGTTATCAACCCGGTCGAATCGACCTTTACTTTGACCGTTTCAAGTCAATTCATCAAACATTTGAACTCAAGGATTTTTTGAAGGGTTTTCTGGAAAAACAAACAATTTTTTTCAAACAAAAAATCTGTTTTAGATGGAAAAAAAAGGCGTTTAGATGGATTTGTTCCATTAGTTTCTTTCTTTGCTCTGAATCCCTCTGTGAAAAAAAAGGGAGGGGGGGGGTTCTTTCAAAACAAACGTAAGTGGGGTTTTGGTGTTTTCAATGTGTTAAGATGTCAAAATGTTTCTTTATTCAGATCTCTGTGAATCAGGAACAGACAAAAAAAAGCCGTTTGAAAAAGCTCGTATTTGTGACGGGAAGGGGGGGCGGGGTTGCTCCCCACCTACAATTCGGAGGTGAGTTTGTAAAGATCTCTTGCGTCTCTTCAGAAAATACTGTATGTCCCAAAAAAATCTGACACGTTCTTCTATTCAGGCTAAAATCATCATCATCATCATCATCATCATCAAAGATCACTGCTCTGACAGTAGATCTAAAGGTGATCGGAGCGGGTCTTTAGAAGAACCGCGGCAGAACCAGAGCTGTAGCTAAGATGGCTCAAGCTGTTTTGAATGAGCAGCGTTTTTTACCTTTGGGGAATGATGGTGCCTCTAAACACAAGCAGGCGATTCCTAATATCGTTGGGGAGGTTCCAAATATTTCAGCGCTGGGCCCGTGAGAAGGCTTCGGACGGTAGAGGGAGTTTGGGGGGTTTGCACGGACCAGCGTGAAGCATCGGAACCAGCAGCCTAGCAGCTCCACACTTTAGCAGAAATCCTCATGCAGTCAAAAAACATCCGTTCACTGGTTTGTTTTGTTTCTGCCACGTTTGTCAGTCATTAAATAACAAGAACATCCAGAGCTCAGGCAGAAAACACAAGCTGGTTTCGGGCCAAAACGGTCCTCCAGAATGATGAACATGGCAGTTGACCAATCACGTCTCTGATGGAACTAAAGCCCTAGTCCCAGCTGGCCCTATGGGTGGATACGGGCCGTCCGCGGCTCAAACCTGTACGGGGCACGCAGTGAGTTCATAATACAAGTGTAGCTAAAAATCCTGTTTGTGAGGCATCTATTGTGAATTTGTGAAACACTTATTGTGAATTTGTGAAACACGTGTGCATATTGCATAGAATTACAGTTGTGAATCAGTGTGTGTATTTGTGAAACAGGTAGTGAGCATTTCTGATTATTGAGGCGGTCTAAGCTCCATGCAGGTCATAGTCAACGCTTGTGTGACACGGAAGGACGACCCGAAAACCCGCAGCACCTGTACGGGATATGACCAAGGCGTCTCCAACCCTGTTCCAGGTGAACTACTGCCCTGCTCGATTTGTAGCTGCCCTCACTCCAGCCCTTACTGCCTACCTGGATGGAGCGAGCCCAGTTTGTGATGGACTGAACACACCTGATCCGGGGCTGGCTGTGGTTCACCTGGAACAGGTTTGGAGACCACAGGACCGGGGCATCAAGAAAGTCTGAAGTCAACTGTCTCATGTATCATGATCCAGCTGGATGGCTGCTCCTGCAGCATCGCATTCAGGCAGCGACTGAAGGCAACAAACCCAAGGCGGGGGGGGTGAGTAAAATAAAACAGGAGGGAGATCACAGAAACCTGATGAGGTCGGGTCAAAAAATGGAACCAAGTTTTCACAAACTCTGTTAAAAAAAAGAACAGGCAAAGTTATGGACAACAACCTTTTTCCACCATCGGATTCACAAACGTTCCCCCTCAAATGGTTTTTGTTAGTATTAGTGTGACCATCGACTGTATTTGAGAACTGGACTGAATGACCCCTCCCCCCTGACGTTCCAAACAGGAAGTACCTGCTGGCTCCATAGAGAAAGAACCATTCTGTATCTGATACTTTTTTCTTTAAAAATCTTCTTAATGATCCTAATTTTTTCATTTTTTATTCAAGTTATAAAGCGATGCCTTAATAAAAGTAGGCGGAGCCTGTTGGCCCCCCACGTCCAATGCTCCAAAAATGCAACAGATTTCATGTAGCCCGCTTTGTTGATCTTTGACCCAGGAGGAGGCCGCCCCGCTGCAGATTTAAACTCCTCTGGATTCCGATCTTTCGCCTCCAGACTCCTCGAGCGTCAGCGGGAAGCTGTGGATTTTAACGTTTGTAGATCTTGAGCGGCGTCAGCGTGGCGAGCTGGCAAAAGTGGCGTTTCCCCTATTGCTCGCACACGCTTTACCAGAATATTGTGCTCTATGCAAACAAAATGACGTGAACATATTAGGAATGTGGGCGTGGTTAACCAAAAATTTCAATTGCCAAAGAAATTCAAATTTTGTTTTTTGCAGATTTCTCCAAAAATGACAAAGGTTGAGTCTGAATCCCCCCCCCTGACCCTCACATGGTGCGTTCTCCATTCTATAGTTCAGTCTGAATCTACATTCCAAAATCCAGTGCCCTAAAAATTTCCCAGAAGTCTCTGCGAAAAACCAGTGTGCATCAATGCTCACTGGATCGGCAAATATAGACCACAATGCATTGCGTGGGAATCATTTTTTTAAATGCTCATATTAATTAGATTTTAACTTTGAATTCGATGACATCATATGCGCTGTTTAAAAAAACAAAAAAGCAGTGAGCGTGCTTTAAATTCAGGGCTCTTCATAGCGCTATATAGTTTTTTAGTAGTTAGGGTGGGAACTCGGACACAGCCTCAGATCTGCTCGACGCCCCCCAGGCCACCAACAAATAAAATGGTTGCTAAGGATATAAAACCAAAAAGGAGTGTTTTCCTTAATTTTTATTTTTTTCCCCCATAATTTGCTTAATTTTCGTTAATAGGTCACGTGCCGTTTGGGCCAGTCTGGCAGGGGCAGAAGAGGAGAGGGGCGGGGAGCCCATTGAGGGCGTGTCAGAGGGTCAGGGGGGGCCGCGGGCACCTGTGGGTCATAAAACGCCAGTGACTTCCTGACTGCAGACGGCTCAGCAGGAGTCTCAGACATGCGTGGAAGTGAAAGCGCTGAACACACAGCTTCTGGTTCCCGCAGCGGCGCCGTCTGCCTTCAGCGCCACGCTCTGCAGAGTCTGGGAAGGCTTCACAACAAAACTGACTTCAGACGGCAATAGTGAAAGATGAAGGCGGAGCTTAAGACAGTTAATGAAAACCACGGAGATTGTTTTGGCAGCAAACACCTTTGGACTTTCTGAGAGCGCTTAAAACCAAACTCCAGATAATCTTATCGCTCTTTATCAATCCACGTGCATAACACAACAGACGCTCATCATCACGTCGTCATGAACATGGGGGTCAAAGTGACCCACCCACCTGTCATAGATGAGCCCATCGATGCCCTGCTCCCTCAGCTTCCTCCTGGTCTTGTGGTCGTTGTTGTCGTCTCCCCAGCTGAAGACCACCAGGCCTTTGGACTTGGCCTCTTCGATGTAGTTGAGGTGCTTCAGGAGCTCCTCGGTGTGAGCGCTGATGCCCTGGAGGAGCAAGCGCCACTCTTTAGGAAAAACCACAGATCAGAGGCTCGTCACAAAACCCCAGCAGCTCACCAGGATGTTCTCGCTCTCTGCGAAGCTGATGGCGATTTCAGTGTTCTGACAGCGAATGTCCATCAGCTCGGGGTATTTGTCTGAGATGCCCTGAGTCAGGAAGAGGATGGGATACTTGTTCTGCTTGTGACGCACCCTGAAGGACAACAAAAAGGTGGGATATATTTCTCTTTCAGTAAAAGCCTAACACAATGTGCAAACGCCGTCTCTGATCATTCCAATCCTTCAGCTTTGGCTCACTAAAGCTGGCTGGAACGTTGGAGGGAGATTTAGGGAATTTTCTACAGTTTATTGCTTGGTGGAAAGACGAGAAGAAGCCTTTCTTTGGTCGCACACAGATTCCTTCAACGATTAGTTCAGACGAACTCACATGGTGCAAATATCGGGGTCAAAACAGGAGAAGATGATGCGTCTTTTTCCAGCTTTCTGCAGGACACAGGACAGGATCGTGTCCAGGAAGGAGTTCATGTTGAAGTAGGAGGAGAGGTTTCCGTCCCACGATCCGTCCTGCAAAAACACAAACCCTCGTCAGCTGATTCGCCGACCATGTTTTCTTCCTTAAAGTTCAGTTTCACTCCTCAACCTTCATCTGACTGATCCATTTCAGCTCAATGTTGAAGCCCACGGTTTCCGGGACGGCTTGGAAGATCTGTGGAGCGGCAGACGGTCAGCAGATGGGCAGCGGGAGAGCAGGAGATGACATTTCATTCCCGGATGAGTGTCGCTTCTACCTGAGACAGCGAAGGGAACGGCTGATGTTCATCTATTTCCTCCTCGTCCTCCAGATCTGCAAACACAAGAAGAGCGTTCTTTTTCTGACTCTCACAGAACATTCCTGAGCCAGAAGGGTCTGGACTTCACCACACTTCTGCAGGAATGTTATGGTCTGCACATTTATAGCAAATAATATAAATGTGATCAATAATCCTTTGGAATTTTGCCTCAAACTTTAATCCAAAAAGAAAAGGTGTGAAGAAACAAAGAAGCATACCTTTGTGGTCACTTCCTGTCATTGCCGTCACATGAGCCAGCTGTTCAGAAAGACAAAAGATCAACTTAGTGATGAGGAAACGTCTTTCAGTGAAAATGAACATGTCCTGATGAAGATGGAGGGCATGTTGAAAGGAAATTCTGCTCAAAATTACGAGTTTTGTTCATTCAAACCGTTGCGAATCAGAAGACTTTTTGTAAAAGTTCAATTCCTTAGTGTATCCCACTTTGTGGTGTCTTCCTCCATTTTTTGACGCTTAACTCCTGCAGTTTTTCATCTATTTCAACCATTAAATAGTATTTAAAATATATTTTCTTGTTATTGTGCTGTTTTCACTTTATTTAAGGTCAACTTTGATCATTTCTTTCTTCTTTTTGCCAATTATTACCCTCCAAGTTTCATTTTCATTCCACAATATAGCATCCAACCTGGAAAAAATGCAGCTCCTTCTAGTTCACTTTACAGGAAAGCTGTATTCTTAGTTTTGGTGGGTAAATTTATTCTTAGTTTTTCGTTTCCTCCTCCTTGGTCTAATGCGGGACAGCAAGTCATCAAACTGGGTCACAAAGGGACGGAAGTAGCGCCAAAAGCGCCTCCTGTAGGCCGTAAAGTCGCCGCCCTGGAAGAACCTCTCATGAACCCGGAGACGTGATTACCGACGTGCTTCTAAATAAATGAACCTGATCTCTCAACATCCTCCGTTCCTTCCAAGCCTTAAATAAGACAAAGAGCCAATGAGGCTAAAAACACAGACAGTAGCTCCTCCCACACCCATCAGGAGCGTCAGATATATTTACACATGTTTAGCAAAGCGTCGAGCGGCGAATTTGAGGTGCATTCAGTGTGAAGGTAACTTCAAATCTGTTACAGCATGAGCTCTGAGCTAGAAAACGGTTCCTCTCGTCACCTTCAGAAGCTGCAGCTGGTCAAACGTCAGATCTTTCACCGGGACCTCGATCAGCTCCAGCTCCTTGTCGTTTTTCTTCTGTTAAATCAGAGGTGAAATGACTGAGCGCCAGTGTGAGTGTTAAAAAAGAAAAATAAGATAAAAAAGGCCCTTAACGGACCTTCTTGGTGGAAATGCAGCAGGTCAGATCGTGGTACACGATGGGAACGCCGTCCTTGGAGAGGTGGACATCAAACTCCACAAAGGCTGCACCCTGCGGGCACACACACACACGGGCGGTTGAGGGAGAGACGTGCAGAGAGGCGGGGCTTACCAGCAGGTCGGGGCGCACTCACGTGTTTGGCTGCGCTCATGAACGAGGCGATTGTGTTCTCTCTGACTCTGTGGTGTCTGTGTGGAAAGGTAATGGAGACAGGATGACGAAGCTGCTGAAGATCTGTTGTTCAAACTCTTTTCTTTTTTCATTTATCATATTTAATCAATGGCATTAGGCCTCAAGCTGTGCAGTCCACAGGCGATGAAAGGTAAACTTAAATGATTCCCATTAACAAATCAAAGGAATCCCTGTACGCATTTGACCAATCAGATGGTCTCCTTTACGCCAAAATATATCCAAATTATCTTCTGGACCGAGAGACTCTGGTGGTTGTGAAGTAATTTTGAAGTGTTTTTGTTTTTTCTTCTTTTTATTTTAAATTTTGGTTCCATCAATGTGTAGGTAGATGTGATGTTTGTAATCTGGGGTTTTCTGTTATTTTTGTTCAAGTTTATGTAAATGTGGTTCAGTATCAGTGTTGATGTTTTAAGTTTGTGTGTTTAACACAACCAAAATAAATGTCTCTCTCTCTCATGATCTGATTTTTTTGTTTTTGCTCCAAACTGGGAGCTGTGGTGGACGTGGAGAAGGTCACGTGACTCACTTTGCTGCGTGCGTGCTGCCTGCTCCTCTGTGGCCCACATCCACCGCGCTCCTCTTCCTCCAGTACTTGGTGTATGAGGAGCTCATGTCACACTGCAGCCCCCGGATGGGTCGGATTACCAGGTAATCCACTAAACGCACAACAGGGATTATTCAGGGGAATTATTGGTCATTCACTTTATTTAATCCAAAACTCCTACCTCTTACTTTTCCGATGGTTTGCCTGGAATTCCGGCCCATGATGGGAAGCGTGACCACTCCGCTGTCCTTCCCATTTTCCAAAAACGAGGAGGACAGCAGACAAGCGGCCCCCACGTGGCCCGGATGGGCGTCCCCCTGGACCACATGCTCGCTCAGGTCCTCCTGTGGTCAAGGCTTTCCGTGAGTAACAGGGCGCCACCGCCGCTCGCCGCCCATTCGTTAACGGACGCTTACCTCAAAGAACTCAAACATGAGCTCCAGGTTGTCGGGATCCATGGTGTGGATGCTGTACTCGGTCCACTGGGAGGGATCCAGGCCGTATCCGCACTCCGGCTGGGAGTGACGGGATTTGTAGCCGCTGGCGCTGATCTTGCTGATCCCCAGAATGGTGGTCATCTTCTGCCAAGAAGGACTTTGCTCCTCATCCTCGTCTTCTTCCTCCTCAAAGCCTTCCAACGTCAGCTTGATCCTGTGTGAGCAGATTACAAACAGAAGAGACATATTTGATACCCACGAATCCTTCAAATTAAACTCTCACTCTACATTTTGTTTGAATCCGTCTTTCAGAAGCTTTTTTGACCTTTGACCTAAGAAAGAGGCTATCATCTTAAACTTAAAATAAATAAACCACCTTCCCATAAATGTAAACCCCCCCCTAAATATTTGGATCTATCACCTCATACCTCCTGGAGCATCACTGCAAAGCCAATGTTATGTCGATTTTTAACCGCATTAGCATGGCGTGCTAAAGCGGCGTTCCCTGTTGCTCACACATTTTTTAGCGGGATATTGTGAAAGTTGAACACATGAATCGTTGGCTCAAGCGGAACAAAATGATACGACAAAGGATGTGATTGCATTAGCAATCTGGGCGCGGTTAACAAAAAAACCCTCCGTTGCCAAGGAAATCCAAAAATTTACTTCGTCCGATTCTTCTAAAAATGACGTCGACCTGTTCATCAAGTCAAGGAGAACAAAAAATCAAATGGTTGCTATGGCAATAAAGCTAAAAGAAAAAAGGGATGTTGTTTCTTGTTGTTAAAGCATTTGTCATGTGCAGCTCTGTACAGGGTGGCGGGGCAGAGGGGAAGAAGGAGGGGTGTGTAGCCACTCAGCCAATGAGGGCAGGTAAAAAAAAGCAGGTTTGACCAAAAAGCAGGTTTCAAATTTGGTTGTACCGGTGACAAATAAAGCTCTACACCATACCAACGCCTACCTGAAGCGAGACCTCTTGAATTTCTTCTTGGTCACGGACACGGGAGCGTGCTTGGAAAAGTGCAAACGAAGGCGGACGTCCGTCTGGCACGTCAGCCACCCTGAGTCGACACAAGTGTCCCCGTCTGTTGTGGGGGGGGAAAAGGACGGCGTGCCGTTAGTCCGCCGTGAATGGCGACCCACAGAGGAGGCGCCAGCTACAACAACAGAGAGCGGATTGTTCCCTGATGATGAACCGGAGCACAGAGCTACACTCACTGTGAAGTCCAAACTGGCCGTCGTCTATTTCCTGGTTTGGTGCTAAAATGAGAAAAAAAAAAAAAAATTCTGTTAAAATCAAAGTATTTGTTTTAAACTGTGAAAAAAAAAGAGGAATCTTTCGTCTTAAAATCTGACTTTGGGTTAAACATTACGAGTGTTTTGTAAAGTATTAGCAGGACAATGGGGATACTTCAGAAAGCGGCTCTGATTGAAGCATTTCTACCTTTCAAAAAGCTTTAGTCCCAGAACTACAGGATCAAACAGATTATTAAGCAGTTTTTTTTAAGCTGCAGCTACTCTTCTCATCAGGCTCAAACTGAAAAAAGGGCTTTGTTTGCATAAAACTAACACAATGGCGTCCTGACAATGATAGGTGCTGTGTCAGCTCCACTGCAATGTTTCCTCTTTTACTGTCAGTTTATCCCACAAGATACATCCCCTCCCTGAGATTTCACACAGCGCTCCTAAATACAAATACAAATAAAAAACCAGGAGAGAAAAAAGGAGATAAACCTGATCGGAGGAGGAAACACTGCCGTGCTTTAAACATGTCTACTGCCCAAAACAAGCAAAAACAGGAAAAGGCAGCAGATCTGTGTGCGCTGATTCTATACCTGTGGGCCTCATCGTCCGGGGGCGATGATGGGTCTCCCACATATTGACTATCACCTGACAGGGATCACCTGCACTCTGAAATTCCAATGTTGGGTACAATGTTAGATCATTTATAGGAGCTACCACTCAGTCTGACCCGGGACACTTCTTTGGACTAAAGGGGGGGGGGGAGAAAGGAGTTAAGAGGACGTAAACTGCCAGGAGGACAGTCAGCCACCAACAAGGTTGAATCTGCAATGTGGATTTGTTCATGAAGGGAAAAAAACCCTCAAAACTCCACGACGCTGAAGTTGGCTTCCGATTCATGAGGGCACTAAAGGAACTGAATTCTTCGCACTAAGATCACCCAGAACCGGGTCCTGTTCAAAAACCACACGACCTGGACTGCTCAAACCTGGACTAAATTATGATTTAGATACAAAAGAACACATTAAACAGTTTCTGATTTGTGAAAATGTGAAATAGGATAATTTTTATTGCATTTTACACACCGGGTCCACCTTAGACAAGGTCCTGTTCAAAAACCACTGAACCTGGACTGGGTTATTGCTGCGTAAAATGCAGCAACAATCATCCTATTTCACATTTTTACAAAGCAGAGAGAGTTTTCATAAATCAGAAACTGTGTTTAATGTGTTCTTTTTGTATCTAAATCATAATTTAGTCCAGGTTTGATCAGTCCAGGTCGTGTGGTTTTTGAACAGGACCCGGTTCTAGGTTATTTAGGTGCAAAGAATATAGTGGAATGTTCCTTTAGTGCCCTCGCCAATTGGAAGCCAACTTCAGCGTCGTCAAAATTCCTCTTTCAAGCATATAAAATTGAATATTTTGAAAACTTAATATGACTTTTACATCAATTTAAAAAAAAAAAAGAAAGGTAAAGGGAGTAAAGTTAGTTATGCAGATATTTGTCACAAAAGTTCATACAATCAGAAGGAATAACGATCAAAACAAACAGCAGGAAGTCAGATTTAAACAGGAACGAGCAGGACTATCAAAATAAAGTCACTAAAGTTCTGTGTTTTACTAAGTAAACCCACTGACTGTATCTGGGACCTGGAGTCAGGGAGCGTCACGTCACCCATGAAGCTCCCAGCAAATGAAGGCAATTCAATTTTTGAGCCACAAGTTGGAGCGGGACGACGTCAGTAAGCAGTGATTGGTCTGAGTCGATGTTTCTATGGCAACCTGTATTGCCTATCAGCAGTGAGCTTGTTGGAGCACCACACCCCCACACCACTTAAAAAAGCAGGCTATATAAAAATCTGTCCATCAATCGATTTAAACACCGGACGCGGGGCTCCACCCACTTTTAATTGAGACACCTGATTAGTCAATTTATAACATGAACTACAGAAAAAAACAAGAACATAAAAAGGAATTAGAGCATAACTAAGTAAAAGCTGTTTATTTCTCAATAGAAGATGGGATTTTGGCTTGTTGGAGCCACTTCCTGTTTGGAGCACCAAAGGGGAGGAGTCACTCAGTCCAGTTCTCATAAAAAGTCAATGGTCAGACCCACGTGGAGCTCAGCGATGGATTCAAATCAACAAGCGAACAGTTTGTTGGGGGGTAAGAGGATCAATGTGCCACGGCTGATCGGACTGCATGAGCACAAATTCTGCTTTTAACGTCCGTCTGAAGTAATGTCGTCACATCTTTCCAAATTAAAAGTAAATCTGAGAAAAGCACGGCCCACAATCCAGCAAAGCACTGTTATTGTTTTCAAATGTGCTGAGACGTCAGGTCTGAGCAGGGTTGACGTGTACGTTAATAATGACGTAAATGTCCATACTTTATGTAACAGAGACTCAAGAGAGCAGTGACAGTAGATGGAGTAGTAAGTCTACACTTCAGTCAGCTTAAGGCGGAGTCCTACAAGCCTTAACATGCAGTAAACTATCTGACCATCCACTGCAGACTAGAGTTAAAGCATCACATGAATCTGTAAAAGGTTGGGCATGAAAGTCAGAAAAAAACCCCCACGTACCTTCGCTTCCAAAAAGAAGCCTTTGAAATAACGATATTTGGTTTCGACGCCATGAGGAATTGGGACGGTTCCGGTCCAGGTGTGTCTGCGGAGGAAAGCCAGAAGTTTAGCTTTCACCAAAGACAGAAACAAGCCTTTACCTGCAGCTTGAATGGGAACAACATTTACAGGCCCACTCTGATCATCTTTTCATCCATTTTCAAAGCAGCGGTCTTTTAATTACAAAATCTAGGACATAGTCTCTGCAGAGCGGCAGAAGAGTGGAGCAACACCGCCCTCACTTCCCGTCAACCATCTTTTCACGCACTTTCCCGCCACCTTACACCCCGACCGTCTGCGTTGTTCACACCAGGCACGGAAGCGCACCTTCAAGCGACCACTTTCAAATAAAAGTCTATGCAAGTCTTCTGCATTCTAAGCTTTCACGTGTCGCTACACGAGTTTAAGTCCGTGTTCGGGCTCTGTGTACAAAACGCGCCACCACTGCACGTGCATTGACAGTTAAACTGGTTGAACTTTCACTAATCAAGGACTAAGATTTGTTCATTTAAACATGGATGGTGTACTTGATCATGGAGGAAAAATGAATAATTGCAGTTTGTTTCCGGACGGAATTCTACGTCACCAAGTCAAGAGCAAGTCGGAGCAAGAGTTGCAGGACTTGCACCGCTTCGACATGTCGCACAAAGCCTCTTCCAAGTAGGAGTACATGCGCTGGTATGGAGAAGCGTGTCCAGTGTGAACACCATAAACTGAAAGCTCGTTCACAATCCCAGCATGTAGCATGAAATTAGCGGCGCAACAAAAAAATCCGAGCTGTACAGTTTGGATCCAGATTCCAGCTCAGACGAGGAAAACAAAGACGTTCATGGATCTATTTGTCTGACAGTGGATGAATCAGAATGGGCGGAGCAGGAAGCTTGTGGCGTGTTTTCAACATCAACCACAAGCTTTTTCCAACTGCATTTTTTCATCTGCTCAGACATGCTTGTTTTGAGTTTTGGTTCCTTAAAAAAAGGTCCTCCATGATGAGACAAAAACATTTTTCATCGGAGCGGGTCTTTGAAACTGCCTTACGCTTCATCTCCAAGAGGATGTAAGGTGACAGCGCGTTGGTAGCCCCAACATCCCAAAGTTTCACAGCTGCCAACAACTGCAATCACCTCACCTAGGAGGGTGGAGAAACATTTACGGAAATCACCTTCAAAAGTACATTTACACTGTAAATTACAGCCAAATATAGTTACTTTTAATATATTTAGAAACTAAATTGCTGCAGAATTTTCCCAACTAATAGCTGAAAAAATTGAGTTAAGAAAGTATGAAGTACTAAAGACAAGAAGCAGTATTTTCGGAACCAGAAGGTACCGCCCACAGAGCTACTACATTTAAGTCAAGGTTCATGTTGCAGCTACTTTCCAGGAACTCTGCAGCTCAGTTTAGGTTTGGACATACCTGGAGATGTCTCCCCCCTGACTGTAAGGGACACCTGAGTGGTCTCCATGGTCCCCGGCCCGACCGAATAAAGACTGGGGGAGGCAAAAACACGAGAGAGAGGAAGGCTGTGTTGACATTTCTGGTGAACTTTAATGTATCTGGAGGGTTAAGCAATCTGTCAGGTGATAACAACCAGGTGGCAGCTGCAGCTCAAGCTGCTCACAACACGACCCTTGTTTATTCTGCCATCCAGCGGCGCAAAAACAATTTATGAACTCGGTGACCTAAACCCGCACGAGAGCTTTCGTGGCATGATGGGTAACTACTGCATATTTAACAAAAATACAAGCAAGAGGGCGGAAAAGAAGAAAAAACTATATATTTCTTTTACCTTAGTGTTGAAAACCCTGATCCAGTTATTCACAGCAGCAAGGCTCCAAATTAAAGCCAATCCCGGCTCGACTATCCCGCGGAGAAGGATCGTTCCGAGCAAAAGAAACCGGTCTGTTCGTGTTCAACGACAGCCATCTGGTGATATACACATCAACATCTAACAATACCGGGTTCAATTAAAAAGAATACAACACCGGAAATACAACGAAAATATATCTTCCCCAGAGAGTAAATAGAATAAAAATAATTTTCACACGCGATGGCTCGCAACAACGTTTGATGGAACGGAGACTCTGACGCGAAGTACTTTTGTAAAGATCTTACTGCCAATCACAAACAAAGGGCTAGTCTGGCTTCCGGTAAATATCTTCAAAATAAAATATTTCTTTGTTGACGTGGGTCCTCTTCACACGATCAAAAAACAATGACGTTCGAATTAGTTTATAAACCCTACTAATAGATAAATACGTCATGACATTTACTGATACAGTTTTATGCAGGTTACTTGTTTTTATCGGAATAAAGCATTTAAAGTGTATATTTTTCGTCGTTATTGCAATAACAACCATAGTTTATTACATATAAATATATTATATAAATGAGCTTTTATCTGTTTACTCATGATTTTTATATTTACTAATTTTAACAGTGACAGATACATGAGTATCATTGTGATGTAGAGCATAAAAAGTGAAATTAATAGTAAACTAAAAAAAAAATCAGTTAAAACAGTAGTTTTTGTAATCCCACATACCGTAGTTTGGTTGAGTAAGCCCTGGCTGCAGCCTGCAGAATGGGTCAACATAGTGGAATGCTTTGAACGCAGAGGAATGTGAACACGCTGTGGAATGTTAACCCCGCCCATGCTGAGCCCGTCTGCTGTGGAATGTTAACCCCGCCCACGCTAAGCCCGTGCATTTGATTCACCTTTGTCACAGCAGTTGTGATTGCAGGAAAGGGGAAGAATCAGCGAGCACATTTTGTGACATTGTGAATTGTATGAGGAAGAAAGAGAACAGAAGGAGGAAAATTTGAATGGTGCAATTTTTTTATGTATAACTCAAAAAATGATTCAAGCCCCTCTTTCATGTAACACAATAAAATTCTGTTTGTTTTATTTAAAAATATTTATTTTAAAAGAATGTATCTACATTTAATTGACCTGACACAAAATGTATAAATAGTTTCCCCTATAACTCCAGTAATCCAAAATAATTGAGTTCAAGTAAGGGGCATGCTGTTGAATGCTGTTTTCCTGTTTCTCTTTATTCTTTTTGCCGTCTCACGGCTACAATTTTTCACCTATTTTAACCATTGAACTATTAAAATGTTCAACTCCTTCATCTAATGTAATGCCTGGTATGACTATTAGTCCTTCAAATCCTTCGACTTTTCAAAAGTGAAAACTTTAGTTCGTTTTTTCCACGTAAAAAACGAAACTGTGGCATGAAATCGTTTCAACTTGGCGATACACGAAGAGCCTCATTTATGAAAATATGGAATCTATTTATTTATACCGGCGGCCTTGCTTCATCACCGGAGTGATAGCTCAGTGGCTTAGATAGCGGGATAACAATTCGGAGGTTCTGAGTTCGAATCTAGCATTAAACCGCTGTTGCTTGTTTTTTTTCCTTTGCCTTTCTTGATAAAATTTAGTTCGACTAACTCGATTATATTTCATTACATGGAAGAATTTTCTTTGAGGTGGGGTTACTCATATTTATTGGATGTAAATCCTGACAAAACAATTAAATTGAGTTCATCCAATGAGTTATTTTTTTGAGTCTGTGAGGCCAGACAGAATTTATTAACTCCCTAATACATGCACATGGAAACTTGTAAAAGGCATAAGAAGGCAGGAATCATGGTAGAAATTCCCTAATTCAATTAAATATTTGTATTTTATTTTAGCACATACAATGAAAAAGGGATCATGAATACAAAGAATGCATTAGGATAATACTAAACTTTAACAAAAAAGACTAAGCTAAACTGATATTCCTGCCCTTAGACCCCCCCTTCACAGTAAGGAAAAACTCCTTAAAAACCCGTAGGTGGCAATATTGCACATGGAAACTTGTAAAACCACCAAAGAAGAAGACGGCCTCAGCATGGGCGGGGCTAACATTCCACAGCGTGTTCACATTCCTCTGCAATCAAAGCATTCCACTATGATGACCCATTCTGCAGGCTGCAGCCAGGGGTAGTTGGTTTGGTTGGTTTACGAAAAAGGTTGTTTAAAAGTATAGCGTTTTTTTAGACATTATTTATGTGTACTTTATTTTGGTAGTGTTTTGGTGCAGTCTGGAATCCAGACTTCCGGCTTCCCTCTCCTCAGACCGGTTCATACCGGCCGGCGCCGGATCTGCGGCTCGGTTCAGTTTCGCTGCGTTCTTGGAAACAGGTTTGCGTGACAAACAGCACAAAAGCCTGGAGGCTTTTTCTGAAACGGAGGGTTTGATCCTCCACTTTGACGAACTAAACATTATGGCAACGTGCTGAACCAACGTGGACCAGACGGATTGGCCTAGAAATCAAGCCCACGCCAAATTAAAAGTTTAAATGAATATACAGCCATGTTTTGGCCATTTCTCCCCAGTGTAATTTCGCTTAAAAACAGTATTTTAAAAAATTAAAGTCTGTAGTTAGTGTGTTCTTAATTAAAAAAAAAATGGCGTGCAAATACATGACAAGCAACACTAATTTTTCTTTATAAATAAAATTTCGACATACACATTTGTTTTTCTGTTGGAAAATAAAAAAAATAAGTAATTATTCAAATTAATTCGATAATGTTTTAGTGTTAATTTCCAAATCACTGCAGCTTTGAATTTTACCTATAAGCCCCAAATCAGAATTGGCAGAGGCATTCAACATGAAAAAGGATTTTCGAAGTTTTGTGTTCACAAAAATAGATATTTAAATTGTTGCCTATTTAAATTTGTATGTGCAAAGACGTGGTTCTAGACTACTTATAAGACGGTCAAAACAGATAGCTTTAAACATTCCTCTTTTGTATAATTATGATAAAATAAAATGTTGAATGTGCTTTCTAATAATATGCATGTTTGTTATGCTGCTGTTCTCATAATTCAGTTGAATAAATTGAATGACTTTGGCATCATTAAAGTCAAGCTATTCATATCCAAAAGTATGTTTCTGGCTCTATCTAGTGGTCAAAATGAATGCAGGATCAAAAAAAAAGGTGGCCTATTCTCTATACGAGCAGGATTTGAATTTTCCAAGTGATCTGAATGGCATATGCTGTTTTTCTTTAATTGTGTTACTTTATAACCAGATATGGACGGTAACAAAAAACAAAAAAACAAAACGTTTATGTTCCTTAAAAAACAGCAGTTTTTTTTACAACAGGCCGTTGTTTTTTTCCTGAAACTGACACTGAGCACCTCGTTAAAAACTAAACACATTCCCGGCATTTGTTGCTGAGCGCTATATTTGAATTTTGCAAAAGCAAAATAAAAAATGTAGTTAGAGTAGATATAGTATTTTAGAACAAAGCAAAAATCTTTACCTTTAGTTGATGCAGAACAACAGCAGCCAAGTTCACAAAAAAAGGCAAAAGGACAACTGTGGATAAGCAAAAACAGGAATGACTGGAAAGCTTACAGCAGGGTTATAATGACCAGAAGAAAAAAACTAGCTAAACTGGTTTCTCAAATGCACTGATTGGATGAATTAGAGATCACAAGAGCCGGGAAAAAAATCTCTATGACCCCTTACTTAGTGCGATTTAGAGTTAAACAAGAACCAGGTTTGTCTGGTTGTGTTGCATTTCAAGGTCTGTAAAAAGTTGTTTTAGACTAAGCATAGACGACAGGAATGAGCTGAACGTCAGCACTTATCAAAGTTATCACTGAAAGAGCGACTCGTACTCCTCTTATGTAGGTGGAAATCAAATCATAGACCAACATCTCCAGCCTCAACAAGTACAGACTAGTGACACCACAGTAGTGATGAAGTGTTTTGAGGGACACATCACCGGAGCTGTGCCCTGAAAGCTTTGACCCCCAACAATTTGCATACGGAGAAAACTGATCCACGGCGGACGCAGTGGCTACAGCTCTACATTCTGCCCTCTAACACCTATCATGATAGCAACACCACTGAAACGTTTGCAAACAACACTGCAGTGGTGGGGCTTATATCTGGGGCAGAGGAGTCTGCTCATAGAGACAAGGTCAAGCAGCTGTCCACATGGTGCTCAGGCAACAACCTCCACCTAAGAAGTTAAAAATGGAAACCTTTACAGTTACACCAGGCAGTAAGATCAGAGAGGATCTTTCTGTATTCCTTCTCATTGTTCTCCTCCATGCAAGCTACTACTGCTGTGTCCAAGTACTTTTGTACATGGCATGATGGACACCTGTATGAGAAATCAGCAGCATATACAGTGAATAGAAATGGAGATAACACTGTACCAATGTTTGTTATCACAGTGTCCATCGCTGTAGCCCCCAACCTGATATATTGAAGCCGCTCTGTTTGATACACTATATTACCAAAAGTATTTGCTCACCCATCCAGACTGTAGAGCAGTGGAGACGCCTTCTCTGGAGTGATGAATCACCCTTTTCCATCTGGCAATCTGATGGACGAGTCTGGCTTTGGAGGTTGCCAGGAGAACGGTACATTTGGGACTGCATTGTGACAGTGAAAGGAACTCTGAATGCTTCAGGATACCAAACATTATGGACAATTCCATGCTCTAAACCTTGTGGGAACAGTTTGGAGCGGCCACTTCCTCTTCCAACATGACTGCACCAGTGACCAAAGCAAGGTCCATAAAGACATGGATGACAGAGTCGGGTCTTATCTGAACCCCATAGAACACCTTTGGGATGAATTATAGCAGAGACTGAGAGCCAGGCCTTCTCCACCAACATCAATGTGGGACCTCACTGATGCACTTTTGGAAGAATGGTCAAAAATCCCTATGAACACACTCCTCAACCTTGTGGACAGCCTTCCCAGAAGAATTGAATCTATAATAGCTGCAAAAGGTGGACCCACATCATATTGAACTCTATGGGTTAGAAATTGGATGGAGCTTCAGTTCCTTTGTGGCAGGTTTGCTAATACTTTTGGTACTATGTTTAGTTCTCAATCCATGAAACAAAAGTAGGATCCACACCACATTTCTCAAGCTTTCTACTCAGGATTGTCAGCTGGATGGTAATGAATCCACTGGAGAAATCCGGATCATGAAACAATCGATACAGTATATTTTCAGGTTTGAGGTTTGAACCATATTGTGGCAAATCACTCCAATAAACAAGAAAAAATAAAACACTTAATATATATTTAAAAGGATTGATATTAATTTAAAAATATTAAATTCTTATTCCTGCTTTAAAATGGACAAATGCTGAAGAACACAAAAATAATTGTTGCACAGTTTGGCCTATGCATTTACTGTTGATACCCCCACCTCAAACACCCAATAAATGTTTATTGTCATCAAGAAAAATGTAAATGCCCTAGTTTCCAGGTAAAACAAAACTAGGTTGAACCTGTCACAACAACAGGCAGCAGGTTCATTAGCTCAACTAAAAGTCCACCATGCTAAATCAGGGTCAGGCAGGCAGGGGTCAATAACAGGCATGAAATCACAAGAGGAGAGACAGGAAGCTGTCCACAGGTTTGAACCAGCCCAGGAGAAAAAGCACCAGGAAGCATCATCTTCAAAAGAATGTTATACTTAATGCAAATATTTCCACAAAATGTGATTTTGTATACAACTTTCCATAAGATTTACATTTCCTTTAATAGAATTTTCTTTTAAAGAAACTTTGTCTTCATAAAAGCAAAGCTCAAAATTTCCTGTTACCTCTGCAGCATCATTTTAACAGCATATCCTCATTAGCCACTTCAGAAGACTTGCCAGCCAGACTACGGGATGGAGCCGTTCACCTCCAGTGTGACCACCTCCAATACTTCCTCTTCAGGACAGCTTCATCCCCTTCCCGCGGATTTAGCCTGTGCTGTTGTTCTAGGTTTGGGCTTTGTGCTTGGATTTCTGGGAAACATTGCGGTGATCGTTCTCAAGCCGAATCTCCAGCATGTGTCCCCTGTGACCCAAAGATTCGTGCTGAATCTGGCCGTGTTGGACCTTCTCTGTGTGCTGACTCAGCCCCTCTGGATCTATAATGTGCTCTTTAGTTGGACCTTGGGGCTGGAGGCCTGTAAATTTCTGACATACCTGACGGACTTCAGCCTTAATGGTAGCCTGATGACAGTGACTTTGCTAAGTGTCCAGCGCTATCTGGTTGTTGTGAAACAGCTAAATACCTTACATCTCTTTGGAACAGACCGTCTCCTTGTTCTGCTCTGGATAGCTTCATTCATTGCGTCCATCCCTGGATGTGTGATTCAACAGTTGACCTTAGATCGACAAAAGACGTATTGCACTCTTCAGCCCTCTACCGAAGCTGCGACAGGCATGCTCATTGAAGAGACCACAGTGGGATTTATAGCATTGTTCGTTGTAGTGTTTTCATACATTTGCATTTATAGGAAGGTGAATCGAGCAGCATTTTTCAACAATCCTCAAACAACCAGACTGGTGTCCAGCATCATTGTGACCTTATTTGTCTTGTACGGTCCGTATCTTGTCACGAACATACTGAGTGTGACTGCAGTTAGTCTCCAAATTAAGGGCCTCCAGGAGTTTTGCAGGAACTCATCGAACATCGTTGGATCCCTTGTCCTTTTCAACAGCAGTCTGAATCCTCTGCTGTATATATTTACTTCCTGTAACTTTTGTAAGTGTTCAGAAAATCTCAACTCTAGTGGCAGAAATTCTGTTTTTTCCCAAAGACAAACTAACATTACAACCACTGATGCTGTGTAGTGGCATTAAAGGTAACGGTCCAGGCCTGCAAGTCCTTTATGCCAATACAATTGTTTGTCTCTCTTCTTAAATCTTGAATCATCATTTTTATCTGTCCTGTATGCAGTAGTTACAAAAGGAAGCCCTGTTTTTGGTTTATTTTTGTAAATACACTCTAAATCTCACACCGGCACACTGTGTTTCTTTAAATGTCTGTGCATGTTTCTGACATATTGTTGCTTTCAGAGCCACTGCTGGACCAATCTGCACAATTCAATGTTTCTCACATATTCATATTTTCGATCTGGTGGTTAATGTATTCTGGGAATAATAAACTTTAGTCTTTAAGATGTTTTTCCTCAATTATCCTAAGGCAATGCAGACTCTTGTTTGTCATATAATTTCATGACATAATAGAAAAAAAAATTTTTGTATGCAGCCAGACAGACTTATTACTGTTGAGTCATCAACTATTATAAACAGCTGCATGAATCCACTCTTGTATGCAATTATCTATGACAAATTATTTTGCAACATAACTTTTCAAAGTGAAGTATCTAGGTCATGTCTGCAGTGTGCAGATGGAGGCGTGCCTAAATGTGGGCGGGGTTAAATGCATTGTGTCACGCCCACTATATTAGATTCTTTGTCACAGTGAAGGATGGCATTCAAAAATACTAAGTGTCTCAGCTTTGTGAAACTGATCTGGTTTCTTCAGTCACTAACGATCTGCTCCGTTTAGGAGAAGATCCAATCAGTTCCCAGGTGCAGGTTGGTTTTGGATCCGGTTCTAGACGGAATTATTCTAGACGGAATTGTTTTCTTGCAGACTGTAAATTCTCTTTTTGCATTATCAATTAAGGTTAAGTGGTTTTGGATTCTGCTTCTTTTTCCAGTGTCATTTCTGTACGTTTTTGTGTTGATGTTGTCTATTCTGGTCTTTTGTTGAACTTATTCCATTCACGCACTGCTGGTCATGTAAAGAAGCGCCAACTCAGAGTTCAGACACATTCAACATGAAAAAGAACTTTTTAACATTTTGTTTTTACAAAACTAAATATTTTTATGTGCAAAGAGGTGGTTTTAGACTATTTATATATGAAACTGTTAAAACAGATGGATTTAAACATCCTCTAATGTATAATTTTACTGAAATAAAATGATGAATCTGCTTTTTAATAAATGTATGTTTTTTGTGCTGCAGGAGGGGCACAGTTGTTATAATTCAGTTGAAAAAAATGATTAAATTGGCATCACAAAACCATAAACACCACAAAAGTGAAGCTATTCATATGTTTCTGGCTCCATCTAGTGGTCAAAACGAATATGAGCATAGCATTAAAAAAAAGACATGGCCACTTCAATATAAACATGCAGGATTTGAATTTTCCAAGTGAACTGAATGTCATATGCAGTTTTTCTTTAGGGTTCGTTTATAACTAGATATGGAAGGTAAAAAAAACCGTTTATATTTAAAAAAAAAACAGACCAGACTAGTTGTGTTTATAACCGACCGGTCAGTTATTTCCTGAACTGACACCGAACACCTTGTTAAAAACAAAACATATTCCTGGCGTTTGTGCTATCTTTGAACTTAGAAAAAGTAAAACTGTAAACTTGAAACATTCAAACTTTACAACCAATAACAAGTAACTAACCCAGAGTTTAAAGTGTGTTAGAGTAGATAAAGCAAAAGTCTTTACCTATAGTTGGTGCAGAACAACAGTGGCCAGGTTCATGAAAACAGGCAAACAAGACTGTGCACAAGTTAGACATAAGAAAAAATAGGAATGCTTTGAAATCTTACAGCAGGATTATAATGACCTGGAAAGAACAAAAACTAGACAAACGAGTTTCTTGGCAGCCCTGATTGGCAGAAATAGAGATCACAATAGCTGAGATAAAAAATCTCTGACCCCCGCACTTAGTGCGATTTAGAGGTAAACAAGAGGAAAAATCTGTGCAGGTTTCTATGGTTGTATTGTATTTTAAGGTCTGTAAAAAGTTGTTTTAGACTAAATATTGAGCTGGAGGTCAGCACTTATCAAAGTTATCACTGAGGGACAGCATGCTCCTCTAATGTAGGCGAAAAGTATGAATGACGGTCAGAATGGAGAAAATCCCAACACGTCACAGGATGTTCTCAAAAACATCTCATTGTCTGAAATAAGCTTGAAGATCCTGAGAATCAGCCGGAAAACTTCAGAGGAGCTGGAGAGTTAAAAAGCACACCAAATGTTTAAGACTGGTTTGATTTTCTCTTCCTGGTACCCAAAGAACAAAATGCCTTCACTTCCTGTTTAGCAGTTGGGCACAGGAAGTGGAAACCATTTGGATTTCTTTGTATACCTTTTGTTGTAATGATTTCAGTTATTTGTTTACTTATGTTTGTCGTTATTTGCAGGACCTTAACTGTATGATTTCCAAGACCTTTATATCTTTTGTTGTATGGTTTCTTTATTGTTTGTTTAAAGTGGCTTCCTTCCTGGGCGTGGCCAGCCAATTAGGAGAGAGAGAGAGAGAGAGAGACATAGCATATGAGCTGTGCAGCCAAGGTGTAAGATCAGAGAATAAAAACTTGTTCCTGAGCTTAGAAGTCATCTGCCTCCTATGTAAACCACTTTAGTCACATCACATTGTGACAATGGAGTAGAAAATAAATCTGAGTTTAGATCCCTTGTAGCAGTTTTTGATTAAAATGTGTCTAGAATGTCTCAAATATCTATATTCTAACAGCAAAGTGGCTAAAACTATTTGTTTCGAATATTGTTCATCATTATCAATTCTGTAAAGTGCAGAGAATGTTATTCAATTTTATACATATAAAACCAATGTAATGCTGTTACATATAGTGCAAAAAATAATTCCAGCAGTTGGATGAACAGACAAAACATACACAAAGGATTTCTGTCTCTTGTGACCAGTTTCCCTCTAAAGTCTTTGATGGAAGAACAAGTAAAAGGGATTCATTGGTTAGTAAAAACACAAAATTATGCCTTTTTATTGCACAAACCTCCAATTTTCATTCAAAAACCTTACTTTTTGGATGAAAATAGCTGCATACTTTTCTAAAATTGCACAAAAGCTGCTGGTCAAACAGGCCAGAGGTAAAAGCACCTGGCTGTCAGAGGCGGTTACACAGAGGAAATGAGTACAGACGCTGACAGCCAGGAGGGCAAACAGCAAATGAGACTATGACTTATCTTTGTTTTCTCCAAAATAAAACACAATAAAAAGATCCAGAGCCCTTTTAGCTCCAATATTGTAGAGATTGTGCTGTGTAATACTAATATGTATCTACAATTTAATTTCCTTTTACACAGGAGATGAAAAAAAAACACATTATAGCTTTTTGTTTTCATGCACAGCTCTGACAGAACATGAACCTTTTATTTCCTTCTGAAGAGACAGTCCCAAGTAGTGAAAACGTCAATCTTAGATCAACTGCAGTTGACTGTCGATGTGAAACATGTGAGGTTAATAAAAAATAGAAAGCATGTGATCCTCTGGGTTTAAACAGGACACGTTTGCATTCTGCAGATCTTCAGTTTTACACACAAATTCTTTTAACGAATGAAAGAAAAATTATGTATAAACATTTTTAAGAAAGAAAAATATATATAAAGTCAAGCAGGGAGTTGTTTGTGTCAATGTCAGCATCTGCTTGTAAAAACGTCTCCAAACTCAGACACGTGTGCTCTGCGGCGCGTCGGTGGTTTCCTGCTTCTTCTGAGGATCGCAGTTCTTCCGTGGGCAGAAAGGCACATAACGGATCCAAGAGTGGGACTGGACGGAAGCAGCTATGCCACACGGGAAGTCGTACACCTCCTCAGATACCATGCTGCAAGTGGAGTCTTCAAGATGGACCTGGTTCCATGCCAGAAGGCCACGCTCAACTTTAGTGCCTAAATGACATGAGGAAGAATGGCTGTTTACTTCAATGAGAGCCTATTAACAGTATCAGAAAATGTAATGACAAAGTATTTATAGAAAAACAGGATTCAAGAGGATTTGCAAAAGCTCAATGAACCACACAAATATACAAACAGGCCTTCAGACAACAGACATTTGGACATTCTTTTACACAGAGAGAACACCGTTGAGCACAATGGGATCTTGATGAATAATCATTTATGTTTTTGTAGTTAAATCTTCAAAAAGGTTTTAATTAAAAATTAATTTTGTGACCAAAACTTACCAGGAATGGTGTTGTCCAGAAAGAAGCCAAAGAACCCTCCGATGAACATGTGGGTGGTAAATAAAATGCGCAAAACTTGGTCCAGTTCTGTGATTCCTGCAGGCTCATGTAAAAAAACAAGAAGGAACAATATCGTTTAGGTCAAACCAGAACACCTTTGTGTGTCGGGTATTGTTGTTGTCAACGTTTCTTTGTTATAAGATAACAGGTCGTACCTGTTTGTAGATATCCGGGATTCTTCGTGATCCAGTTTGGAATGACAAGGGCAGAAAACAGGGAGAAACCAAACACGAAGATATTTCTTGAGGAGTTCATGTCCACGTACTGTGAAGAAGAAAAGGTCATTAAAACAACACCTTCAACAAAACAGCAAAAAAAAAAATCTACTTTTTTTTGGTTCACCTGGAGGTTAGAAATCCCAGCAGCAGTTATGACGCCAAACATGATGATGAACATCCCTCCAATCACGGGTGTGGGGATCGTTGCAAAGACGGCTCCAATTTTGCCCAAAACTCCCATTAAAATCATGAAAATGCCACTCAGTAGAATCACTGTACGACTGCCCACCTGTCGTCCAACAAACACGACACTTTCAACACAAATTTGTCCCAAAAAAGATTCAGATGGTTTGTAACATTTACTTTGGTGATGCCAAGCGCTGCCACATTCTCGCTGAAAGAAGTAGTTCCGTTGCCTGTGCCAAAGGCCCCCGCCAATAATGAGCCAACACCTTCAACACCTATGCCCCGGTTGATGGCGTGGTTTGGGGGCGGCGGGGCCCCGGACAGCCTGGCGCAGGCGTGGTAGTCGCCCACAGACTCTGCCATGGAGCAGATGATCCCAGCCAGCATCCCAAACACAGCTGCCAGGTTCACGGTTGGTACCCCCCACTGACCTGAAAGAGGGGCAGAATGCGAATAAGGGAGGGATCCCGCTGTCCATCTCGCTGATGGGGAACTTACATACCAGGATAAGGAACCCTGAACCAAGAGGCCTCACTCACAACATTTCCTTTAACATCAGTTCGGGCCAAGTGTCCGTATTCAGCTGAATCTTTTGGTAGAACATCGTAGATGGTGAGGAGGTAACACACCAACCAGGAGACTGCAAGGCCCAGTAAAATCTGATGGAGATCATGGAGTCATTTTGAGTAATAGATTTAATGTGGACACACGGAGCATGTGCCACAAGAACGCGCTAAACACAGGTTCTTGAACGCGCATCAAGCCAATGGTGTTCACACTGAACAAGCAGGGAGGGGCTTCTTCTTCTTTTTCTATTGTTTAGTATTGCATGTCCACCGGCTTCAGTTAGAAGAGGCTTAGTGTGAAATATCGAAGCAGTCCACACAGTTCTATTACAATGTACGAAAAACTTGGGGTCAAAGGATTTTGGCCGAACACAAACCACAATTATTAATTTATCCTTCATGATCAATTTTCAAACGGTTGTTAATTCTGTGTTTTGAACATGACTGTGTTATATTCTGATGACAATGTTATATTTTTGCTGTAGCATAAGTTATTAAAGTTAGAAACTTGCCAATGATGTGACTCAAAAAAGTTAGGCGTCGTTGCGTCAAACATTTGAAACATTTAATTGAGAGATTCTACCTAGCCTGATTTCAGTTGAAGGGGTGTGGCCTTCTAACATGGTCACTCCTGATTGGAGAGAGTGGTTGCCATTTAAATGTAGACGGAGCAATCACAGCTCACCGAGCACGTCTGGTTCCAACATGGCGACGGACATGTCATGGAAAATGGCGACTGAATTGACTTCATTTGGTTAGAAGTGGAAGCTAGGCATTTTTTTTATGGGTGACACCACACGCGCTCCGTCCAATTATATTATTGTTCGATCGCCATACTTTTTATACGTAGATCCTGAAAACGGTCCTAAACTCACGCGCAGCTATGCATAAACGCAATAAATCTGAAGGTGGAAGCGGAAAAAGCACTTTTACGTTTACATGGACTTCTCATTGTAATTGGGCTCTTGAACGCGTGTTACTAAGGGCTGGGTGAAGGTAGCTTAAAAGTTCTATCCAAATAAGAGAATGTATGTTAAAAACCATACCGGCATTGTTTGAAACATAAAGAAGTTTGAAGTGTGGAGCTTCTTGGATTTGCTGTACGCTGGAAGAGGGACTTGTATGAGACGTAAGTATTGAGAGAAGAGGATAATCAGCACAGCCGTCCTGTTGGGGTGACAGAATTCGTATAATTACATACAAAGTTTTTCAGTTTTATCCATTGACTGTATATACGGGAAATGGACTGAGTGACCCCCCCCCCCCCCCCCCCCCTTGGCATTCTAAACAGAAATTCTCCATTTTGGCTCCAAGAAGCCAAAATCCCATAGACTTCTATAGAGAAATAAAATGCTGTGACTCAGTCATTCAACATGGCGGCGTTCATATTGCAAAAAAATGGCGACTGAATTGAATTAATTTCTTTGCAGTGAATAGTGACGTCAACTTTGGATGACATCCCAATTCACTCGCTCCAGTTCCCATATACAGTCGATTTTTCATGCCTGGAAGAATAATCTAAAAACTGGGGTCGGTCCTGATGCTTCACTCACATCGCAGAGATGCCCCAGTGGCTGCCCGCCTTGTCTCCGGCTGACTCATACAAGGATAGACCGATGAGAGAGACAGTTGGGGCGATGGTCATGGGTCCAATGAAGCGCATGAGGAAGCCAATCAGCCCAGAGAAACCAACAAGAACCTGAAGGACGGAGGCCACCATGATTGAGCCCTGAAGCTGCGGAAAAATAAAATATTCAGGTCCAGATGCAGAAACTTCTCCATCTTCATTCAAGACCTTCTCAAGTCTTTTCTTTTTGCTTACTGTTCTCAAGCGGCTCTGCCACACTTCCACAAACTCAGGGGAGGAGGTGTTGACCAGACTGGCATTCTGGGTCCAAGCAGGGCACTTCCAGTCTGGCATGGTCAGCATGGCCATGGCTGGGGTTACCAAGGCGAAGGTACCTCCCTGTAGAATAGGAAGCCTTCAGGTATGACAAAGACAAAAAGTGATCTGGCTGCTCAGTTGAAGTCTGAAAATATCCTTGTCAATGTGCAGCTTAGACCTCCCAGACCCAGTACAGACATCGCAACCCGATTTCCCTTTTTCCTTTACATTTGAACAGCTCAAATGAGTATTCTGCAGAAGCAGCAGCAGCAGCATCCCAAAGGAATGTTCTGAAGTAAACTTATCCAATTCTACATCAAGCACACTTTCTATGATTCCAGATTCTCCATTCAGCTTTTAAAAGCAGTAACTTCATATTCCATAGTCTATTGTATGAAAACAAGCAGGCGGTGAATTTCAGTGAACTCTCACCTGACACCTAAGGTCACCTGCAGGAGGGTGCAGATGCCGGAGACGAAGAAGATGGTGTTGATGAGTAAGCTCTGGGTCAGGCTGTCATGCTGCAGACACAGCCCCTCTGAGAGGATGAGGGGGATGGAGATGATCCCACCAAAGGCGGTCAGGTAGTGCTGTGGAGGACACGCACCAGCATCCAGTGACATTTGAATCGGTTAGTTCAAAATGTCCAAGTCCACAATTTTTCAAAATAGAGATATTATGTGTTCTATGGTCTTCAAGGGAAAAGGCATTCTGATTATGAGCAAAAAAATCCCAAGTGTGTTGTTATGTATTGACTATGCTTGACATTTAAAATGCATTAAGTGCTAAATTCCTGGACTTGGGCCTCTCTCGCATGGGTTTAGCTTTATCCCATAGATAGCATCACTAGTTATCCAATATGGCAGCACCCCTGTTTAATTCACGAAGGGCCCAAGTCCAGAGACTTTAGTTTGCTAGTCCTCTGAAATGATAAAAGTGAGGAGCTTCATATGATAGCAATTGTAAGCTATGAACTGGTACTAAATCTGGGTAAAGTATTAATCGTTAACGGTAAAGTATTAACCTCAGTCCAGTTCTGCTGTACTGTCATTGGTTCAGAACAACAGGTTTGATAAAAGTCAGTGTTACCACCAAGGATGTTCTTGAACGTGTTCACACTGGACAGTCACTACCCGATACTAGCGCATGTGCTCAGCACAGAAGAGGCTTCGTGCGAAATATCGCGGGTTTTAAAAACTTGTGCAGCGATAAGTGAACGCAAGAGATTTGAGAGTGGAAGCCCAAAACGCTCATATATGCATTTACACAGACTTTTCATTGAAAGTGATAACTTGAACGGCCGTTGCTGTTCAAGCTCAACCTGACCGTAGCTTAACAGTTTTAGCCTTAGGAAGGAAAGCATTACACACCTGAACAGCCAGGAAGATACAAAGGTACCACGAAGGAACATCAGTCACACAATACGTTGGTTTATTTCTGTCCACGCCGTCCTCACACTTAACATCATTCGTTTTTGGTTGTCCACTCAGTTGACCGATAACTTGCTCATCCATCTACAGACATGAACAAGAACATTAAACCAAAGCTTCAAACTCTTTAATAAATGTATAATTCACTTCTTCTCTTTGCAATGGTGACTTTAAAGAACAGGCACTAACATGACAAGTTTGTCTTGAAGAGAATTTTTACGCAATAGGAAGGAGAAGAGCTGAGCATGTTTTACATAAAACCTAAGATTTCCAACCATTGAAACACTCCAATTTAACAAAGTGAACACATAACAGTCTACATGAACATTCTAATCATACCAAAAAACAGAAAAATGTTTGTTAAAGTTAAACATAATTCCACTCACGTGAAACGCAGGATTGTCCAGCCCCTCGTTTTCCGTCTTTAAGGCCATTTCAACTCTTCAGTGAACAGAAAACAAGCTGATGAATGAAGTTCAGAGCGGCTCCCGCATACCTGTGCATGCACACGGGCAGTAAGAATGACACGTTCAGCCTCACGCACCTGGCTTTGTTCCTTATCTGCTGGGACCCTCCTTTGCAGCCCAACAGGTTCACATTAAAAACAGGCTTTAATGAGGAGTGAAGGCAGCATCAATCATTGCTGGAGTTGTAAATGTTTGATTCTTTCGTGCATTTTTTCCTCAAACGCATAGACATAAGAGGTTCATTTTCAGGTACTTCCTTGTCTATTTTTATAACTTCAGTTTGGCCCCCTAGTTTTGAGTCAAAGTCCATTTTTTTATCTTATCTGTTTTACGATGATCAGGATAAGAAAGAAGTCGATTCCTTCACTCAGTAAACACAGAAGATCTTAACCGCTCAACTGTCATGAATCCAAAAAAACAAAAACAACAACAGATCAGGGTGTAGCTAATGTTTAAACACATGAAGTTTCATCTAAAAATACATGACAGATTCAAATTCTTAGAACCAAAGACGTTATTAGAAAAATGCTGACACTTTGAGTTTTATGGTCTGTTTGATCACACACTACCATCCCATAATAGAAATGGACGTTGACTGGACAAAAATGGAAAGATCGTTTGATAAAAAACGCTTTCAAAGAGAAAAATCTTATCTTTGTTTAAAACAACCGATCAGAATCTGAAGATAAACAAATGTGTCGCGACAGGCATGACCAACAATTAGTGCAGTTACAGTTTCAAAACAGGCTGTGTTCTTTTCTGTCACAGGAACCAGAAGCTTTTGCCCCAAACAGACGTCCACATTTAAGGGGGTATCCAGAGGATAATTTAAAAATCATTATGGGATGTTCATAGCACCTACGGCTTGGCACCCTTTTTGTGCCAAAGTGTCAAATGTTCACATTTTTGCACAAAATACGGGTAGAAACTTTTTGTTTGAGCTACCTTGACAAAATCTCTCTCACACATATACAACCCACGACCAAAGACTTGTTGACCTTTGACCTCGGGAAGAGGCTGCCATCTTGAATTTCCTTCTACCTTCTGCCACCTCCTAACTCCTCACACATCGTTGAGAAGATGTTAGCGACGTTAGCGACGTTAGCGACGTTAGCGTGGCGAGCTTGCAAAAGTGGCGTTCGACTGATGGTCACACGTTTTTTTTTTTACCAGAATATTGTTAAAAATGTATTACATGGATCAACGGCTCCAGCTGAAGGAAACGCTATAACAAGCGGTAGGACTATATTAGGAATGTGGGTGTGGTTATCAAAAAGCAACTATTTGCATCTGGTGATTCTTCTAAAGGTCACATTGGCCTGTTTGTCACTGCCAATGGTTGCTATGGAGATAAACCCATAGAAAAGCTACATGAAGTTGTTCCACGCAGCACTGACCAGGGTAGAAGGGGCAGAAGGGCAAGCCAGTGAGGGCAGGGGCTGCTCATGGCTTTAATTTTGATTTGTTTAGTTGCGAATAGCAGGTATTTCCACCAGGACACCAACAGCAACCTAACATTTAATGTCATTCTTTGTGAGAAAAAGTAAACATTTTAAATAGATGCACTTTTTTAAAGGCAACAATCTTTAATTTAGCCTATTTTCAATATTTGTACATTTGATAAAAACTAACTCTCCTCTCTTTTGTGATTTCTTCATGAAAACTCTCTTTTCTAGTACATTTGCTGCACGCCATGTAGAATGCGCTCACCTTAAGGGGATTCAGCCGGTTTGAGCGTGATACGGGTTCACATCTGCACACGCACTCCTGCACATCACAAATGTGTACTTGCAAACACTAATGCTGATTCATTCGGGCAGATAAAGGTGCAATGTAGATGTGTAGATCCAGAAGCAGCGGAGGACGTTTCCTTTGCAGAGCTTGTGGCAGATCAAGTCTTTCTTAGAGCATAAACAAGCCGCAGTTTCTCAGAAGAGCCTCAGGATGCACATCTGAAATGCTCAGGTCAGATAGGAGCTGCAGACTCCTCGTAGAAGCTACGTTTATGTGAACTGATGGTGTTTATCTGCCTTTGCAGAGCACACGGGTCAGCTTGACCCAGACTTTTTCATTAAGCCCCCTGGCTGCTTGTTCCTGTGGGAGGAAATGAGAAACGTGGTAAAGACACAAAACTCACGATCATCTTTTATACAAAGGGAGGCAGAGGTGAAAAAATGTGCAACGGTTAGAAACAAACGATGCAAAGTCAAGAACCGAAGCAGAATTTCCTCTCCCCGTCTTTTCTCGCCTCTGTTTTCCACTTTTCACGTGGATTGCTATTTGGGAACACAACCTGTGCTTGTTAACAGTGAGGTTTAAAAGGAATTTTAGATACATTGGACGTTAACGTCCTGACTAAGTTTAGAATATTTGAATGGAAGGTTCTGGATGTCATTGTTTCCATTGTTGTTCGTTTAATTTCGCAGAGGTCAAACTTTTCTGCTTTTAATTATTTTTGACTTGAACAATCTTCTTGTTTTTTTTTGTTGTTCTTTTTCTTTTTTGGTCACAGCTTTCGTTTTCTACACTTAAACATATTTTAAGGACAGAGTAAAAACTGAATTGTTGTATTTAAGGAGGGAGTGATATTGCTTTGATAATGCGGAAAGTCCTATAACACAATTGCTTCTAACTTTAACCCCCTAATTATAGAAAATATGTTATTTCCATCAAAAATTGTGCTACATAAGCGCAGTCCTATATGGCACGTTGCTTTTTGTAGCTATAATAGGTTAAAGAAATCCACTTAAAAACCAAGTTCCATGACCGGGTTTGGACTGCAAAGGCAAACCTTTTTTTTTTTAAACTTTATTGCACAAAGTGGAAGTAATACAGTAGAAAACACAATTTTACACAATAAAATTCAAATATGCTAGGGGAGCATACATAGAACATGCGTTTTACACAAAAACGTTCAAGGCTCTACAACTTTCATAAATACTTAAGGCTTTCTGATTTAGGAGGTTCACTGAGTGGTAATCAGATCTCTTTGTGGAGTGAGGAGGATTTGCCATAAAGGAGAAAAGTTACCGACTCCTTTGAAGCATTTTATGATTATAGTTTTATTATGAATTATTGGAATTTGTAATTTGTCAGATTACGGTATTTGTGGTTCCACATGTTTACAGGCATTTATTTAGAGAAACAGAAGCTTTGAGATTACGTGAAGAATCAGATGTTTTAGTCGTAAAATGTTTTTTTCACTTGAAATTGAAGGATGGGTCAACATTTTAATGCCGAGATGTTTTGTGAAAATCAGAAATCTGCCCAGTGGTCAAAATATTTATGGCAAAAGAGGAAAGTACATTTTTATTTTTCTTCCAACATTCAGTGTTTGTCTTTAAATTGCCTCATTACCAAACCCAAAACCTCCTCACTTCCGTTCTGCTTTGTCTTTATTCATGAATAGACTAAAGAGCGGGCCGCCGCACGAGGAAGGACGTGAACCTCTGCGGTGGATGAAGGAAGTCCTGCTGCATGAGCCTTTGTTTCTGGAGCCTCTGTGGCTTTGTCATGTTAATGCAACCCATCCCATGTAAATGCATGCTTGTGATGAACAAGCCGCGGGCGGCTTGAACAGAGATTGCAGAACAAATGAATCGTTTTGGAAAGGAGACCCAAAAACATGGTGGTTCCTGAGGATTCTGACGTACAGCAGACTGTAAAGGAGCTCATGGTGATCTATCTTTCTCTAGTCTCTCCATTGCGTTCTGGTTCTTTTCCAGGCGTCTGTCCAGTGGGACACGCCCGGAACAAGTCCAGGAGGCAACCATGATTTCCAAACAATAAATCCAAAATCTTTTCAGATCTATTTACCACAAATATAAACATACCATCGTCACATGTTGCTGTAAACATATTTAAACCCTGGTTTTTAATTACAGTCACTAAATATGTGCTTTCTATGATTCAGATTATATACTTGCTTTTATTTGACCTACTTTTGCTTCTGCACCAACATTTCTTCCATAAGTCCACAGCTAAAATCCAGTAAGTGTCATACTAGGACAACTTTTTATTGTGATCGACTTTTTGTTATTGCAGGAAGACCGTTTTGATGAACGGTTCTGGGAAACTGTAATATGAAAAAATAATCTTCTCTGTATTTTTTCCCTTCACACTCCAGCCTTTATTATTGCAGTAAATATACTTTTATTCAACAAGTATATAAAGTGTAACAATCTCAGTGAAAATATCTGCCAAGCGTTTAATTTAAGGTCAGTATTTTTTTCCCCAACAGTGTGATTTTTATTAAACAATACTCACATGAACTGACTCTTTGGGAAAAACAAGTCATGGGTGTGAGAGAAAGGCCTGACATTAAAGATCCTAAATGTTGCCCTGAAGCAACATCCCTCCCCTGACCTTCAGTCCTTTGCTTAGACTGACACTGATGTTAAACCCTTTCCACAGCATCAGATTCAGGTTTAAAAGTCCTCAGGAAATGTGAAGCTTCGGTGTTGAAGGCCAACCTCGGACCGAGCCTCCGGGGAGAGCAGCAAATCTCATTACGGTGGTTCAAAGACCTGCACACGTTTGTGTCGCAGCTTTTCATGTCATTAAGGTTCTCAGGCAACGACTTTATTCAAAAAAAGAATTGTTGAGAGCTTGTGCAAGTTTTTTTTTTAAACACACCTAATAAATCTCTGAAGGAAACAAAATCAAAACAGCGGCGGCGTGGAGTGTGGATCCATATTCAGTGTTTGCTGAGCTCATGCTGGAATGATTTCTGAGGAAAATGAAAAAGCATTCAGTTTTGTTATTTGGTAAATTAACAGAAGTTGATGGAGTAAGAATTGAATTTTGACAACTTTGCAAATAACACAATAGGGGGTGGGATGTGTAAGCTCACTCCTTTCCACTCCCCTTCAAGCAACTATTCATTTTTCGAATTTATTTGATCAAATTAATCTGATGTGACTAGTGTGTGTTCCGTATTCATAACTACAACATTTTTCTGATGAATAACTTTAAAGAGGAAGGCATCATCTAAGTTTTTCTTTATTTCATAACCAATCTTTTAGCTTTCCTTTCGGCTTTTCCCCTTCAGGGATCGCCAAAGCAAATCGGCTTCCTCCATCTAAGCCTGTCTCCTTCGGCATCCTCTCTCTCCTCTTGACCTGGCAGCTCTAGACTCAGCATCCTTCAACCAATAGATTCACCGTTTCTCCTCTGGACGTGTCCAAATCATCTCAGTCTCTGACTTTATCTCCAAAACCTCTAACATGTCCTCCTTCCTGATCCTATCCATCCTGCTCACTCCTGAAGAGAACCTCAGCATCTTCATCTCTGCTACCTCCAGCTCTGATTCCTGTTTTTTCCTCAGAGCCACTGTCTCTGACCCAACAACATGGTTGGCCTCATCACAGTTTTCTACACCAGCGGGCCGCACAGAAAAAATAAATAACTCACATCTGTTTTATGTATTTCGGAATCTGAAAGATGTTTTATTTAGAAAAAATGCCTGAAAATTCTCTGTTCCATCCGTTTATGTCACTCTTGACGCAGGCCAAGGCGCTCTTCTCAGTCATGTGACAGGTTACCGCTAAAATAAAACCCAGGAGCTAGAAAAGTGAGTAAAAACAAACGTCTTTGGAAAGGTTCTTTGTAGGGGAAAACGCCCAGCCAGGAGACAGAAGAGGAACCTTTGACTTCCAAAAAAAGAAAGCTACATTTAATAGACAGAACTTCTTTTTTGCAGTGTGGGAAAGGGAGAGGATGATGACACCTGTGCGATGGTCAATGTTGTCAAAATAAAAGCACGGGGTACGTCTTGTCACGTATCTGTTCCTCCTTCAGCGTAGCGTTGCTAACATAGTTCCCCGCCTACTTCCTAAAGACCGGTCCGTGAAAACTTCATATGACATCATACCGGTCCGTGGTGCTAAAAAGGTTGGGGACCGCTGTTCTACACCTTTCCTTTTATTTGAGTTGAAGCTATTCTATCACAGAGGACACTTTTCTGCACCCATTCCATTCCTGGACTGTTGACCCTAGTTTCCTAAAATCCTCCACCTTTATCTCTTCTCCATGAAATCTCACTAACCTTCACTAACCATGTAACCTTCATTCCTCTCCCCTCCAGGGCAAACCCTCAACTCTCTAGCTTCTCCTCCACCTGTTCTTTTCTCTCGCTACAAACCACAATATCGTCTGCAAACATCACAGTCCACGGTGATTCCTGTCTAGCCTCATCTGTCAGCTGATCCCTGATGTAATACCACCTCCACTTTGAATTTCTCTGTCACCCCTACAGCACACCTCACCACTCTCTTACAGCCCTCATACATGTCCTGCAGTGCTTGAACATGCTTTACTGACACTCCGGACATCCTCTTACAATCCTACAGTTCCTCTCTGGACACCCTGTCATAAACTTTCTCCAGATCTACAAAGACATAGTGTAGCTCTCTATGACCTTCTCTGTTCTTCACTATCAACATCCTCAAAGCAATTGCATCTGTGGTCCTCTTTCTTCAAGTGCCTTCCTGGTCTTCATCCTCTTCAATGCCGCCATCACTTCACCCTTACTCATCTTTATTACTTTCTGCACCACAACAGTCATAGCTTCTATTCTTTGTTCTTTCTTCATCTTCTTTGTCATCAGAGTCATCCTACACACCACCCTGCTATTAAAAAACTATTACTTAAAACATTTTCTGTAACACAAATAAAATATTTACTCTTGTTCCTAATCCGTGTAGAAATGTTCTCAAAGTTGTAAGTAAAAGCATTATATCCTGCATGTGCTCACCATTCAAACTGTTAGCAAAAAAAAAGGAAGGGAAGAAACATTTCTCCGACAAAGTCTTGAATAAAACCGGAATATTTTACCTCAGAAATGACAGAAAGTGGTCTCAAAAATGTCTGTTTTGTCCTGTAAGACAACAATAAATCGTTACCTGGCTAAAAGCAAAATTCAAACCTGTTTTCCCAAAAAAGAAATAAATTGATAGCAATAAAATGTTGGTAAAATTACATGTATTTGACAGCAATTGATTACAGAGGATTTTTTGTCTTGGATCGTCGTACTTCAGTTCTCGTGATCCAAACATGAAGCTTGCTCCGCTAGAGATCAAAGCTAACCTCAGCCTTTCATGCATCTCTTGTATTTGGGTTCAGCTTGAGCCACTCTCCGTCCATTCATGCATGTAAATGGATCCAACAATGTTTTTACAGGCAGTGGAGGATCAGATGTCCCTCAGCATCTGCTCACACTTACTGTTCCACAGAACACAGAAGATATGTTATTCAACGGCTTTGATACCAAATCCAACAAATTACAGATCTTGCTTTAATTTTTTACACATTTAGACCTGGATTTGCAGCACATTATCTAACAAATCAGTTTACAGCCGACTTGTATTAAAACTAGCCATGTGTGGCCACAAGTGCCAGCATCCAGTCTACAAAAAGATTTACAAAACATAATATTTTGCATTCGGATGCTCCACTTTCTGCAGTCTCCAAGATGGGATTGCATTTGAATGGGGTTTGTTGCACAAAAAGGTCAGCTTGGAAAAAAAGAAATCCAATGCCATCACCCCACAGCTTCAGGAGCTGCTCAAACGAAGCCAAATCAATTTCAACTTTGACGTTCTGATCGGGTTTCTGTTCAAACAGATTGTGTATCAGTGGAAAGAATTAAAGCACTGAAGTGTTAAAAATGGCTGCAGAGGGAAACGGGTCAAGAGAACATGAGACGTGTCAAAAAGAAGAGCTGCCAGCCTGAATATTCTAAAGAGTGTAGCCAAGTCTAGCATGTATGACCAGTGTCGCTTCTCATGTTCGCTCCTCCAGATCCAGAGGTGATCAGGAGGACAGAGTGGTACAGTGTTCACTCTCAGTTTAGTTCAATCTAAAGTTAGGCATCAACAAAAGTTGGATTTTGTCACAGCTTCTACAACAAATTCTTGTTTGGAGCAGCAAACAAAAAAGATACACGTTCCCCACGTCATCTTTCATTTCGTCACTGTTGCACCAAAACAACAACAACAACTGGAAAACAGCAGAGAGCTGAATGCATGGAACCGATCTGAAACAACTGACAGCAGCTGCGAATTTCAGTTTATGAAGAAGTTATCTTCTGTTTGTTTGTAACAAAAAACAACAGTTTCCATGAAATATCGGATGGAGAGCATTTAAAGCTTAAAAATTAAAAGAGAGCTCACTTTAATCAAGTTTGACTTAAGCTTAACCAAAGTTGTTCTTATTTTACTTGCAACATACAAAGAGTCACAAACATCAGATTTTAACCAGATCGTACAGCTTCAAGCAAAATCCTAAATCTTTAACACTTTGAACTGAAAGTCAGTCAATGGAATTTAAAAAATGTTTTTCTTTCAATTTAAGGTACATTTTATTTTTAAGTCTATCAAATTTGTAACATTTCCTGGCAGATGTTGAGGAGATGTATTCAGAATGAACATCAAAGACGTTTGTTTTAGTCAGAGAAGTGCAGAAGTTTTTGTACAAAAACGATCTGAAAGAATCTAGAATTAATATTTGACCCTGAAGCACAAGAATCAGCAGACAGGAGACTAGATTGATCATTTCAGGGAACCATGGCAGCTTTTGATCAGATACTTGAGGTTCAGTGTCTGGGTTTGAAGACGATGGGAGGAAGAGATGCCTGAGAAGAAGCAGCGAAGTGGTTTGTCGCCGTCGATCTGCTGACTGAGCAGAAGATTCACTTCAGGCTAAACCTGCTGAGAACAGACGGCATCTTCAGTGTTCGCCCCTCTTCCTCTGTTTTATTTTAGAGCGTCTTCACCGGCTGATTGCAGATCACAACTGTTCAATCGGCCAAATGACTGTTTCATGGCTTCCCAAAACAATGCCATTTTCAGAACATGGCATCATGCTTCGGATTAAACAGAATTCATGTTTCAAATGCTCTAATCTGGGGCAAAGTCTGGCTAAAGTGTTTAAAAACCTGTTCAACCCTCCTGTCATGGTTGTTTCTGAGGAACAGCATCGATGTGGAATTATCCCGTATCCATCCGTGAGGGCGGAAACAACGACGACAGAAGGTTCTAGAGAACTGGAAATCTTTATTGGTATGGATGTGAATTTCAAAAACTGACCAATAAAAAAGACAAAAAAAGACATAAGAGTACAATCATAAGATAATAGAAAAGAATGAAGATAGAACTAATTTTTGGAAATATGTGCATGAGAATTGGCACAAAATTAGGAAGTTGTGCATTACAAATGACTAATACCTGAAGTGAAGCCTACAGAGAAATGAGGAGAAAGGAGCTCTGCAGCATTTGGTACAATGAGCCAGAAAAAAGTTCAAGTCTGCTGGAGTCAGCACTTTTGAAATGGATAAACAGCTGAAGCGTCGCCTCCAGATCATAAAAGTTTTCCGGTTGAGCCTGAAAGACTTCAGTGAATCAAGCTGCAATTGTTTAGCCCGTAAATGCTCAGACTTTAGTAAATATAAGTGTTTAAATATATATATATTTATTATTAAAGGGATGGCTCAGTGGCTGCAGCAGAGAGCATCTCTGCAAATAAACACAATGTCAAAGAAGGAGGTTTTTCATTTTAAGAAAGAGAAAGTCTGCAAATATCCTGGAGGAAACAAATCAAACCATGTGCCCTCATGTGCATCCAACTCTTCTGCCAGTAGACAATGGAAAAATGACTGACTCTCTTTCCATTCAGGGGACATTTTGTTGCCTTTTCTTGCATCAATGTGGAATGAGTCTTTTAAAACTTGTTTTAAATGTCAGATAGTGCTGCACACATACCTCAGTATGGATGATTTTTAGGCGTTCGTGCAAGAAAATTCAACAGAGGAAATGTATTAATTGAGAAAAGAATGGAAAGCATTTAAATGTTTAGCTTTCACGGTGTTTTTTGCTGCAAACCATCACCTGAACGCATCACGACACTAAGTAGATTTACAAATGCACTCCAGGTGAAGTTGATCGACCTTTTCTGCGCATCAACTTTAACTCAATTCGCCATCTTCTAACGAGTCAGGACACGCGGAGAGCCCGGAGCCGTCCTCCTCCCACGCTCCTGCGGCGCGCTCCCCTCCTTATTTGAGGCTCCGCTCCTCCGCTCAGAGCAGCAGGCGCCCCGAGAGCGCAGCGCAGCGCAACGACCGGAGCTGGACCTCAGCACTCACAGCCCGTCCCGGATGCGTCTCCACTCCTCCGTCAGGATGAAAGCCGTCTTCGTCGTGGTGGCGGCGGCTCTGATCGCGGGTGGGTGATTTCGGAGATCCGTTCAGGACCAGGGACAGCTCCTGTGTCTCACGCATGTCTTTTTTTCCTCCTCAAGCAGAAAGTCTGTCGCTTCCTTTGGCCAAAGAGGGGCAGGTGGAAGACATGGTACCATCTTATTGACTCAAATTTGAAATTTACATTATTATTATTATTATTATCATTTGGTCCCGTTTGCTAAGAAAACTGTTGAATTTTTCAGGTCAAACGGTGTTTGGTTAAAGTTTTTTCCAAAGCTCTGTCCAAGGCGGATTCCCAGCTGGATCCAGACTGCAGAGATCTTCTCCTAGCAGGTATGGATCACTGAAGTCTCCTCACACAATTAACCTTACATCCGTTAAAAGATGTTTAAAAGTTTTTTAACCCATAAGAACCAAGACCCAGTTTGTCTATAAAATAAAATGATGTGTATTTTACCACAAACCAAGTGGATGATATTTTTCTGTTACACTGTTTATTAAAGGGGTCAAACATGCACCACCGGACAAAAACAGTGATGGGGGGACCGTTACCATGGAGATAGCATCGCCTGGTCTCCCGCCTGTGTCAAAGCCAGCAGATGTGAAGGACGTTGAGGCGCTTCTGAAATCTGTGGGAGGCATAACAGGAAACCCTGAAGATGAAGATGGTCTGGATGGAGACCTGGACCAGAGAACTAAAGAGCCGGAAAATCGGGAGAAGAGGAGCCGCTGGAAACCTGGAAGATACCATGCGAAGAGACCTAAGCGGGCAGAGGAAGAGGAGGATTATGATCGCAGTCAGGAGAGCTGGGGTGTGATGGGAAAAAGATTAGAGAATGTTGAGGAAGATGAAGACAGATACCATCAAGGAGGAACTAAACACAATGAAGAAATGCAGGAAGAACCAGTGGAAGAACGTAGCGAAGAGTACTGGGATATCGGCGGGAGGCACGAGGATGATGAAGAGAGAGACAAGCGAATGTGGAAGCCCACACATCGTTATCATCACAAGAAAAAGTTCCACAAACGCAGTGATGAACCACAAGAACCCGGTGAAGAAGACAACCGGGACTACTGGGACGTAGACGCTGAACCGGAGAAGAGGAACTGGAGACCGGGCAGGTACCATCAGAGGAGACACAAGCGTGATGAAGAGCTGTTAGAAGATGGGGAAGAACCAGATGAGGAACGTAGTCAGGAATCCTGGGATGTGGACAAGAGGAAGTGGAGACCTGGAAGGTATCATCAGATAAGACACAGACGTGATGAAGAGGGAGTTGAGGAACTACCAGATGAAGATCGCAGCCAAGAATCCTGGGATGTGGACAAGAGGAAGTGGAGACCTGGAAGGTATCACCAAATAAGACACAAACGCGATGAAGAGCCTGAAGAAGAACGCAGTCAGGAATACTGGGATTTTGACACTGGATATGACAAGAGGGGGTGGAGACCTGGAAGATACCACCAAATAAGACACAGACGTGATGAAGAGGGGGTTGAGGAAGAACCGGATGAAGATCGCAGCCAAGAATCCTGGGATGTGGAAAAGAGGAAGTGGAGACCTGGAAGGTATCATCAGATAAGACACAGAGGTGATGAAGAGGGAGTTGAGGAACTACCAGATGAAGATCGGAGCCAAGAATCCTGGGATGTGGACAAGAGGAAGTGGAGACCTGGAAGATACCACCAAATAAGACACAGACGTGATGAAGAGGGGGTTGAAGAGGAACCGGATGAAGATCGCAGCCAAGAATCCTGGGATGTGGACAAGAGGAAGTGGAGACCTGGAAGGTATCACCAAATAAGACACAAACGCGATGAAGAGCCTGAAGAAGAACGCAGTCAGGAATACTGGGATTTTGACACTGGATATGACAAGAGGGGATGGAGACCTGGAAGATACCACCAAAGAAGACACAGACGTGATGAAGAGGGGGTTGAGGAAGAACCAGAAGGAGAACGCAGTCAGGAGTCCTGGGATTTGGAGAAAAGGCCATCAAACGACGTTGGAGAAATAGAAAAGCGGATTTGGAAACCAACGCATCGATACCACCACAAAACGAAGTTTCATAAGCGCGGAGGTGCATCAAAAGATGAGGACCAGGAGGACTCCAAATATGAAGAGGAAGCAAAGGATGAAGATGAAGCCCAGAGGTTCTTCTATTGTCATATATTTCTTTTATTTCCTCCTGCAGCATGATTTACCGCAGGTGTTGGTAATATCAGGTGTACAAATATGCAACTTTAATGCATGTTGCTCATAAAGTCATACAGTAATAATAAATCCCACTTATCTAAGAAGCTCTTTTCCTGGATTTACAGGTCCGACTACCCGCCTGCTTGGTATAGGAGAGCTTCAGATGAACCGATTGCTGCATCCAACAAGGTATTCATGATACTTTTGAAGGCGAGACAGAATTCCTCTGAGCATTGGCAGCTTCTGTTGCACCACGTGACACCACCTTTTGGTTGTGTTTGGTCCAGATGAGTGAGCTGGCCCAGTTGCTGAGCTACAAGGGGAACCCAGCGTACGAGGAGGCTAGGAGGGGCTCACAGCAGAGGGTGCTTACGCCCCAGGAGGTAAATGAGCGTCTTCGTTTGTGCTGCAGGACCTGGTGAATCCAAAAAGCATCTCCGTCTCATGACAAGTCTAAAACTAAAGCTGCCACATGCCCCTCACAACCCCCGACACCCACGTGACAAATTAATGGGGGGGGGAAAAAAACACTTTTTTCAAAATGGCAGCTTTTCTGTTGCATCATCTCCATAGCAACCATTTCTTTTTTTGGTCGCCAGGGGGTAACGAACATGTCTGTCATTTTTACAAGAATTGGCAAAAGTAATTTTTTTGATTTCCTTACCAACACAGGCTTTCTTTGTCAACAAAGCCCAAATTTATAATATGTTCATATTCTATGCAATGTTGTTTCATTCAGATTCTTTACAATATTCCAGTGAGCTCGTCATGCTACATCTACAACTTCTAACTCTGTTTTTTCCACAAGTTGCTTCCCAATGATGCTTCAGGACTTAGGAGGCATTAGATGCAAATTCCAACGAGGACTTCGAATTTGTAGACTGTACTTGAGGGGATTTCTCTGGGGTAAAATTCCAAACGGCTGCCTCTTCTTGAGGTCAAAGGTCAATGAAACTTTGGTCGTAGACTTAACCCGGCCGAAAGTGTGTCAAATTATGTGACGATCCCCAAAGTTTTCTCTTCACTTACTCCTGCTGGTCGTGTGCCCATCCCATAATAGTTTCAAAACTTCCTTAGGATATCACCTAGGCCCCATTCTTTCTTTCCTTTTTACATGTCTCTCGCTGTGATGTCATCAACGTTTGTATTTTACCGTGGGACTCAAAGGCGCAGCGACAAAGAGGAATTGCGAAAACAATCTGGTCCTTCAGTCCAGGAACTGATGCAGGACATGAAAACTCCACTTTCCCAGCCTTTATCTCAGCGTGTTTGCCTCTTTTCTCCCTTTTTTACATCGTCTACAGTATCACTGCACAATCATTCCCTCTTTAAAAAACCTCCCATTATTAAAAACTTGCTTCATCAGTGCTGCAGCACAATATGTAGGAAGCGGTTTATGCCTCGGCGACATGCAGACTCTGTGGTCAGAAGGCTGGATTCCTGTCAGCGCTCAGATAAAGTCAGTTTCTCTTTCTGTGTTCCTTTTAGGAGAAAGAGCTGGAAAACCTGGCAGTGATGGACATGGAGCTGCAGAAAATGGCTGCAAAGCTGCATGAGAACGCGTAACCCTGACGATCAACAATCCCGAGTGTTTTATAGTTTGTCCTTCGTTTTAAAATGACTAAAAAAAAAGAAGAAAGTACAAAAGTGGTTAAATTTGAGCATAAAGTTCTCATTTTAGCGACATGTTGATGTTCTTTGAAATGCATGGCATGGATTTTTGTGTGCAACATGAAACGTGACTAATTATAAAAAACAATAAAATAAAAATCCTATTCTAAACAGCTTAATGTGTCTCAATAAAAACAATTATTCTGGGACCAAAAAATATCTCCAGTTTATTTCTCAAAGTGAACAGAGGTCAAAGCATCATAATAATATTAATTAACTAAACGTCTAAAAAAACCATCAAAACAAATTCAAAAAATAAAAATTCACGCCCCTTTTTTTGGGCTGACGGTCTATTTGTGGTGCAGCCGCTTCCCCACCACCCGCAGCAGATGCTCCGCCCCCTTTTCCAGAAACGCCTCTGACCGACGCCGCGTCCTGAGCGGGACCCCCGGCAGACGGCCGGGGTCTCTTCACCCCTCCGTGGCTTTCAGCTTCTGCCTCTTGGGCGCCGGTTCCTCGCTGGGCGTGGAGCCTGCGGGCGGCTCCGGCGCCACGGTGGTTCCTGAGAGGAGGTAGCCCCCGCCCCCGCTCATCAGCAGGCGAGGATGCGTCCTGTTGGGCAGCACCTGCACGAAGAAGAGCGTCTGTCGACTCAGCGAAGGCAGATGAACGAGACGAGAATCAAAAGCCAAGATGGTTCTTTAGTGCAGAGATGCGGCGGATTTTCAGACTCCAGCGCGTCTTTGATCCATTTCCAAAACGTAACCAGCGATCTTTTCACGATGATTATGGCGATTTTAGCCAAAATGAAAAAACAAAACAGTCGTTTTCTAGGACGTAGTTTCTGCGGAGCGGCAGGAGTTCATCAGAAAGTCACCTCTGCGTTCGGCAACCCCCCTCCCCCCACGTTGCCTTGTCACTATACCAGCAAAATGTCAACGCCACAAATACAACGCTTTTTTATCATCTACTTTTGATTCATTGGAATAAATACAAAGAAATAAAATTTAAAGCCCAACTTTCTTTGTTTGTGTCCTTCATCATCAGGAAACCTTTTTTTTATTTTATTGTAGTGGCTCTTTAAAAAATGTCTACATTTGAGGAAACTCCTGCACCTCCTCACTCGGGAGGCACGGCGACGGGTTCGATCAGAATGACGCTCTGCTTGCTGACCTCTGACCCCTGACTGAGGAGCAGCACTGTGATGACGGAGGCAGACGTTGGGCAGCGGCTGGATTTGCTCCTCTTTCTAAAGTTTTACGGGTTTTTGGTGAAGATTTTATTTTTGTACAAAGGATTTAAAACATGAAATAATCTGAGAACCACATCAGAAATGAAGGAACTTTTCAGGGGGGGCGGGGCTACTCCACGGCAACAGTCCCGTCCACGAGTCGGAGGTGAATTTCTGCTGAACTCCGGCCGCTCTGCAGGAACTATGTCCTAGAAAACGGCACCATCATAATTTAAAAAACACTGTGAACACTCTGAAAATAGATCAAAAGTTGATCAAAGTGGGACTTTAAGTATCAAAACCAAAACTTTCTAATGACAATATTTGTAAAAATATGCACTTTTAAGCAGTTATTCCAAAGTTTTAACACTAAAATACCATTTTTTTAGTTAGCTAAATAAAAAAAGGCAAATAAATCTAAAGCGGATGATCTCACATGTAGAACTAATGAGAACGTTGGTTCTGGTTTACCTGGTAATGCCTCAGCCAGGTGTCGGTGAGTTTGAGGCTGACCGCGCCCCCCTGTTCCTTCAGCTTGGTGTAGCACTCAATCAGAGGCTGCAGGAACGGGAAGGAAAGACGCAGCTTTAACAGGAAACACGCGCTCCAAGGTGGAAACCCTCACACCGGTCCTTACCTCCAAGTACTGGGAGTAAACCACAAAAGGTCTGGAGGGGGAGAGGAACCGGAGCAGGCGGAGGAGGACGGGACACGGATGGAAGCGGCTCGCGATGACCAGCCTGCGCGTGCAGAAACACAAACGTCAGCCGCAGAGCTGCGGCGGCGGCGTGACCGCGGGAAAGCGGGAGGCGCAAGACGAACGGCTTTCTGCGGCGCATCCGTTTTCTTCTGCTGCTGGATGAGAGTCAACAGCCGAGGCTGATTTAGGACAAACGCCACGGCGTTTATGGTGCTGCGACCATAAACCCAGCAGATCAATACTTGGAATTCAGCAGCGAACGCCACCTTCACACCAACTCAGCCATCCATCAAGATAAAAAAGCTGAAAAGGAAATTCTCCTTTTCGTTTAGAGGACAGAGGTTTTCGCCAAGAATGGAAATGACCTGACAATTAAGCGGATTTCCTTTCTAATGACTGTCATTTCCTAAACCTGCGAGGCGTCAAAGCTCCACGGAGGCTGGAAGAGCTGAGGAGGAGGAAAGAGAAACCAACCCGTCAGCATTTCTGCCGTCCAGTCGGGCCGCAGCCGCTGCCAGCTTCCTCTGCTTCTCCTCCTGCTTCACCTTCTTCTCTTGAGCCTTCCAAAACAGAAAAAAAGATGCAATTTTGGATCATTACCAGGTTTTGCTGTTGCTCCGTTGGTTTTGGTTCCAAAACAGCCGGACGATAACAAACGAGACATTTATATTTTTACACCTAAAGTCTGCTAGAAGCCCCCAATGGGACCAACGCTGGACTCTGATGTCCCGTCATCAGCCGTGACTAACCTGCAGCGAAGCTCCGAGGCGTCAAATGAACCAAACTTTTGGAGCTTCGCTCCAGAGGAGCTTCCGGCCTCAAAACTTCAACCAGGTTTGGTGATCGGTGCTGCGAAAAACACCGTTCCTGCCTCCAGCGGGAGGAACGCCTGCATGGTCCTAAAGCCGGATGCACACCGGCCCGTCTGCGGCGCGTCTCCCTCGTGTGGCGTGAGGATCCGACAGGCGGTTTACGTCGCCCCCGTTGCGTCTCTGCTCTGCCACCCTCCCCCCAGCTTCCTGCGACCCCCGCCCCATCAATAATTACAACTTTGGACCCCCTCCTGCTTCAGCGAGTCCTCTCTGTTATAAAAATTCGACTTTGGACGTCCACGGCGAAGGTGGACGTGAGTTATCACTTAAACACATCACAGTAACAACATTTATTTTGAAAGTACCAGTTTTTATTTTGAAACCCGGACCGGTTTCCTGTATTTTTTGAACAGACTGGAAACAGAACTCCTGTGTAAAGTTTGAGTTGCAGAGAGACGAACATCAGACGGCTGAGGCGATCTAAACATTCTGATTGGTTAAAGAACGCAGACGGACCAGTGGACCATTTTTGGAAGCAACCAAGGTGTTTGACCTTCTTTGGCTTCTCTGAAGCGTAGGTACCAGAGAGCTGAAAGTACAACCTGTCAGTTTCATCTTTGAGCCCCACCTTCAGACTAAAGTTCAGCTCAAGTCCAACACCGATCACTGACACTTTGACCTCAAGCGATGCGGTCAGAAGGTCTGGAGGCTTCTGAAGCTGGAACCCACCTTGGCTTCTCTGCGTTTCTCCTCCTCCTGCTTCTTCTGGTCCTGAACTTTGTCGTCTGCGCTCACCGTCTCCATCCTCTGCTCCTCTGGACTGTCGCCCTGCGGGTCGGCTCCAGGCAGAACGTCCTCCTCCTCTGCGGTCATGTTGGACTCTTTTTCACCTTTAACGTATAAAAACATAAAGTTCTCCTCCACGTGTTCCAGTAGCGGACATCAGTCATCAGTTATCAGTAAGAACTTCACACCAGCATCAGGGGCTTTGGCGAAGGTGTCCAGAATTCCCGCCTCCAAAGCGTTGAGGTGGCAGATGGGGAACTCGTGCAGCGTCTCGTAAAAATGTGCGGGGAAGCCGAAGCTCTCCACGCCGGCCCGGACAGGACCGCCTCCTGGAAACATCTGGACAACGGTGCCGTGGCCTGGACCACACAGAAACGGAGGAATGAGTTTGGAGAACTCGAGGGGAGAGGCTTCGTGCCCACACCATAATACTACCTCCCATTCGCTCCATAATGGATCCCAGCACGAGTCCGGCACAGGTCTCAAACACCAGAACCTTGCTGTTGGCGTGGATGTTTGCCAGCGTCAACATCTGGGCAAGAGTGTCGTAGCGTAGATGGCTGCGTCCCACGGAAACACAAGCATGAAGTTTATGTTTCCACCATCGGCGCGTTCGCTCGACTCACCAGATCTTTCCCGGTTCACGGCCGTGGTACATCATGGCCAGGATCCGGCAGGTCGGCCTCAGAACCGTCACAGTGTTCTCATACCTAAAACAAAAAGGAAACGTCAGAAAACAAGACAAGTCCGTCTGCGAGGCCGCTGGAGGACTCACTTCTTCTTCTTCTTCTTAATGTATTTATCCTGAGCGTATTCCGTCTTGTTACTGAAGGTGGCGCTGTTCTCTATGAGCTGTTGGATGATTTCCTGAGGAGTAAACATGGAGGGACTCACCAGAACATTCTTCTCTTTGAGTCCAGCACCAAAAGTCTCACATTATATTAAAAATTAAAAAAATAAAAATAAAAAAGTTGTTTAAACTCAGGATAGATTTGACTGAGATTACAGAACTTAATCCAAGACTAGATTTACTTTACACCCAAATCATGCTGTTATTTTCAGTCTTAAAAAGTAGTGGAGCCATTTAAACATTTTGAACCCCACTGAATACCCCCCCCCCCCTCTAATTTTTAAAAACATTTTCAAACATTGAAGCTTCTCTACTTTTTTTTATTTATTTCTAAAGACACTAAACAACCTTTTTTATCGGTTTCAGCACTTTTGAAGTGTTTTTACAAAATCAAGTTAAACACAAAAGTCAAATACATTTTGAAATTGCTCAAACTGGTAATTTAAATCCAATCTAATCCTGTAAATCTGAACAAAAATTCAGATTTGTATCATATAAATGGGGTTTAAACGGCTGAAAGATTTTTTTAACTGAAGACTTTCAGTAAAAAAAAAGAAGAAAAAGTTGGATCCTGGAAAAATACCAAAAGTACAACAAAACGCAAACGTTTGGATGCGAATCACCCACAGAAAAATGCATAAAGTTCTGTAAAAATCAAACTGTTTTTTTAAAAACATTTGACATGTTCTCTAACAAACGTAGAACAGACAAAAAAATTAATTTAGAATTTTTTTTTATCAGTTGAAACCTAAAAAGTTTAAATAAATCAAATAAACGTTAAAAGTCAAATGTGAATAAAAAGTAATCCTGATCATTTGTGGATATTGGTGTAGTATTATTGATTTGATAACAAATCCACTCGTTTATTTTCATTCAATATTTTCAGATATTTAATTACTTTACTTTTTTAAAAAAGATGTTAAAAAAACTTTTTTTTTTTTTTTAGATAATCAAGGTAATCACAAAAAGCTTAATTAAAATTAAAGTAAACTATTAAAAAGTACTTTTGATCACATTGCTCTGACAAACCTGAAGTCCACAAACAAACTTGTTTTTATTAGATTAAACACAAAGTTTAAGATGTTTTCAAACTGTTGAAGTTGGAAGGAAAAAAAGTAAAATGTAAAAGTTTTTAAGAAAAGACCCACCTTTAAGATAATCGCACTTGATTAGTTTTATTGTATTATAATTTATTTAATGTTTTCTTGTACGTATTTGAAAATATTTCATTTGAACGTTTTCTTGTAATTATTTTAGCCCGTGTATTTCCTTGTGGCAATAGAATAGAATAGAATATGTTCTTTATTACCTTTTTCTGTCTGCATTTAGGGTGTGAAGCTGTTCCTTTATTTTGTTTTTGAAGTGTATCAAAAAGCATGGGAAGCGCTTTTTATAAATAAAGTTTGATTTAAAAAAAATAAAAAAAGAGTTATTCTGGTCATTGTTGAAGTTCCCAAGAATTACTGCAAATTCACACAAAATCTATATTTATAGCTTGAAAAATCCATTATTGTAAACAATGGATTTGTTTTTCTAACGAACAAATATTAACATTTTAGATTTAGTATATGTCTGTTTCGTTTAAATTGTTTTTTGCTTGTTATTCTTGCTAAAACCGAACCCAGACTAGGAAGTGAAGTTCTGTCTGTACCTGACCCTTCAGACCTTGATCTTTCAGCTTCTCGATGTCATCTTTGGTGAGTTTCTGGGATTTCCCATCATCAATGATATTCCTGTTGTCTGTTCCCGCCACCTTTGAGTCTGAAGGACCGTGAATCATGAAGAAGAAGAGCAGAAACATCGGATGAATGAATGAAGATGACTTCTTGCTCTTGACAAAACCACAGCTGCAGATGACGTCTTTGTGATTCCCACCTGGGGGGCTCTCGGTGGTCTTGGTGTTTTGAAGTTGGAGACCCCCTCCAGACCGGATCTCGAACGTGTTTCCGTACAAACATCCCACCACGTTATCCAGGAAAATCCACTGCTTCTCAAAAATCACTTTTCTGTGAGCAGACCGGAAGGAGGATGGTGCTGAGTAACATCAAATTAGGTCCGGTCTGATACCTTTTAATTCGTTCCCAGTTATTCCAGCTCATCAAACAATAAGCAATACACATAAGAGGCACTGTATTTTCAAATTCCTACTGCTTTTTTCATGTCCAACTTACTTTTTTGGAAGTATCTGCACAGATTTATAGATGTCTCCTCTTTTCAAAACTACGTAGTCGCCTTCTTTGATTCTGTAATGATCCTCGTCGTCTCCATTGTCCGCCATATAGCAAACCAGATTATCACTAAACGGGACAGAAAACGTTCAAATTGAACGATTCCACTTAAAAACAGGACAAATATCGACAAGAAAACAGGTAAAGTAGTAAAAGTTAGCAGCACGTGTTAGCTTTCGTTCTCAGTAGCCTTCCAGGAATACTAATCAATCGCAGACTGATTTGTACGTCGTTGACATCAATGAGTTATATCGCTAGAAGAGACACACCCGCTTGGGACGCCTGGCCTCCGGTGGAGCGACGCCATCTTGGTAAGGTCGTCGGCGCCCACATGACAACGCTTTCTACTGCTTTTGGTGGCATCTAAATAACTTTATATAAAATGATTATGACAAATGATTTATATATATATTTATATATATATATATATATATATATATATATATATATATATATATAAATCATTTGTTGTTAAATAAGAGAAACAAGCTCAAACTTTAATGAAACATGCATAGTTGCAGGACTTTAAAAAAATACTAAAAGGAATTTCTAAACATTTAGAAGTTTTAGACCTCTTTGACATGTAGTTTAAATTATTTAGAAGTCAATGATAATAATAATAGATAATAATAAATTAATAGTAAGTCCATAAAAATAAGAAATAATAGCAATAAGTAAATATTAAGTCAACAGAAAGTCCAAAAGTCAACAATAGATTTACCCTAAAAAACAAAGAAAAACAATAGATGTACCCTACTTATTCGTGGTTGATTAATTTGTGTAACACAGATGGTATGGTACCGGGTTTCAAGGAAACATTTTTTTTTATTTTTTTTTTTCCTAACTTGTCCTGTCCAACAGCTGGGCAAACAGATGAGAGCTGAGGGCCTCTTGTGTTGGACATATTTTACTTTAACAAGAGGGGTTATTAATCTTGAGACAAACCAAAGGTACTTTATTAATTTCAATATGTTTGAAAATCTTTGGTGTTGGACCGGACGGAAAAGGAAAGGAGGGAAGAAGAGAGAGGGATGTTAGAGGGGGGGGGGGGTGATACTGGGAGGGGGGGGGGGGGGGGGGGTAAGACCATGAAGCAGCATAAAGCAGACAGGTTTACTGGTTGTTTAACATTACGGTAAGGTTCAAATGTAGTACAAAAAGGGCGGGGCCTGTTCACACACACTCTGAAATGTCATCAACACACCTGCTAGCTGTAAAAATGTCCACATGTCAACATGTACACAAAACAGATAGTGTTCACACACGCATACCTATTCCTTTAAACCAACTAGTGTGAAATCTTTCATTCATTCAATCATGCAAACTATTAGTGCAAAGGTGAGCTAACACCTGTGCTCAGGTGAGTGTTTATGTTCTTCTAAAATGGATGGTGGAATGTTAAAAGAAGGAGGAGGAGTGCCCAGCCATCCCCACACCAAGACCCCCGCCGCAGCAGCAGCGGCAGCCAGAACCCCCCAACGCCACACGGCAGCAGGCAGGGGACAACCGCCCCCTGGACGACCAAATCCGCCACCCGGGCCAGGACCAGTAGGACCGCCGCGAGGCCCCCAGAGCCAGAGAGCAGGGAAGCACGGGGGAAAGAGAGCGGCGCCCCAGCCCAACCAAGAGAGCAGCCCCCCCGCCGCGCCGGGAGAGCCCAACGCAGGGCCCCACCTGAGAAGGGCACCCACAGCCCCAGACGAGCACCCCACCACCACCCAGGAGTTCCGGGCATCCCCCCGCCCCAACCCCAGGTACGAGCCAGGACCCCCCCCAAGGGAGACCCGCTCACAGATGGTATGGTGCTGGGTTTCAAGGAAACAGTTTTGTCAAAATCTGTTTCCACAAAATATTTTGAACAGCCAGACTGTGTTACTAGTTGGTACCACAGTGATCCATCTGGGTTAGCTCTTGTGATAGATAAGGCCCACTTTTTCCTTAAGTCTGAATCCATTGGAAACCTGCAAGAAAAGTTCAGCCACTGAGTCAGAAATGTATAAATCTATATTACTATATTAGCCTAGTCCTAGTATACTGTATATAGGTTTGACACAATAAAGTTTACATTTATGTCAACAGCAAATTATAAGTACATCATGCAGCATGTTGATAATAGCCCTGCAGCATCATGCATGTCAACATGTGTTCTATTAATGAAGCCCCTGCAGGATTAAAAGAAAAACATTATAGTACTTACCTGTCAAATGTTATGCCTTCCTTCTCCATGGACTCATTTATCCGATTTTGACTGTTGAAACCCGCACAATGAACTGGCATTTTGCAAAAAATGTGTTCACATGGTGCACTGCAGCAGTGACTTGACCTCACCAAGATGGCGGTGCTCTCCTCCCATGAGGAATCACGTGACTCATTGGTTGATATCGATTGGCTGAGAAGAGGCTGATGTAAGCTATTTAACAATCATTGATATAAAGACGTGACTCCTTTTCAATTTTTTATTTGTAGTTGTCTATAAATTTCCTTAAAAATATATAAAATTTTGTTCATAATAGTTTAGATTTTTAAAAGGTTAAAAACAAAATGTTTTGTATTCTGAACACTGTTTTATTCTGATATTGAATTTTTTAAATGTTGTATTTTTGTTTTGTATTCTGGAAATGTTTAAAAAAAAATTTTTTTCAAAGACGTGGCTGAAAAAATGCGTTTATTTTTTTTAGAATAACCAACAAATAACTAAAATATCCGATGGAGAATTTTGATTTATATTATTGATAGGTTTTGTACAGCATCCATTTGCAAACTTTTATTTTATGAAGCACACTTGAATAGAAGTAAATGGGGAGCCGGTTTAGCTCGTGCTGGTTTGCGGCGCCTTCCGTCCGTGAAACTGGGGTTCGAATTCGGGCTGCTCCCTGTTCCCTTCTCTACTTCTGTGCCGGTCCCAAGCCCGGTTAATTCGAGAGGGTTGCGTCAGGAAGGGCATCCGGCGTAAAACTTTGCCAAGATAACCATGCGAATCATCCGCAATGAATAGGCTGATTCGCTGTGGCGACCCCTGATGGGCCAAGCCGAAAGAGAAAGAAGAAGACTTGAATAGAAGTAAATACTTCTTCAGACTAAATTGGACCATTGTAAGTTTACAATAAGTTTATAAAAACAGATAGCTGTGAAAAAAATATACATTTCTTTCAGATTTTCAAATAGATGTGACTTGAAATGTGTGGGGATATATATATATAAATATATCAACAGTACAGTGGGGCAAAAAGGTATTTAGAATTGTGCAAATTCTACAACTAAAAAAGATGAGAGAGGCCTGTAATTTTCATAAAGCTCAATAAAGAGAGACAAAATAAGAAAATAAAAATCCAGAAAATCACATTGTCTGATTTTAAAGAATCATTTGTATTTGTAATAAGTATTTGGTCAATAACAAATGTTTCTGTAGGTCTTCACCAGGTTTTCAAAAACAGTTTTGGTCCATTCCTCCATGCAGATCTCCTCTAGAGCAGTGATGATTTTGGGGCTGTCTCTGGGCAACATGGAGTTTCAACTCCCTCCAAAGATTTTCTATGGGGTTGAGATCTGGAGACTAGTTAGGCCACTCCAGAACCTTGAAATGTTTCTTACGAAGCCACTCCGTCGTTACCCAGGCAACGTGTTTGGGATTGTTGTCATGCTTCAGCCATGTTTCATCTCCAATGCCCTGTGATGGAAGGAGGTTTTCACTCAAAACCTGACCAAACATGGCTCCATTCATTCTTTCCTTTACACGGATCAGTCGTCCTGGTCCCTTTGCTGAAAAACAGCCCCAAAGCATGATGCCTCCACCCCCATGCTTTACAGTAGTTATGGTGTTCTTTGGATGCTGCTCAGGATTCCTTCTTCTCCAAACACGATGAGTGGAATTTTGAAATTTTTATATAGTAAAAAAAAAAAACTTGAATTACTAAAGTTGGAATTATTTAGTTTTTATCTGTTATCCGTTGTTCCTTTTGGCTGCAATTACTGTTGTTTTGTCTTTTTAATTCACTGAATCTAAAGTCATGTTTAATATATATAAAATAAATAAATAAAAAGTAAAAACTTCCAGCAAACTGCCTACCTTTTAGTAAAGTATACTTGTAGTACACTTAAATAGACCAGTTTTTGCAAAGGGATCCTGCAGAAGTTCAATCCGGATATAATTATTTAGGCATCCAGGCCTATAGAAAAGTAAATAAAATTGGTTTGTAAATATTAAAACATCTTTTTTTTTTTAAATAAAAGAATAATGTTGGGAAAAAACGTTAGTTTGCAAATCAGGACACAAACTAAAACTGATTTTATTTGTTTAATCGATTGAGTGGTAAAACTGCTGTGACAGCCATTAGAGCTGAATAGTTTCGTAAATGTTTGGTGGAAAACGACAAAAACATAAAGACTGTATGGCTGTGGTATGTCAAAAATTATGTTTTATTTTTTCACACAAAAAAAACTGTCTCAAAATCAGAATTGTTAAAAAAAAGGTGAATAAAATAAACCTCATTTTCAATAAAACAATAAAAAAATGTGTTTATTTTATTGTTTTAGTATTTAAAAGGAAAACATTTATACACCGTACAGAAGTTGATCTCTCAGTTCTTTCAAGTTTTGAGAAACAAATATTACCTAAGTATTTACAAAAGCATATTTAAGGTCATTTAAAAACCATAACTACAGGAGAATCTGAGTTAAACAACAGTAATTTGCATTTATGGTTAAAGCTGGATCGTATAAAGAAAAAAACAATAAAGGGGGAAGTTCCTCTTTGGGTCATTCTTGGCCTCCCGTAAGTTTAACGAAGAGGTCTTCGTCTAGCGTTTCATTCTGGTCTTTGGATCGCGTGGAGAGGAAAATGTAGCCGCCGATGAACTCGTGGACCACCTTGCAGTCACAGCTCAGGCAGCAGAAGGCGATGCTCACGCTCTGGTCGAATTCTATCATCACCTGGAAAAAGGAAAGGCGCCACATCTTATAGGAACCCCCCGTCCTAAAGGGGCGCGGTTCATCTTGAGGAATCTTCCTCACCTGTCTCACTTCCCAGTTGACGTTCCACTGCTTCATGTTGGCAAACCTCCAGGTGGTGACGGGCAGGCCGGTGGACATGTCGATGCGGATCAGCCGGTTGTAAGAAATTCCCAGGATTTCGTCTTTCTTGCTCCCTTTGAATCTGAAATCAAACATTCCCATCCTAAAACTGAGCAGTGACATCATCATCTTCATCGATGAGAAGTTTCTAGGTATCCACACTGGTGGAAAACAGAGAGTACACGATGTTTTTCCTCGTTATAATTGAATAAATCTGCCGGTGGAACTAATAACATTTGTCTTGGTGAGGTTTCTTAGAATATTTTTTCAACTTCTGCTCCATAAAACAAAATTAAATCAAGAAATTCATTATAAATACGTATATATTTAGGTGTAGATATCACATTCAAACAAATCACTGGCAACAAAAATCCCAAAAATGTTTGAAAACAGAATATTAGAAAAGAGCAAGCAGGGAGATTAATCAGGACAAATATTATTATTAACATATTATTATAATTATGTTATTGTATATTTTTTCTTCTACTGTTTCCAGTTGTTCAGAGTGTAAAGGAAGATTAATGCTATTGTACTTAATGTGTTTGTCTAACTGGCATAAACTATAAACAATAATGCTTGCACTTGAACATTTTATTATCCCAAAAGAAGTTATACATCTTTAAAGTAGGTGTATTTGTCCCCCTTTTCTTAAAATACTGTATATCTTATTTTAGGAGCTACAACAATCCAACTATCCCTGACTATAATCATCCTAAAGTGATTCTGATTTATTTAAATCAAAGTAAACTTTATTCGTGGAGCAATTTTTCCACTGATGTAACTGAAGAGTTTCACTCAAAAACATTTTCCAATTTTAAAAAATTAAAAGCAAGACAACAACAACAAAAAAAAGAAAAATGATCAAACACATGCAATGCCCGCCCACAACCACATGCACAACATAAAAATGCATCAAATGATTCAGAAAACGATGTGAAATAGAAATCTGGCTTGATACTTAACACACTAATAAATAAATCTTAATAGACAGATATAAATCACAAAAATAGATAAATAAGATAATTTCAAATGAGTAAAATCTCAAAGTAACATAAAATAATTTAAAAATCAAATAAGTTCCTTAATTTAAGCTAAAAGTTAGATTAAAAAAACTCTTAAGGCGTCCTTTAAAATGATCAGTCTCTGCAGCCCTGAGGCATGCTGGGAGATTTTTCCCACAGGTGAGGTCCACAAAAACTGAAGGAAGCCTTGTTGTAAGTTTTAGTTCTAACTTTTAGAAGAACTAAAAAGCCAGAAGACCTCAGGGTTTGCGAGGGTTCAAATGTAAAATCATTCAAATATTTATAAAGCAATAAAAGAATCTTTAAATCCATCCTGAACTGCACCATTATAGTCTAATTCATTATAGTGTATTCGTCTTACAAATGATCTAAAATGTGTTGAATCAAACTTTCCATTTTCCCTAAAACCAAATAAATAATACGGTATTACATATAATAGGATATCTAAATGAGGAAGGAGATACTTGGAAGTATTTGGGGAGTTTTTTGCTGTGTACCTGACGATGTAGTACTTGATGCCAAACTCCGGAAGGGACTGCCAGGCTTTGATGAAGCGCATCTTGGCGTCCATTAGAGACAGGTGTGCTATGTTCTGGTGGGCTTCCAGGATGCGCGTCGTCAGCTTCATTAAAAAAAAAACGACACATTTGATCAAAACAAGGTCAACGGCACATGCTGGAGGACATGGAAGCTTCCTGTTAGGTTTAAACCAGTGGTGGGCCGTCAGGGCATTCAAGCCCTTCTCTGAAGGCCTAAAAAATAATATCTGATTCACATCTTAATCATTTTTTGTTCATGCATACTCATTAAATCATTCTAAATGGTCTGTCCATTCCCTTGAGTTGTGTTAAATATGGTTACGCTGCTTTTAACCAATCACATTTCAGCAGTCCTCTGTTGCCAGGCAGAGTCAGAGCTAAAGAGGTCGTCTCAATGAGTTCTGAAGGTCCTATAATGCAAAATCTAATGTCGTTCATTCATTTCCTTCATCCAATCAGATTCTGAGTTGGTGTCAGCAGGGCCTTCTAGCAGGCTTAGAGTCACAGTATTCAGAGCTTCTGATTGGACAGGAGTTTCAGGAAGTCACGTGCAGCCTCGTCCAGTTTGACACAGAGAACTTTTTGATAATAACAGACTGACTGTATGTATCCATGGAGGATTTAGCAGGAAAATCTCCCACTGATCTCCTCGACTTCCTTCATCAGTAAAATCTGAGTGAATCATGAAGCAGCCGTACAGATTTGTGTGTTTGGACTGACCGTCCCTGTGTCCACCGCGTCTGTCCAGCGGACATTTTCTGCTCTAAAGCGGATTCAAACCTACGCAGAAACACAACTGGACAGACTGGGCTCTCAGCACTGATGATGGAATCGAAAAGGACTTCTGGATGGAACTGAAGACCATAATCTAAATTTTTTGATAAATAACACAATACATAATATTCCATATTTATGTGGTTATTTTCTATGTTTTGTGCTGGCTGTAGTAGCAAAACGAGGTTTGTTTACCGTTTTGTTCTTCCGTTTATTTAGAGGCATTTATTGTGGCTCCAGGAATTTCAATCTGCAATGCAAAGCTGGTTTCTGCATCGTAAAACGGTTCACGAGGGATTCAGACGCAGCACTACTGAAAGCACTGCTGTGTCATGCACCGTGGTTACAACTAACCTGTTTAGTCTTCTGCTTCTTGGCGTAACGCGGGGAGACAAAACTCTCTGCGTTCATTTCCATGGCGTCAACGTCAGGAGTTGCATGACCGGGAGGCGGCGCTAGGCTCTTCATTTGCAGGAAGGAATGGATGTTCTTCACTTCGGATTTGTAGGAGCTGTAAGCCATGGTCTTGCCTTTGGAGGCAAGAATGCATGCAGCTTTCCACTTGGCGTACTGCATTTCCTGCACGGGATGGAAAAAACAAAAGAAGACGGGGTGCCATCTGAAACGCCATTCTCACTCAGCCAGAGAGGAATTTATCCGGGGGGGGTCTCCAAAGCCAGTGGGTGAGGAGGTGGGTGTCCTACATTGTCACAGCGAATGTAGACCTCATTCATTCCATCTGCCACCGGGATCAGAAGTTTAATGCCGAACTTCTTGTCGGTGACGTTGACGTCTGGGACCACCTCACAGCCTGTCGGCGCAAAATGCAATGAGAGCGGTTCTGCTGACTAAAACCTAACCAAACTCAAAGTTACATTTATTTATAGATAGAATTGAGTCACTACAGCAGAAAACAACCCATTTTCCATGGTTTGTGTTGATTGTTCGGCATGACTGACCTCTGAGGTGGAACTGCTCTATGGGTTCACCACTGGAGGCCTCCTTGTTCTTGTAGTAGGAGATATTGGTGTCCTTGAACACAAACCAGTACTCTTTGTATGGACGCAGTGTTAGCCATTTGGGCCTGAAAACAGTGCAAACTGTGCAACTCAGTGGCTCGATCCCTCTTTGTTCCATTTTGCATTTATGCCCCACAAACTTTAGTTTTTTTTGGTGAACCCAATGAATAAAAAGGCAAAGTACGTTTTGTTTAAACACCCACTCCGATGAAAAGGCAGCATTTGTGTGATTTTTCTAATGATAGAGGACATATATCAAGAAGATTCAGCTCAAAAATCGCATTTCTGAGTATTAGAGGTGAATTTTTAATTAACTCTGCAGAAACTATATCCTAGAAAACGACAGTTTAAAAAAAAAGATGGCTATAAACGGCATAATCAATATTAAAAGTCCACTGGGAACGCTTTGAAAAATGGATTAAAAGATGATCGGAGTGGGAATTTAAAGAGACCAAGAAGGTCTCCAGACCAGGAAAAGAGAGAGCTGCTTCCACAAAACGATAGATGCCGTAAAGGTGAGGCTACCTAAAGAGCCGGAGGGTATCCGCCAGCTGGGGAATGTCTGTAATGTCTTCCTGGAGGCAAGAAAAACAACCAAATCAACAACCAGTATGTTAGAAGCTGCTGTGAGAAGAAACCCTCATGGAGGCTCGGAGATGCTCTCAAAGGTTTGCTCACCAGGAATTTGTCGGTGTGCGATCCCTCCAGCGTCACCTCCAGGTTGGACAGAGCCGCCTCGACTTCATCCACTTCCGGTTCGTTGGCGTTGTCCCTCGGCTCACTGGACATGGTCAGTTTACAGATGTGGTACTGGAAAAGAGGAAATTGTACGTCACCTTCAAATAAACTTCCATTACATTATTTTATTTTAACGACACATTTGCTCCAAACATGAATGAGACTCGCTTTCAGATCGGCTTCTTTGCGATCCGTCCCAGTTTTTAAAAGCGTTGGAGGATGGAAACACCTGATTTCAGAGGAAATGATGTCGCTTTTCTTCTATTTGTGCTTTTTCACAGATTTTTGTTCACTCTTTACTCTTCTGCTGCTCTGGAACGTCACCTTTTACTTGGTCGTTTTGAAAATTAATTTATCGTTCTATTCATTTAATTGTTGACTTAATGAAATGTTTAAGGAACCTGGTTGTTTCAGGAAAGTTCCGTTGCTTGTGTCGCTGCCCAGAAAGATAGAAGTGTCCTCAAGCTTCCAAATAAGACCTCTAATGTAGGACGTAAACTTTTCCATCTAAACCTTTTTGTAATCAAAGGTTTGTTTAAGCAGTTTATTTACTTGGAACTGTGGAGTCTTACAGCCTTTTCTTCACCGAGTGTTTTAATGATGTGTTTTTCTGTCTGTTCCTGCTTTCCGGCGTCTCCAGTCAAGTCCCGACACGTCCTTCCTTTCATGGATTTAGACTCCAGCTCGCTCTCCCCCAAACCAAGGAAAACGCAGAGAAGACCATTTAACTTTTGGTGCCAGAAGTTCCTACGGCGTCTTTGGGAGGTATTTTGCCAATAACTTGATGTTTCTTTCATCAATGATCATTTCATTAAATATCATTCAAGGCGGTTTCTATTTATTTAAACAACTAAATGTACTTTTTTTTGGCAGAAATGTGGTGATTTCATGTTCTGTTGACTGTTGATTTCAATTCTTTTCAGTTAGAGATTGTCTGTGTTGTTCAAATTCCCTTCTTACATTTGATTCAGTTTTTTTGTGAAATTGGAATTTTGCATTTTTTTCATAAAAAAAAAAGAAAAAGAAAAAAGTTAATTCATTTTTTTTAAATCAAAGATATAATTTAAACATTTTTTGGGGACTATTTGCATAAAGGCAAATTTATTGATCAATGTAAAACAGTGTTGGTATTTATTTTAAAAATATACACAACTATGGACATAAACCCAAAAACAACAATAACTAAATGAGCTAATAAATGTAAATGTAAGTATAAATACATACCATCCTACGTTTGATTATGGGATGTAACACCCTTTGGTTTGTTAAGTGGTTTATAAGTTTTGTTTTCTAATTCTTGGTTTTGTTTGAACCACTAAACTTAAAATGAAAAGTAAAGAAAAAAACCTGATATTTTATAAAGTAATCCAAAAAATAGATACAGGAAATGTAGGTATAATAATGCAAAATAAAAAAGATTTAGTCTGTAAAAATTGCAGACTTTAAGTATATATTTATATTGTAAAGCCACACTGTAGCAGAAAAGTAAAATTATGATCTTCAAATGTTTTTACTAATCAAAAAGATTCCTAACCTGACAAGAGAATAATGAATGTTTTGGGTTGGACATTGTGGTGATGGAGGTTCTCTGTGTGATGTCACAGTTTCACCTGTAGTGAGGCAAACATCAGCATCTCCTCCTCCGTGCAGTCGATCTCCTCCAGCAGGATGGCCCACCGGGCCTGTTCGTACAGCTGGGTGATTCTGACGGCGTCGTACTGAAACACAAACACGGCTTTCAGCCCAGCGCTTAAACCTGGGAGATGATTGAGACGGAAGCAGCTCGTTACTTTGGGGTTAAGATCGAAGAAGACGTTGTACTTGAAGCGAAGCAGCAGCCGGTCGCTGCTTTGAACGTCTTGCTCCATGAGGGAACGGGACGAGTCCAGCCACCTGTCGACCCCGGCGACATTAAAAACACAGAGCTCGAAGGAGGATTGAGAAAAAACCTGAAGGTTTGACGCCCCACCCGGCGTTGTTGGTGGCTTTGTCCACAAGCGACAGCGGCTCGAACATCTTGGCCAGCTCAGCGGGCGGCAGGTTGGGCTGACACTTGGCCAGGGGGTTTTCCCCAAACCAGAGGCTGGTGGCGGACATGGGCATCCCGTTCTCGTCGTACGTCGCCGTCATGGTTTTACTGTACATCGGGCCTGGAGGGTCACAAAGTGAACCTTTCCTCAAGCCTGAACTTAAACACGATTTAAAGAAGAAAAAAACAAACACGTGCAGAAAAACTCCAGTTTTCCAAGCTAAACCGAATAATTTAAAAAGAAAAGAAAATCCAGATAAAAAAACTGAGTGTAAGTATCTTCTTCTTTTTAAAGAAACATTTTAAGAAAGGTCTTTATAAAGTTTTGTTTTTGATCTAAAATTTTTTGCAAGGAAAATTCAGAAATTGCTTTACATTCTCTTCATCATTCATGATAATTTAGCCGTACCTGTTCCTCCTGGTCCCCCGTTCGCCGAATCCCAAATGTCAAAGATGTCGTCCTGAGGAGAGTTTTTGTCTTTCTTCTTCTTTTTCTTGCTTGGATCATCTGGAGGCTTGAGCAAGGAGAGTTCTTCCGGTCTTCTGATGTCTGGAAATGACAGGAAGGGAGGTCAATCTTCCCGCTCCTCCTTTGAGGCGACTTGCTCAGAGTCAGACTCACTGAGCTGCCTGCAGATGTCGCTGACCGTCTTGAAGACCATGCTGGAGAAGCAGACGTTGATTTTGATGGTTTTCATGTTGGGCAGCTGCAGGAGAAGGGGTTTGTGCTGGGGGGTGTAGCGCAGGTCGGCATCAGCCTGTAGAGCCAAAAAAATACAAATAAAACGTTCATAAGAAGATCTTGAAATGCAAAAATCTGTACAGCTGATGGGTAAATGTAAATAAAGCTGCAAAATATCCCCAAGTTTGTGTCGAGTTTCTAGTTTTTTTTAAGCAATAAACTTATTTTAAGATATATTTCCAATTACCAGAGTAATAGACCTACATAGGAATGTCTATAGAATATTTTGAGATTACATTTTGTCAGAAATTTACTACTTATTTGAAAGAAATTTTAATCAAACATATACGGTGTATATTTTTTTTCCTTCTTTTTAGAAGTACAGATTTTCCAGTTGTGTTTTCATTTCTTGATCTTAAACAGTTTTAATTTTTTAATAGTAAAATTATAAAGTCTGCAATAAATACAGCAGTTTAGGCTCAGAAGAATCGGGTTAAGCCTATCTAGAGAATAAGGTGATGATAGAAAAGGTCTTCAACAGAATACCAGGACAGAAGAAAAGAACAGCCCATAACTTGTGTTTAATGTGCAAATATTGCTGCTGACGTTAACACAGATGCCAAAAGTAGAATCTTATTTTAAGACCTCAAAGAAAAAAGAAGTCTTAATATCTCAAACAGCGAAGCGTTACTTGAGTTTTTTCTGGGTTCATAAAAGTTTGCTTTGCAGGTACGTCACCTGAATTCCATATTTGTCCAAAGTCCAATGAGTCTTGAGCAGCCAGCATTTCCTCTGTTCCCACCACAAGGCGTGGTCGGACCAGTCCTGAGGAGCCTCTGCGGGAACACAGTAAACCCCTAAAAACTCCCAGCAACACTCATCTCATCATAATTATCAGTGTTGTGAATGACGTTAATGCCTAAACGCATACATTATATTGTAAAAAGGCTTCTCAGGCTGAAAATGATCGCCTGTTTTAAAAGTTAACAGTCAATAAATGCAAATAACTTTTAGCTGTTGCCCTTTGACATATAACAAGCCATTTGATTGGTCCATGGTTGCTATGGTGGGCAGGGAAAAGCCTTATAGTAAGACTGCAACAGAAAACTTTGGGTGTCCCGACATACCTGATCGTCATTGATAAGTAGATTAAAAAAAAACAAGTGGTTAATGATGTCAATGTAATAAATAGTCATTTTTGATAAAGCTTTATTTTATTTTGTGGGTGGACCACTATACCTTAATATGTTCAAATAAGCATTTCAGCCTAAATGAACCAAGTTTTATGAAATATTGGGATTGATCAGCTTATCAAAAAGTATTAAAAACCCATATAAGCAAACTATAGCTTACTACATTTAACAAAGCTCACCAAAAACAGTTTGACTCAGCAGTGAGGAGAACAACACTCTTCTGGGGTCTTTGATTTGAGAGAAATAAAAAATGTTGCAGTTTTATCTCAACTTATTTCAACAGAATTCAAACCGGAAAAAGCTGGAAGGACTTTATTTCCTTCCTTTTATATAATTCAGACAAAAACATTAGCAAATAATGCACCAAGTTTTCATATTTAAGACCACACCTTCCAGAAAATCTGACACAGATCCTCAAAATATGACCTAAAAATGAAGTATAACAGCATCATGGCTGCCTGGCATTCAACCCCCGAGCATTTCTGAAATATATTTGTGCCATTTAAAGCTGACAAGTCATAGCAGACTAATCTTTTTCCTTTAAAATCTTGTTTTTATACATTTGAGGTGATTGACCGAGTTTGAAGTCGTCGCTTTACACTTTTCCAAGTTTTTCTCTGAATCAGACGTTTTTTTCTCTTATGAGGAGCTAGGATGGAGAAATAAGGAAATCATTATTAAAATGAGTCCAAATCCTTTTGCTGCAAATTCTTGACAGTAATCCCCCCCTCCCCCAATTTCCATGTAGTTTTTGGTAAAAAGTGTTACTTAAAAATTCAATAAAAGTCTACGGTATGTATTAATTTGTAGACAAAAATGTAGATTTATGGTCTAAAATAAATGCTAGATTTAGATTTTAAGAGGATTTATAAGGACGGACCAACTTTTACTAAGATTATATTTTTTATTTTGGTCTAAAATGAGTGATTTCCACTTACATAAAAACAAAAAATACAAGCTATATGCTTAGAAAGAGTAAAAAATACTTATTATTGGGCTGTAAAACATTCCATGTGACATAATTCTAACATTTTATTTTAAACTTTCCAGATTTTAATCCTATTTTCTTGTTATGCAAAAATAGATCATTTTTACTACTTTCCAGTGATTTTCTTCTTTAAATTTTTGTTTTTCTTCAGGCAAAATTCCAAAATAGGAATATAACAAGAAATATTCACTTTCTATTATGTTATATACACAAACCTAAAATCTTTTTTACATAATCTTGAAGCATTTCTTATTTTTAACTTAAAGGAATTGGTTTTTTAGATGTCTGGACTCAAAGAGCTGGATTTTCTTTTATTTTGAAAGGCTGAATGCGAAAGCGTGAAGAAAAGTTCCCCTGAATCACATCGTTATTGCATCATCATGTGTAACAGGGCGTAAAATGTGTCAGCTGATGACACATTCCTGTCCAAACAGCTCCAGGACCAGCTCGCCGTGGTTACGGGGCGATTTCCTTTCAGCTTAAACTTTGTCCCTCGGGCTCCACACGCCAAAGCATTGTGAGGAAACAAAGTCAACAAAGGCGTGGCCTGAATGAGCAGGTGGAGGCCAGGTTTTTTTTTTTACCTTAAGGATAGTAAATCTCAACTTTCCATGCATCACATAAAAAACATTTTGAAAGTTTATTTTTTCTTGATGGAAAACTCACTGATTTTCTCCACCAGCTTCAGCATGAGGCCTCCGACATGCAAGTCTCCAGCCACCCGGAGTTTGAACTTCATGGACTCCACGCCCTCCTTCTCGTCCACTTGCACGCCCAGCTCCCACGAGGTTTCTCCATACTGTGCAGGTGTGATCATGGTCTGAGAGAGGCAGAGAGCACGGATCAGACCATCTGCTCTCACAATGCACAACAAATAAAAGCTCTTTTTGCTGGACAGGTTAGGAAACAGCCTGTGATTCAACACGTGTCACAGTCTGCAGGTGAAATCTTTCTCAACGCGCAGATTGACCGGGGAGCGGCTGCTTCCTGGAGTGGAACAGCTTTGCGTCTCGGTGCTGCAGTGTCTCTGCAGTCCACTGCAGAAGGCATGAAATGAGAAAAAAAGGGGCTGCAGATGCTCCTGATGCTGTGGTGCAGTGTTTATACACGCTGGGGGGGGGGGGTTAACACTGCCAACCATTTAAAACGTTCTTTTTAGATATTAAGACATTCTATCAGGTTTGAAGTTGGTATAAAAGAAAAAAAAAGAACATTTTTTCCTCTCATTAAGATCTGGAAAAAAGGAAATTGTTCTTAAAATGAGTCAAAAATCATTTTGCTCCAAAATCTTGACATAAAAAAAAGAAGAAGCTTGATTTAGGTACAAAAACCAAAAAGCATTTCAAAGTCATAAGAGGCAATGCAATTTTTGGTTCCATTTTAAGGAATTTATATTAAATCTGACCCTGCAAAAACGAAATATTAAGAAAATAAAACAAACACTTGTTAAAAAAAGTCTGGTTTTCCATAGCAAAGTAATCTTAGTTTCAGCAACTTATTTTTTTTTTTAAACCTAATGTATAAAAATTCTTAATAAGATTAGTTTTCTTACCCCATTGGTGGATTTATTTGATAATTTATTTTTCACATTGTAAATTTGCACGCTAAGAATAAGTGCTAGTTTTAGATTTGATGACATTTTTATTCAGATTTAAAGATTTCTTTCCCCCATTTTGTTCTACAATAAGTCGTTTTCATTTATTAAACTAGTTTTTTCTCACTTAAATAAAAATAAACTACAACTAAGTTCATAAAAACTCAAAAAAATTGCTTATAACTAACGGATAGAAATACTTGTTAGGAATTGTTTCTTTTTTAGTTTATTTTCGCTTTTGAATGCTTCTCATCTCTAGATTTAACATTTTATTATAATCAACATAATTGTATGACTTTGTAGTGTTTTCCTTCTTAAAAATTGTGTTATTTGAGGAGATGAAAGGCAGGTAAGATAAGCAGGAAAAAGGAGGAGGAGGAGGAACAGGGTTAGGAGCTGAGGAATGTGTGACGAGCAGGGACATGAATCTGGAGCTGGGGGGCACAGAAATCTCCACACACTGGCTCCAATGTCCATGAGCTCACCTAAATCTCAGGTAACTGTCTGTCACACCTGAGATTTAGAGAAGACCAGAGTGAGAATGGATCCGCTAGAATCACCAGATCCTGCAGGAATCTCTGGATATTTCCACCAACTTCCAGGCGTGTTTTTGAGCAGCTTCAGACTACAGGTTTTATAAAGGTGCATACCTGCTCAGGTGAGGTCTGATGACCTCACAGATAAATACAACAAAGTGTTGTTTCCAAACAATCATACTTTGATTTAAAAAAAAAAAGTTCCCCTAAAACACACAGAATGAGCCGAAAACGTCACACAACAACCAAAAGGAGGTTTTTCAGTTTTCAGAATAAACCTCTTTCCTCACTTCCTAATCTGGTCTGATCCAGATCTGCGACACCTGGGCGATCCAAACCACGTGACGTGGGCTTCGGACATTCTTTTTTAAACCAATAACGTGAAAAACGGCGGATTTCCCCGCTGAGGACATTAAACCCCTCTTACCTGAGCTCCCAGGTGTGTGCAGGTCAGTTTCCAGAGAGTGTGTAATGAAGATGAAAGGGAGCCGTTTCTCCTGTGGCGTAGCCACGCCCAGCCCACTCAGACAGGTAAGCGCGAGACGGTTGGAAGGTGGACTAATTAAAGCCGCTTTGGCTGCGCTGCTGTTTGTTTGTTTATCCTGCTTCAGGTTTCAAATCATTTCGTGACAAAAATTTTGGACTTTTAGTGAGTCAAACACATTTATGGTGGCTGTTCGTGTCTGTTGAGTCTCCAGACCTTAGTTTTGTTTTTCCGCTAAATTTAAAAGGTATGTTATTGTGAAAATACAAACTAAAACTACCTGTCCCGATTTTAATCTATGGATTATTTCTCGAGGCAAACGTACATTTTTTTTAATTAAAAAAAAAAATCATGAAAATGCTGTAAAGTAAAAATGTTGGTGCCTAAGAAACAATCGGATTTCTTGTGTGGAGTCTGCCCCCTGGTGGTTCCCAGTAGTACTGCCTTTCTTGTTGCCTTTTGGCTTGAACACGCAACAATCCTTGCATCAGTACACACAATTCTCCTCCTTTATGTTTTATTGCAAATATGATTTAGAAATCTGTTTTTATTATTTAGTTTTGATTGCTTAAATGGAGAATCCTCCTCGTAAACCTCTCCAAAGCACAGATGAACAGATCTGAGTCCAAATGTGACGTCGCTTTTAAAATGTGTTACCTGTCCCAGGTGGTCATCTAACTGCAGCTCCTTCAGATCTCTGCTGCTCGGGTTCTGACAAAAAGTAGAACCACATAAGTCCGGTTCCGAGGTCTGTCCTCTGGCTGCCTGTCTGCCAGAGGAGAGACTTTAAAGTTCTGTTTGAATAGTTTAACACAAAAATACACGATTCTGAACCAATATGTACCAGCCAGCCCTCCCCGGTCATCTGTATGGTCTTTTGTCAGTTCCAAACATGGAGAAGCAGCGTTCAGCCTCTATGCTCCACAGATCTGGACTTCCAGAAAGCCTTAGATCAGCTAAAACAGTTCATTTCAAACCATGGTCTCAGCTGCTTTTTGTTAGTTTTTATTCAAAAGTTCACATCCCGTCACTCTAAGCTGACTTTTAGTTTATTTTAACTTGACTTAAGTCTTTATTTTAATGACTACTTTTTGTGGCTTTAAAAAAAAGTTTTTTTTTTTAAATATTTCCAAGTTTTTCTGTGTGATTAAAACAAAAAAAACTTTTTCTTTATTCTTGTTTTTGTAGTCTTTATGGAGCTTTTGATGTTGAGGTTTTTCAATAATAAAATCTCTATATACTTAAATACTCTTTGTTTTTTTGGATGTTATTTAGTTTATGTATTTTTTTTTATAAAAAAGCAGTTTTTGATGAGAAAGGCAGTCGAATCACAAATATAACCCATTGCATTCCTCAACATTTGACTGTTTTGATGTTGAAACATCTCAAATTTAGACGTGGATCAAATGTTTTCCCCTTTTCATCCACCTGGTGGCGCCATGGAGCTGTTGTAGCACTGAGAGAAAAATAAGTTTGTGTTAAACTGAAGATCCTTAAATAAAATCAGTATTTTTTTTAAATCACACATCTAACCTTATAGGTGTTGTTGTTGAAGATTTAACATAAATTATGCAGACGCAGTAACTTAAATCACAAGTCGTACGTTATTTGCTACGAAGACAAATCCTTTTTTTTTTTTTTTGGACTGTTCCATTCAGGAATGTCTTGGACTTATATATGGTCCCACATTGCAGGAAAGGCCTACAGGAGTCCACAATGTGCTGCTTTTTACCCTTCAGAACTTTTCAAGATTTAACTTTTCTGTCCTGACCCCTCCAAGGCTCAAACCTGCCCCATCAGAGCCTCGCTTGCTTACCTGTCACTGAAATAGATGCGTATAATAATCACAAATGACGTTGTTGCTCTGGAAAATGGACCCTTTTTTTCCATTCTTTTTTTTCATGCCAGCTTTGATTGGAGTCGGCCATCTCTTAAACCGGTACTAATTCAAGGAGGCCTAAGCTGAGACGGTCCAGTTCAAGGACACTCCTGACCATTTGGGCCACGCCCTGCAGAACAGCAGCAGCAAACATGTGAGTATGCTGAAGCTATCTGTTCCATCGGGGCGTTCGGCGCTGGCAAACAGGGCGGTCCTGAGAGCTGCTGGAAGAGAGGAAATGTAGATCCAATTAGAAAAACAAACAACAAAAACCCAGAACCTCATAAACTGTGACGCTGCTACAATAGCGCACGGAAAATAACCAACATTTGGGCCTGTCTGACCCGCACAGGAAGTCCTCGTGACTCCCGGATTCCAAAAGCTTCTTGGTACAAACAGTTTCTTTTTGCCTTTAAGAAAAACGTCAGAATTTTGGTGTCGGAGACGATAAATGAACAGCCCAGGCGGACTGTTCTGAGCCCGCTTGGAAACGGCTGGAAAAAAAAACAAACAAAAAAAACATCTGTTGAAGGCTTCCTCGGCCCTCTGCTTTTATGGAAAGGGGAACCTCGCCGTGACCTGGCTACACGCTTACCCAATTAGCAGCCTCGCCGACGGATCAAATGAAAGTGAAAACATTCGCTGCCGTGGCGAAGGACGCATCACAAAGCTCCATTCATGCTGCCGAGCGCTAAGCTTTTGGGTGAGGTGGAGGTGAGGTTTGGACTTTTCGCCGCGTTGTGTGTTAGGTGAGAAGGAGAGAAGAACACGGCAAGGAGCTCGCTTGGCTGAAGCCCACCTCAGGCCCTTTGGCACCTTTAGGCCTCATTCGTGACTCAATGCGGACTTGGATGTGCCTGCCCCTGTAAAGACTTGGTCCCAACTGTCCTTAAGAGTGGATGCGGGCTGTCTGCATGTGAAAAACGGGCTAATATTACGGGACATGCAGATTGTAGAGCAAAAGTGTTTGTGTACGTTTTATACTGCAGGCGACAGCTTAAAGGGAACGCTTTTGAGGGTGAAGTAGGTGAATTGCAGGTGTGTCATTAAGATTTTTCCTTCTTTTAACCTTCCCAAATCCCGCCCACTGCACAAGGAGCCCGTTAGTGCTGATCTCATTAAAAATAGGCGTTCCTTGCTGCAGCCTGACCGTCAGAAATGAGGAATTTAGACAATCAGATTGTGTGGACATCCTACTTGCGTATTGGTATGCCATACTCACATGTGCGGCATCAGGGCGGCGTACGACAGCATCACCTGAGTGTCATAAATGCTACTTCCATTATCCTTCCAACACTTCCCGATACGACACCATTTTCATCCATTCAGCCGCTCATCTCTGCTTGCATCACTTTGGATGTTACAGTCTCTAAAAGACCAGAACTGGTTTAGTCCTGGAGGGTCAGAAACCAGCTCAGAGCTCTTGGGTTCACGGCTACACTCCTTAAAGTCCTCCTCCGATCATCTTTAGTCAAAGCGTTCCCAGTGGTCTTTTAATTATGATGCAGTTTTTAGCCAAAATCAGCCAGTTGTGGTTTTCTAGGACATCGTTTCTGCAGAGCGGCATTATTTCTTTAGAAATTTGCCTCTGAACTGTGGGCGGGACCGTTGGTGTGGAGCAACCCCGCCCCCCTTTTCCCCCCCTATTGTCAAAAAGCAGGGACCTTGCGGCCTGCCCAGGGTATTTTCTACGGCTCAAATGATCCATTTTTTTATAAAACAGTGTTTTTTGTCTGTTTCTGATTAATTTGATTAAAAATGCTACAGGAACAATATAAAAACACTTTTTTTGTTGTTTTTTATGTTCTGGGACATGTTTAAAGTCAGATTTTGCATCTTTTTTTTAAATCATTTCTAAACCATTTTTTGGAGAGAAAAAATCTATAATTCTAACTCCACAGACCTCCGCAGCTATAATGAAATTCAATAATAGGTCATAAAGCTTTAGAAAGTTTTGATCTGCAGCTGAAAAGGTCAACTTAATTTTATTTAGTGGCTCATTAACAGTCAAAATAACCTACCAGCTGTTTGTGTTTAGTATAAATCTTTATATAAAAGCTAAAGTTGAAAGAATAAAAGTTTTTTATATTCTTCATCGGAATCTATCCGTTCACCTTTTGTTGCATCGAAACGTCTGATAGAAATAAAGGTTTGGATGGTCAGGAAGCCCTAAATATAGGTTGTGGGTGCAGTGTGACCCTCTCACCTAGAGGAGACACTGTTTCAGTGTGCGGTTTGGAACAGGATATCATGTGTTTAAATATTTTGCTTCTTTCTGAAAACTGGCTACTGTAAAACAACTTTCATGACAGACTATGGCTTCTCCTATCGCTGGCAGACTTTCATCCCTTTTTCTCCCCAAAGCATGAAATGTTTTAGTGCTCATGACTGCACGAGTAGATGAGGATCATTTAGCTCAAAGAGGCAGCTTGTCCAAAAACCCAACAAAGCACAGACAGATGACATTTGCAGAAGAAGACCTCCATCTGTGGCTCTGTCCCTTTCAGCAGGTGTGCATTAAAGGTTAAAAAAAGGTGACGTTTCTGCTCCTATGTGTGACATTTAAACTGGTGTATCATGCAGATGTGCAAACAGAGACCAATGCCTCCTTCTTTTACTGCGCGTAATGTATGCAAAAGGTTTTTGGAGATAAGAGCGGCCCCTCTGATGCCTTTAGGTCGCGTCATCGGTGACATGGAAGGAAGCAGCGGTGACCCTGAGAAGTTTGCATGACCGCTCTTACAGGTATGGCGGAAGGGGGAAAGCGGGGGTGCCTCTCTTTTCTTTTTTTTCTTTTTTTTTCCCCCCTCACCACATCAATTTGCCGTACGGTTGTGAATGGGTGCCATTTTGGAGCATGCAAATATATGGATAGCCTCTGCTTGTATCAGCTAAAGCAGCTCTCTGTTGTTTTTGGCCAGACCTTAAAGGCCCGAGGGGGGGAAAGCCATACTCAGAGCTAGAAAAGGTTGCATAAACTCCTGCAGGATTACTTTACCGACACTTTCCATGACTGCGATCCCGTGAATAGATTCTTTGTGGGGCGGTTCTCTGCCTGCAGAAAGCAAATCCTGTCAGGATCCAGTTAATTAGCACCTAGTTTTCTGTTTGAAGTTGGTTATTTATCAGGTGTCTAAAGGGAATCCCCACATGAAAATACACATCTGTGTGCATGCTTGTTTATTTATTTTTTTATTTGGCAGAAATGGAGAACATATTTAGCACATCCTTTCACCCAATATCTTCCAGAAGTTTCCAGAGCATAAAACCTTTCCGTGGTGCAATAAGTGGTATAGCAAGTGAACAGGAGGCAGATTGAAGTGCTGAAAGTTTATGAAGAAAACTTCTACATTTTCTGTTTAGTCCTATTTTTTTTTTTGTCTAAACCGGGCAAACTGATTTAGACAAAGACTGTTGTAACAAAAACCTTTATAATCCAAGTTATTCCAATGTCTTCCAGTCCCTGTTTCACTTTTCTTTTCTTTTCTTTTGTGTTCTGTTTTTCTCTTTGGAAGGCGTCCTTTTGTTTCTGGTCGGACAAAAGTGCCGCGTTGAGCAAAACCTCCACGCCACTTTTATGGCCTGTGTGGGCTGTCCTATTTGTACATGCTTATAGCAATTTAGACCAGCAGCTGTGTTATGGCTGTCCTATGTTGGCCTTTTTATGCCAAAAATATGCTAAAGTAAACCTCAGAAAACGGCTTATTTACTGTTCATTTACTGAGTGTGAAAAGGGAAACGGAAAATAAAAAAACGGGATGAAATTGGGAGACTGGATGGGCATAAAAAAAGAAAAACGAAGTGGATGAAGTGGAGAAAACATTTACACCTGTTGACCTGTTCAGAGGTAAAATGCTGAATATTTGTACCGGTTGGATCATCAAACCAGTCAAGGATTTGAGTAAATTCTCTTGTAAAAAGTTCCAACTTTGACCTAATATATCATGACTTTTTAAATTTTTAGTCCAAATCAAAAATTCTGTGTCGTTTTCCAGGACATAGTTTCTGCAAAGCAGCAGTAGTATGTATATTCACTCTGTCCTGCTAGCTTACAGCCCATCACACACCAGACCGTAACATTAGTGGTGTAACGATAATGTCGAACAAGATTGGAGATATCCAGTCGTGCATTTTGGAGCTCAGACGAGGAAAGTTAATGCATCAGATCGGAGCGGAACAAGGAGCTTGTGGTGGATTTTCGAAAATTGTTTCCTGACTGCATTTTTTTTTCATCTGATTCACGATTTGAAATAAAGACGTACTTAAAAAGAAATGCAGTTTTTAGTTTAATTTTCTTTATGTATTTCCTCGATGTTAAAACACCATTTTCCTCGAGGTGGGTCTTTAACAGGATCCGTTCTGTTGCAAAAACCTAAAATGGTTTAAGAATCTACAAAAGGCTAAAAGATGATCCTGTTTGATCATTGATAACATTCCAACAGAACCCTTTGAGAGTCCGTTTGACGACCATGATGTCAGATAAAGTTGACTTTTTCTTGCAACCTGTTGGGAAAAGTGTTAAATATTTATTTTGAGACTGTGAGAGGAATAAGGAAGAGTCCACGTTTGGAATTGAGTTCTTAAGCTAATCATCCATGATTATAGCCCTGGAAGCCAAAATACACTCCATGTGAAAGAGGTTGTTTTCATCTGCATGCAGCGACAGCGGCTGGCTGACGGTGTTGCCTCGTCTCCCGGGGGCTTCTCCCGCTCCTTCTGTTTGACTGGTCTGCACCGAGCCCTCCGGGGAACCGTCCTGGGAAAACCTGGACAACATTTTGCAGCTGGCGGCTTAGTGGTGTCATTATGCCGAACAACAGCATGTCTTGTTTTCGCAAGTTGTTTGTGGCGCTTCTTTTTCCAATCCTGTGGAAAGGCTAAGGACGGCCAACGGGCGATGCCAAACAAACCTGCTCCAGCTCACCTGTGCCGGGAGTGTGGAACCGAGCGACCCAGATCTGGATGGAAACCATTGCAAATATTTCCCAGCAAGGAACATTTAACAGGGCCTCTCAGCAGGGAGTTTGACTGTAAACGACTTTGACTCCTTCCAGTTTGTGTCATCTGTTCCAAAGATGTAGTAAACAGTTGCAACGCCACCAAACTCGCTGCTCAGCGCCTTGTAAGGCGTGGAGCTGGTCGTCAAAAACTATCATTTGTCTGTTTCATATCTGCCTAATGATGCAGCAGAACTAGGAATGAAAATGTTGGAACATTTAGAAAATGTGGTGGTGTTGTTGTTGAGCGGAGTCGACCTGTTTATTGCCTTTCCTGTGCAGCCCTGGTGGCAACGCACCCCCCCCCCCCCCCCCCCCCGCACTACAGCTTAGTTTAGAAGCACAAGCCAAGGAGCAAATATTTTGCCACAGAAATTGAATTATACTGGCGCAGAAAGTCCAGAAATAAAAAACAGCAACCTTGGGAACAATTATGCAAAGTGAGACACGGTTAAACCAAGTGCTACTGGTTTTCCGTTCCATTCAACAGGGAAAAAAATGTTATGGCAGAGTTATCCACTCTAATAAATATGGTTAAACATTTATCCATGCCGTTGCAGCTCGTTTCTACTGTGTTGTATGGCGTCTTTGTGTTACACGCAGCTGTAAAAGTGAACATATCTTCTGGGGAGTTAATTCATGTGAATCCAAAGTTGTGGTAACTTGATGATCTATTTCAACCACAAATGAAGCAACATAGCAGATAAGACTAATACACTTTCCTTCTGTTTCCTCAGGTTTTTGGAATCTAATTAAAACAATTTAGAATAAACACAAATTATTCTAGCGAAAAAGATGTAAAAATCATGAATTGTATGTTTGTTTTTTGTTTTTTTGGACAAATAAGCATTCTTAGAGGCTGGATACTCTCAGATCGTCTGGAGAGCTTTACAACCCCCCCCTCAAACATCAGCCTTATGGAAAATTCAGGTTTGCCAATCAATATAACATTAATATGTATGAACTGCTGGGAAAGAAACAACAGTAAATTCAAGCCAAAAAGCAGTTGCTGCACACATTCCAGTTTGTAAAATCATCTAAGACTGATGCTGGAATACTACAGGCCTGAAATCAATGGTAACATTGTTGTTTATTACTAATACTTCCCTACTTTTTGTCTATTTTGATGGTCTTGCCTCCTAAAGGCCATTGAAGCCCCACCTGCAGAACAATGAAGGTAAATGCCCTGTATTGATCTGACTGGCACAAACACTGAGATGGTAAGCCAACTGCCTTCCACGATACAAACTTTTAAGCCAGCTTTGTTTGCTCACAGCTGAGGGCTCGGAAGAAAAGCAGGACTGGTATAGAAAAAAGGCCAGCTTGGACAATTTTCACACAAAGAGAGCACTGTTGGCTAATAGTGAACAGCCTGTTTCTGGAGGGTTTGCACTGTTCCTGGGGCTCATTTCATGGAACAGTTAGCAAGGCCAAAGGCAACCTGTGGACCGGAGTGATAGTTGTGGCCTTTAGAGCCAAATCCGGGGTCTGGCCCTCCTGCTCCAGCTTTTTTTCCTGACACCAGGTGCTGAAGCTTCTGCAACGCAGGGCTGAGGAGTTTGGGGCTGCAAGTGCTTGCAAATAAAGACTGCGTGAATTGACTTGGTGGAGTCATTGAGCGGCTGTGTTGGTACAATTACTCTGTTGACCATAAGCATGGATTTTAGCCGTTCAGAAAGCAGTCATTCCAGTGGATGCTTGTCTTTTTCATCATGGTTTTTATTGATTTCTCAGATCCTGTAAGCTACAGGTGGATACGTGCTGTCTGTGGGCAGCAATAAGTCAAACCTGGACGGGTCACACTGGTATTTTAAGATCGTAAACCCTTCCGTGAACCTGTACAGGTAGCACATTTTTTGCTACGGGCATCCTCTGGACCACGGGTCGTAGAGAACACTTGAACAACACTTGAGGCTGATGCAACTTTGTACGGACTTTTCTTTTTTTTTTTCTATCCTGCGCACTGTGCATAAAGCCTGTTAGTGCTGTTCACGTGATAAGTGAGGCACATTCAGTCGACCACTTCCAATGAAAAGTCTCTGTAAATGCGCATTTCGGCCTTCTGCGATCAAAACTTGCGCGTTTACGCAAAATCTTACGACCAATTTTGGTCTCTATGAACAAAATGCACGGCCACTGGACGCGCTTTAAACCAGATCGAACTTTTACCACTGTTTGAAAATTGATCACGATGGAGAAACCAACAATTTCGGATTGTGCCCGGCTGGAATTCCACATTTATTGGAATAGAGGTGTAGACCAGATGTTCACCAGGTTTGCACTGCTTTAACATTTCGCACTTAGCCTCTGCTAACTGCCAGTGGCGGTCATTAGCTTAGTGTAGTCTGTGTGGTCATCCCACAAGAGCTTGCGTATCACGTGCACACCTGTGCGTTCAGCATTTCTGCCTGGCCAGTACTCGCACCTTACTAACAACTAGAGTGTGATGCAAGGGCACTGTACGACAGTATCACCCATACGTCATAAGTGTGTGTAACTTTCATTATCCTTACAAATACTTAACAATACACTTGCAACACATACAACAATGGTACGTTCCATTTTAACGGCTTCCCTCGAAGTGGTCGTACGAACCTCAAGGGAACTGTAAGACACACCTGAGCTCCTCTCTACGACTCTCCACAGACCCGGACAACCCAAAAATGTGCAGCACCTGTGCGGGTGCACGTCACTAAGAGTGATGCAGATTTTATTTTACATCAGTCCGCTTTAAGATGCACTTTTGTTGGGCCAGATCAAGTGTAACTTCTTCCCACTTTTAACACCATGGTTAAAAGTGGGAGAGGGTTAGGGTCAAATTTAACCTTATGTTAGTTTTTTTTTTTTATGTCTATGTTTTTGTTTTTTGGCTGCTGTTAATTGAACAAACAAAAACCAAATTAGTTTAGTTGACCTTTAAAAGCCCTGAAGAAAACTGTGGTTGGGTTCTCCAGGGATAATCTGCAGGATAAGTGTTTGATGAAATCAGCAGGAGAAATCCTACTTTCCATCTTGAAGTGATGGGATGGATAAACGGCTTTAGAGGTAGGTGGGAAGCGGAAAGAGGAAGAAAGCATATGAGTAAAATATGAGAAGAAGAATAATATCCAGACTTCCCTTCTCCTGACCACAGAGTGGGCACAAAGAGCCTGGCGCCTCATTGATGTCAGCCATAGCTGTGCCGGTCTTGTAGTCTTCAGCTTGGTTTGGAAAAGAACAAGCAGGCTGGCCTATAGGAGATGGGAGGACATGGCACTGGCTTTCCCACATCACTCAAGGGCCTCTGATACGTGGTCACATGGCCGATAATGACAGGGTGAAAGATTTCTTATTAAGTCTCCTCTGCTGCCTCCTCTGCTCCTGTCTGACGTCAGAATGTTAAATATGGGGATGAGGGCATGGCCAATGGGGAAGGCAGGCAGACTTGTCATAAGTATAGAGCTTTGTGTAAAACTCTGGCTTGGCTCCCTTGCACTGTTTCCAAGGATTCTTGCACATGAGGAAACTGGGGATCCTGGTAAATCATGACAGGGATTACCGTTTCAGGAAAATATAAATTTTAGCTAAGTAAATGTTAAGACAGAGGCTCACATGGCTTGCATAGCTTAATTGAGTGGTTTACTGGGTGTATTCTTGAATGAAAAACTGTGATTCTGGTGAAATCATCCTCTCAGATACTTAATGCTTAAAATAACCAGACTTGCCATCTTGGTCTGACCCAATCTGATCATCTTTTGACCTGTTTTCAAAGCGTTTCCAGTGTTTGTTTTTTTTCCTTTAACAAAATATGATGAAGTCATTTCTAGCCATAAATTAAAAAAACTGTCATTTTCAAGGATAGTTTGTGTCCTTTTAAATGGTATTTTATGTTTTTGTCTGCTTCTGAGTCACAACAATTTTAATAAAGAAACACGCTGAGATTCAATTTTGAGCTTAAGTTTCTTCAGAAAAGTGGCACAGGAACACAAAACACACCAAAAATACCTTTTATTTCTTTTATGCTGAAACATGTATGACAAGTCTGCCACAAGAAATATGATTAATTAGAAAAGGCTCAGCACTGATTATCTTTACATCACATTTTATATAAAGATACTCAAGTTCTTCTTTTTATCTAATCATGACTCTGTCATTCTCAGTTTATTAGGTCTGAACTCAAGATTCTCTTTTAATTTGAAATAAAAAAATATATATGCCGGAATTTTTAAATATTTGTATTGGTTTATTTCAAGCAATGATTGTAGACAGTGCAACAAAAAAATCATAATGTAACTGTAAGACAAAAATAACTAATTACTTTGATTCATTAAATCATTAGATTGATCAAATATGGTGATTATTAACTAAAGTCAAATGATTTATTGCTTGAACAAAGAGTACGAAGAAGAAAATGTATATAATCCCACCCCCACTGAGTTATTTAATTTCATATTTTTGCACTTAACGCAAACTGCCAAATATGAAATCTTGAAAGTGTTTTCATCAGAATGGGTCTTTAACTTCTCTCCCTTTCACATATTTTGTTCCTGGTTTCAATGGGGTGATACGAAAAAGGTCAGAAAAGCATGAATAAAGGTTGCTTTTTCCTCCTCAAAATGTCACAAACATTTCTAGTAAAAGACCTCAGTGTTTTGCCAGTTTAGATTCACTCACACAAGCGCCTCAGCAACATAGACGAGGCTGAATGCTGCACCTGCATCCACAAATCATCACACCATTGTGGCATTTAAAGAAAAGGCCTCAGTCAAGCACGCCCCCTGACCTTCTCCAGCTAACATAAACTAATTAGGGTGGCTCTGAAAGGAATGGCCTACCATTGGATTAATCAGCCTCCATGGATCTGGACCATGCAATTCTTGTTCAGTTGGCCTTCCCTGCTAGAACCTCATTATCACACGTTTTCAAAGGAGCGCCACGGCGAATGTAAGGGGGCTGACAGGATGTAGAAATGGAGGAGGCAGTTGTCCAGTAAGGGGCTTCCCTGGTACCTCTCCTCTCAGATTGGACTCAGAGAGAAAATGTCAAGCGTGAAGCTCCAAGAGTGGTCAGTACTGCCCAGTCCAACAGGCAGCACAGAGGGGGCCTTTGTCCGCCATCACTTAGCACCAATTACAGCCCGTCAAAATAGTTTTTCTACCCTGGGTCAACGTGTTAATGGGCTTGGTTGGGTGTGAGGAGCGACCTTGTCCACACACACCAAGCAGGGGTCAGGGGTTAATAGGGACTCTCTGATGTGGCGGATGAGATTTTGGCAACCTTTAGCTGGTGAGGGAATGCCAAGACAAAGCTGCAGAATGTGATACAATTAGGTGGACAACTGCCCATCCTGAATGGAGTCGTGGCATAGAAGTGGGAAGGCTGTGTCAGCTGGAAGCAGATTGACAGGTCGACATTTCATAAGCAGGTGCCTCAGAGAGTCAGACGATCCCCTCCAATGCGAAAGAGAACCCAGGTGAGGCGCAAACGCCAATGGTTATGGCAAGCAGTAATTAAAAGTTCTATCCAACAAATAACTGCGTTTCTGGACAGAATGAATGTCCTTTTGTACTTGTGAAAAGGCTTCCTGCGCAATTACCTTCCCCATCCTCAGCATGGAGTCGCCTCCAAAACAGGATTGGGTCAGCAAGTCTGAAGGTCACAACTTGGAAAATGTCCACTCTTCAAAAAGAGAATGTGAGCTTGGATGGATTGGAGTCTGACTTTGAGTGTGTTTCCTGCGTTTAGGTAATCAGGGATTATCTGATTTTTAGAAAACTGTCTTGGCAAATAAAATGTTCATAACAACGAACGGCGTGTAGGGTTTTTGGTCCGATCAAATAAGCAGGGAGCCAAACTTCCATATGCACTTGTTGTAGGAACAGAAAAAAATGAACTGCTGGTGGTCCTGGGTGCTACAAATAAAACAAAAGCACGGCCTGCAGCGCACGGGTCAAATCCAAACACATGGAAGTCTGTGGAAACTGCCAGATGACATCAATCCGTATACAAACGCAATCAAATTCCTTCAACTTTCTAAACTTGTGGGTGTACAGTTCATTCTGTTGCTCCCGAAAATGGTGGCCCCTTGCTTCATCTACCTAATGTTTAAATAAAAGGGGGGATTGAACTCTGCTTCTAAATTGGATTTGTGTAATCTGCATCAAGTTTGAACATCCTGTGTAAACACCAGCGTGTGCAGATGCAGGAAACGCCATGACTGGAAACATAAATGTCAACTTTGGCAGTGTAGCAGAAGAGCATAACAGAGAGTGAGGCCTCGACACAAGCTGGAGGGTGTCCATTATCACTCTGAGTGTAAAAGTCAACACTCAAATTCTATTGGTAAGTTATTGTGGTGAAAAGAACAAGCGTGCTTTGATAGCTTAGTGGGTTGGAGAAACGCAACGCTCTAAACATGTCGTTGGTCAAAACTCTCGTGTAAAATCTGGTAAAAGCGCTTGAATGTGGAAATCCTATCAAAGACACATAGCCTCTGGGAACAGAATCTGCTCATAGCCTTTCCACCAAAAACGACTTGGCACAATGATGTGGAAGCAAAACTGAACAAACACAAACATCATTAAGAGTTCATGTCTTGAAGTTAAACAACCCTTTGGTTAGGCTCTCATTTCCTTAATGGCTTTGCAGCTGCATTTCACCCCTGTGCTAAGCTGAAAGTCATTGGCAGTGAACCTGCTTTCGGTCCTTGTTTTTTTTCTTCCCCTCTTTAGAGATAAGTAAAACTATGACTTAGCCTTGATAGGCTTTATTTTTCTTACGGAAAAGACAGCTCGCCTTCAAACTCAACTCATTAGAGAGTGTGTTTTGGAGAGGGGGGAGTGAAGTGGGGATCACCAGAGGTTAATTCCAATCGCGGTGCCTCCTTGAAGCCGCATGACAGCATGTCTCCTCTGTTCACAGAATGGATGAGTTTTTGGGAATCAGAATGGCTCGAACAAGATTCTTTGTTTCAAACTTACATATTTCTTTTCTTTGTGCTGTGTACTTTGGTCATTTGCACCGTACACATGTATTTTTAAATATCCCGAACTCTCTTCAGAGCCGTAAAAGTTGATGCTGCTCGATGACTTGTGTTGTTTTCACAACAACAGGTTTAAATAGAAACTTTTATAATAATTTAGTTAAGGATCCCTTCGCAAAAAGTGGTACAGGTATAGCAAGTAAACTACAGACCACGTATGTGCAGTGTAGGAAGTATCATAACTTCTTCAGACTAAGTTGGAACACTTTACTATATATAAAGGGCAGTCGTGGTGCAGCGGTAGGGCAGTCGACCTCTGATCAGAAGACTGTAGGTTAGATTCCCGCCTTGCCTGCCCATGTGTCGAAGTGTCCTTGGGCAAGACACTGAACTACCACCTTGCCTCTGGAGGAAGGTTGGCGCCAGTGCTCAGCAACGGAGCCACCACCAGTGAGTGAATCTGTGTCAAGTACCATATTTTTTGGTGTATAAATCACTCTGGAGTATAAGTCGCACTGTTTGGAGAAAAGACCTGGATGATGTTGAATACATTTATTTTGAAGAGCTCTATAGTATCATTGGTAATCATGTCTCCATGTCTGAATTCATGAGATCATTCAGTCCTATATTTTTTTTTAACTGCGATCTATACCTTCTACTACTGCTTCTGAATGACGGCGCTTTCAGCGGTACTTCTGTGTCTCTGTGACCCGGTTGAATGACTTGCTGTGCTGCGAAACATGTGAGTGAGGTAAAGAAATACTGATGTCTTGATGCAAAAAAGAAAAATACCATGAAATTCTGGAGGAGAACGATCAGTTTCTCTTTTGAAAGGTTCTTCTTCCTCTGTGTTGCTGTCAGTAACAAATACTGATATACACATTGAGAGTACTCTAGCAGTTATTAGTGGAAAACAACCGCTACAGGCCAACCAGTTGTTAGAAATTAGCAAATAAATGCACCAATATTTATTTTCTAAAAGTCACATATACGTCCTCCTTAAGTCTTACCCCTGGCCAAACTATGTAAAAAAAACACAACTTATATTTAAAAAAATATGGCATCTCTCTTTAGTCTACATACTTGACGTACACTTAAATATACAACTTTTTGCTTCTGTTGGATTTATCTTATTGGTTGATGTGATGGTGCTGCTCTATTTCTTGCTGCTGTTGTCATTGTTTTAATAGTTCGTCCGACTTATCAAAGGCAGCACCTTGATCTTACAGAAAGCCGATGCACCAGAGGGGAAGAAAGGAAGAAAGAGATGTTGGAGACAAAGGAGTGAGGAGTGAAGACATAACTGCAGAGAAAGACGAAGGAAGAATCTAAGACCAAATGTAGAACGGAAAGGAAGCAAAAGAAAACAAAGTCAGGCGAGAAAGCGCGAGATGTGGGCCATTCGTAAGCATGCTTCTCCAAAGGATCTCAGGCCAGCACACCTGCTACTATTCATTTCAGAGGAAATAGACACTCTGTGCAAGAGAGGCTCTTGGCCTCGGGACAAAACCGCTGCAGTGCCAAATTAGAAACAGGAAGGACTGTGGGTAAGGCTCAGATTAAAAACGTACTTCCCACATGGACTCAATATACTGCAGCCCTGATCCAGCGCTGGAAAACCAAAACCCAACGGCACTATTTTATGTCCCAGTCAACAGAACACCCGCTGTTTGCATAGTGACAGTATGGAGATTTAGCCCAATGTCAACCTACATGTTGGTAAACTGTGGTCTTCTAAATGCTGCTCGTTCTAATGCGAAACCTTTCAAAGCAAACCTTGTGTAAGAGTAAACCGTGAAATACTGCGATCACGTCTGTAGACGCCAAGAAGCACCACACGTGTTTTCTGCACATTTGTGATTCTAAAAGCTGCTCTTATAGATTTTAACAAAGCTACAGGCTTCGTCTTGTCACGTCTTACTAGTTGGAAGCGTTCACCACCCTGTGATGCCATGAGTACAAACACTGCCCAAGTGATGACGCATTTCCAATGGATTAATGTTAACTCTTTATATTACTAGTGTTCCTTCATTTATCGCTGAGGTTCTGTTCTTAAAATATCCTGTGATGGGTGAGATCTGTGAAGTAGGATTACAGATCTTTTAAAGCAGCAAAACCCCTCACTACACACTTTATCCACATTTCTCAGACATGAACATTTTCACACTTTTCTTTCATTTTTCACTCTCAAAGTTCAAACCTTTATAGAAAAAAAAGACTCCTCCTATACAGAATGATAACAAAGATCTGATCATAATAGAAGATTTGTGTCAGTGTGGTAAATCGAACACATTTTACTCTGGAGACATGGCAAGGTTTTTTTTGACAAGGTCCACAGCCAATCGGGGCACAGAACACAGCGCGCTGTTTAAAAAAAGAACCAAAATATATTCAAACTTGCTCTGAAAAAATATCACAAAACTAACAGTGTGACACTGACAGAGACTGCAAAGGATAAACTGCAGGGGAAACTGCATTTGTATTACGGTATTTGTAATATGGCCATTTCTGAGACCCCCATCTGATTAGCATGATCCTAATTGTCCTTAAAAACCCACTAGATGTAACTTGGTCCACATTTTCTGCCCTGTAGTTCATCATCACTCCACTAGGGGCAATAGGTCTTTTCCTTGTTATTTCAAAATGGCTGCTTCCATGAAATCTTAACACTTTTGGCAGGAAAAGTTTTGCTAATTTTCTTAACTTTTATGGCAAGACTAACTCATTTATATTTTTAAATGAATACTTGCTGAATTAAAAGAATGCAAAATTAGTTGATAATGATTTTTTAAAATACAGTTACAGCATGTTGATCAAATTTGAGACATTGGGTAAATGAGGTGTAAACATCCAACGCATCATAACTGATACCTATATGTGACTAGAAAATTATATTGCAAAACTTTTGTAGATTTTATCACAGGGTTTTAGAAAAACATGGACATGGAATAATGGACATTTCTGTCAATTCTTTGACATAGTGGGCTTCACAGGGTTAATTACGTCAGCAGGGAGCGGGTAAACTAATGACCGAGACCACAAGCTTTGAAGGAGCTGGCACGAAGGCTGGAAACATACAGAAAGAGGAAACCAATAATAAATAATACCTGCTGTAGCCTCACTATTGTGACTCTTTGACCCCTGTATAAGGCATTTCCTGTCTTTTTATGTATGAAAAAAAAATTGTCATTAATTTTACGTCCATTATTTGCAGTTGATCCAAAGATGATCCAACATGTTTTTGGTGTCTTTAACATGGCCTTTTGTGCAGGTGAAAGCATTTTAAAATTTTGGCTAAAACGACACATTTCTATATAAAAGACCACAGGGAACACTTTGAAAACTGTTCAAAGGATGGTCGGAGTGGGACTTTAAGCCTACTCTAGCTAAAAGCCTTTTTTTTTTTTTTAGCGCCAGGTCGCATATTAGAATTGGAGTAATGCTCTAACTTTTTGGGTTGTATTTGTGGATTTAAACAAAGAAATGATATGACTGTTGCTTCAAACATTGGGGTTCTTTCTTGGCACTGAAAAAACAAATAACCACATGTCAAGTTTTTATTGAAATTTGATAGAGTTCAGTCTAAAAACAAAGTGTAGTTAGAATGTCCAACGGAAAAAGGAGTCAAAACTGGAGCATATTTTATTGATCTTTTTCTCCCGCTCTGAAAGCGGAGGCTGCCGCAGGAGTTATGAAGGGCCACATTCACCACAGCTCTTCTGATTAATGTCTGCTCCAGGCGCGCTGATGTACACACATAAACGCATGCATATGTGCGTTTTACCAGATGGGCTGAGCGGTGTGACTACAAGAGGAAAACCTGCCATGACATCACCCTGGGGAGTGCAGGTGCAGGGCCAGGACAGGAAGTGAGTCACAGGAAGTGTTGTGAGGCAGACTTTCCCATGCCAGAGACGGACTGGAGGAGAGTGGTTTTAAAAAAGGATGGGAGTCACTTGGTAACTGAATTGTAAGAAGCCTGGAGGTGATGGACCCGCTCTTCCTGTAAACAGACATCTATACAGATTTGATTGTAAGTTTTGCTTGCAGGTTTTTAAGTTGGATTCATTCTCTACAATACTTCCTGCTTTTGACTTGTCACGGATGGGCAGATGGATGGAAATCTGGTCCGATTGATGGATGATAGAACCTGCATGTGTCCTTGACAACAGCAGTGGTTTATAGAAAGCCTATTACACTAATGAGAAAAGTGTGGGGAGTACGTTGGTCCCATACCACCCAGGGAAGCTGAGTCTGTTTACCCTGGTGTACTGCATCTGGAAGAGAAGAGGCCTCTTGGTAATCTTCTCTAAGTACAAAAGATTCAACACCAGCTTGTTCTCATAGACCACCAAGTGAGGGTCTGAACTCCATAACAGGTCTTTTTTTATATACAGTGGTGGACTAAATTGTTGGTACCCCTCAGTTAAAGAAAGAAAGTCCACAATGCTCACTGAAATGACTTGAAACGTTCAAAAGTAACAATAAATTAAAATTTATTGAAAATTAAATAGTCAAAATCAGCCATTACTTTTGAGTTGTTGATTAACAGAATTCTTTAAAAAAAAAAAAAAAAACTACTGAAATAGGGCTGGACAAAAATGATGGGACCCATAACTTAATATTCTGTTGCACAACCTTTTGAGGCAATTACTGCAATGAAACGGTTTCTGTATTTGTCAATGAGCCTTCTGCACCCGTCCATAGGTATTTTGGCCCCCTCCTCATGAGCAAACTGCTCCAGTTGTCTCAGGTTTGACGGGTGTCTTCTCCAAATGGCATGTTTCAGCTCCTTCCACTGATGTTCAATGGGATTCAGATCTGGGCTCATAGAAGGCCACTTCAGAATAGTCCAACTATTTTCTCTCAGCCATTCTTGGGGTTTTTTTGGCTGTGTTTTGACCTGTGACTGAGACCAAGCTTACTGACCCTAGGCAGCACATTTCTATCCAGAATGCCTTGATGATCTTGAGATTTCCTTTTACCTTGCACAACTTCAAGACCCCCTGTGACAGGTGCAGCAGAGCAGCCCCAAAACAGAACTGAGCCTCCTCCATGTTTCACAGTAGGGACAGTGTTCTTTTGGATTTCCTTTCAACAGTGGTGTCCTCCTTGGTTGTCTCCCATGAAGTCCACTCTGGCTCAAACAACCATGAATGGTGCGATCTGACACTGATGTACCTTGATCTAGGAGTTCACCTTTAATGTCTTTGGAGGTTGTTCTGGGCTCTTTGGATTCAGTTCCAACTATCCGTCTCCTCAATTTGTCATCAATTTTCCTCTTCCAGCCACGTCCAGGGAGGTTGGCTGTCATGATTTGAAACTGTTGTCTTGTTTTGGTCCTTGTTCTGTCTTGTTTCTGTTTCCTGTTTTATTTTGAAAGTCTCCTGTCTTGTCTGTTTTCTTGAGTTTTACTTCCTTTGGTCCCCATCTGCCCTGATCGTGTTCACCTGTGTCTTGTCTGCCCTGTCTGTATTTAAGTCTTGTCTCTGCCTTCCTCCTGTGTTGGTCCATTAGTTACCCCTGTTATGGTGTTCACGCCATGTTCCTCGTTCCTTGTCTCATGCCACGTCACAGTGAGTTTTGTTTTTTGGTTTTGTCATCCTGCTCTGCAGCGCTTTTCGTTTGTGTTTTGTAATTAAACCCCTTGCCCCGGAACTTTGTGCCTCCTGCCTCTGCATTCTGGGTCCTACCGGCTGTCGAGCCACCCCACCACCGTGACATTGGCCACTGTCCCGTGGGTATTAAACGTCTAAATAATATGTGCCACTGTTGTCACAGGAACTTCAAGCTGCGTAGAGATGGTTTTATAGCCTTTACCTTTACGAGGTTTGTCTATAATTTTGTTTCTAATGTCAATGATCAGATCAAGGTACACACCTTTTCACCAAACAGCAACGTGACTATTTGTCTCCCTTTAAATAGACAGATATTTATGATGTATCAATAGCATGTGCTCAATTCAGAGCAACATGGGTGAAGGCTACTGAGACAAAACTATTGAAAGAAAAATGGAAAAAATCTTCGTTCGGCAGAAAACTGTTTGACTGTCGGTGAACGGCGCTACAAAAGTGCAAAATATCTGTCGTGAAAGATTTGATAAACCTTTAAAAGTTCTCTTTAGAGTTTAGCTCGCTCCGCTGCAGAGTTAATAAAATATGAATGGTAGTCTGCTTTTATTACAAGTTAGGCTAACTTTATAGAAAACTTTGCTTATTAACTTTAGTTGATTGAATACAAACTGCTGTTTGCACTGCTGTGCATGAACGAGAGCACGTTGTAGGGGTAACAGTCCGAGGTGGATAAAATACTAGTTTTTTAATTTAATGTATTATCAGAAGGACATGTTTGCACAAATGCCAGTTATGCATGCCCTGCATCAATCACCCTTTGATTTACAAAAGTCCAGTAATCGGTTTCTGCATCATTCCCCCAGTGCGACAGAGTTTTAGAATTCTGAGAAAAAAGTCAGAATTTTCTATGCCCTTCTTTTTCTTTCTCCATGGCCCTAATCCTCTTCCTTAAGCAAGTGTACGAAAAAAAACCTCGTAATTTTTTTCTAGATTAAAGTCGAGGTGATCATACAGAGCAGCAGCAAGTGAACGCCGCACAGCAGCAGAGCAGACCAACTAAACTTAGTTGAACAGGTGAACTGAATGTTTATTGATAAGGTTCCAAATGTTGGGAAGCTCATTTGTTTGATTTATGATTTATTCATGTTTTATTCATTGATGGGTGGTTTGCAGGATCTCTGCAGTCCGATGAAGCTGTCGCTGACGGCGTCGGTATCCCTTCAGCTGTCCACTTGAATCCTTTCTTCCTCCATCAATGACCAGGGGCCTCATTTATAAACGTTGCGTACGCACAAAAGAAGGCGTACGCCACTCTCTACGCAATAGTTGAGATTTATAAAAAGCAAACTTGACGGGAAAATGTGCGGTCCTTCACGCAAGCTCTGACCCAGGCGTACGCACAAAAACGGGTGAAATGAGAAACGGCGACACCGTCGGCAGATGGAAGAAACACGTGAAAGTGACAGTGTGTGCCAAATCGTGCCGGCATGTGCTGTGTTACACAATGTGGCACAGCTTAAAAACGTGCCTCTACCCCCTGGCGCCGATTGCTGTGTTGGCCCCGACCCTGAACCCCATCCCCACGCATTTGAGCCAAATGCTGCTGTGCGCCAGCGCTTGGAAGTGATGCGTCGCTTGTAAAGAACAACAAAAGGTGTGGAAAATATTATTTATTTAAGAATTCCCTCATCGTGCAGTTTATTTCAGTCAGTCTTGATTTCGCCCAACTCCTTGGCCACCTCTCTGATTGAACTACTGACTTCCCTCTGCATTTCAAGGACTGGATTGGTGAGGAAACGTCCAATGCTGGAGGGTTGAGAGCCGCGTGCCGTGGAGACGCTGGGTCCAGACGGCTGCTCAGCTGCAGCATCGTAACCACTGGCCCCGCTGGAACACCCAGCAACTAAAATAAAATGTTTCTATATTAATAATCTGTAATTGTGTAGCCTGCATATATGTGACTTGACTGCATTCATTTGAATTATTTCTCTTACCTGTGTCAGCCTGACCCTGGCGCGTCGGCGTCCCCTCCGTCTCAGTCAGGTGACTGAGGCGGAGGAGGACGCCGATAAGGGGGACTTAATAGGGATTCCCCAATAATAGCGGCCAGTTTCTCATCAAGAGGGGTCAGCTCCGGTCCCCCACCCCCCCGTGGCGGACACACTCTGCCGATGCAACGCTAGACGTTTTTTTGCCTCGACTTTGATGTCCGATCATTTCTTTCATTTCTTTTTTATTTCGGCCACGTCCGAGGTTGTGAGGCTACAGCATTTACGGCATCTGCCACCGTTTGCCACTCACGTGCCTTTTTGGCATTAGTAATGCCCACACTGTGCCCCAAACAACACTTTTCTCCTCTTTTCCACCTCGCCAACGATAACTTCTACTTCACATTGAGTGAAGTTACGTTTTTTTGATTTTCTCTCCGTGTTTGCCATGGTTTCGCAATCAATGAATATTCATTTGTGGGCGTTTCACGGACTATTTATGGGCAACTATAGGCGTGTCATGAGACCGCAAAAGCTGCGCAGCATTTAGAATTGGTTGTGATTTATTAAGGGAAAGATGCGTAGGATGTGCGTGCGCACGGTTTTATAAATCCGAATATTTCTGTGCGTACGCACATCCTCTGTTTCATCCGTACGCCACTTCTGACGCAAATCCTACGCAAAGTTTTATAAATGAGGCCCCAGATCTCTACGTCTGTGTGACGCTTCTGTCTGAGGAGGAGGAGCACTTTTTGGAATTGTCAACGTTCTAATGCTAATATAACAGACCGTTTTCATTCATCTCTATTGTTTTAAGTTGAAACGGGACGTTACATCTGGAGGAGGAAGCGTATGTGACACTGTTTACTTCCGCATTGGTGTTCGGATGACAGGTTCATGTACTGTCTTTATGGGAAATGGTCTGCAGCATCACTTTGTATTGAATATTCTAGTCAGGCTCTCTTTTGGTTTCATGAACTTGAGAACCACATTTCTTTCTAGAGAAATATTGCACTGAATAATTTTCGAGGTACATTTGCTGGATGGACACTCCGGAACAGCTGAGTGGGGAGGCGGAGCTCATATGCCCGTTGTCATGGCACTTGGCTGCACTTGCCTCGATAACGCGGAAGTATTTTCTGTCATTTCACTACTGCTTGTGCTCTCTGTGTTCACTTTTTTTTATGGCCAAGTTAGCAAATTTAGGGTACAACAACACCAAGCGCAAGACTGAAAGGATATGGTAGCGCTTGTCCTGAGGGGGACAGGCCTAGAAGCATTTTGGACCCGGGTAAGAAGTGCCTGGAGAAAACCCACGCTTACGCAGGGCGATTATGCAAACTCCACACAGGAAGAATGCTGGGATTTGAACCAGGACCTTTTCTCTGTGAGGCAAGAGTGCTAACCACTGCACCACTGTGCAGTCCTAGAAGTTCATAATGAAGTAAAAGAAAAACCACAAGAAGGGTATACAAACACAACACGTGGCATAAACATCCTTGGTTGCAGAAAGATGTAAAAATGTCAAATGAATTCAAACAAAAATCCACCTCTGTAAAGAAATAAGTAAATCATTTTTTGGCGTCTCGCATAACCACAGCGCCACCGTGTAGCCCCCAGTTCCCAAAGTCCCAAAAAAGTTTCATTGGTTGATTGGTGATTCCAAAATGGCCCCAAGTGTGATTGTTTGGGCCTGGGATGGACCGGTAACTTGTTCAGGGTGTACCCCGCCTTTGCCCAACAGTAGCTGGGATAGGCTCCAGCAACCCCAAAAGGGGCTCTAAAGATGGATGGATGGATTGATGGATGGACTTCTGTCTGCTTTACCACCACTGAAAAATAAATTCTGAGCTAAGGACTCTTTCTACTGCCACACAATATCTGCGCTCCGCTGCTTCCTCTGATTGATCTCTTCACTCGGATGGAGAAAGATGGAGGATGTTCATGGGACGAGAAAAGTCTGTCAGGTTTAACACCCCCCCCCCCCCCCCCCCCCCCTCCCAAAAAGCTTTTTCATAACCATGAGGGGAGTAAACACGACGCCGACCTCAGATCCAAGAAATTCATTCTCAAACCTGTTTGTCCACATGTGGCCCATATGTTAGTCTTTCCGGTTCTCCATGAGGAAATGTGTGAGTGGTCAAAGTGAAAGGTACACTGCATTCTTTGATCAGAGAGCGGAAAGAGTTACTCCTAATAAATCATCATTTTCTTTTACTATTTTGAACACAATTCACAGTTTATGCCTTGCACACTATTGAGCCATGTGTGGGTTTTCTCTCCACATCCTCTAAATGACAGAAGAGGAGCTCTGCTTCTGCTGCGCTGAGAAAAATCTGAGTATCATAATGGCATTTCAAGATTTAATCCTCTGCTAAAGCCAATTACAAGATTAGTCTGCTGTAAGTATAAGACTATATAATGGTCTATTTCACAGAGTTGCAGTCAGACGTAATGATTTCAGCATGTCCCTCTAGGCCCGCTGTAATTGCACGGATGAATATCTCAGAAATAGCAGAACACAGTTCAGGTCTGAGTTAGCCATTCTGTATGGCAATATTGTCGTCATTTCATCAACCACACAAAAAGAAGTTAATAACATCTCTGGCACACGAACGCTGTTTTCATTTGTAATTAGTAACTCACATGTGGAACAATGAGATTGTTTGTGTGGAAATGCAGCCTTGCAGTGGAGGAGTGATCTGCAATATTTGCTGTGCTCCTGAATGTGCTGACGCCCCTCTGTTTGATGTGTTCAGAGCTGCTGCACAGATGCCACAGCCTTAGCTATGCTGGACGTCATCTCACAGGCTGTTCTCGGAATAAAGAGGAAAAGAAAACGACTCCGCACCACCTCTAAAATTAGTGTGTGCTGCACATCAAAAGGGAAAAGATCCAAAGTTAGAAAAGAATCCAAAGTGGCCGCTGTCTCTCTTCACTTCTCCTCTTAATGTTCATGTCCCACCTTTGGCACAGAGCCTGCCGAGATCTCACGAGCCCACTGTTTTGTTAAAAATACACGGCACAACCGCATACTTTCCAATTGTGGGCCAGCCAGAAATCTGGAAATCTGATTTTACAACCCGTTGGACTTGGGTTGTCGGGAGCTTTAGTGTCGTTTTGGCAACTTTTTCATGGAGCAACAAAGAAAGTGAGTGATCCCTGCCTGCCATGCTGCTAGTGCCAGCTCCTAGTTATGTTTATCACTCCTGTGGTTGCTCTGTTTTGTGTTACACAGAGACAACGAGAAAACACATTTAGCACCGTTTGCCAGATGTGGCCGGAGGAAAGTCTGTTTTTCAGAGCGTTTGCAGAGGTCTGTAGAGCAGGTGAAGCCAACCAGAGCCCAGAGCTCTCTAACAAAATTAACACATTCTGACCCATTTCTTCACCCATCACCTTCTTCTTGCTGCCATAAAATCACCAGCTTTGAAGCACAGCCTGTGCCCAAGGAGGATAAAAAAGAATTCAAAGACAAACATGTTTTTTCAGTTTCATGCAGTGGTTTGACCACACGAGAAACCACTCTTCCCTGATGACGTGATGAGCCTGGAAGTCCGTAACTAAGGGTGGAGATAATGGCTCCTTATTACTTTGACCCCTGACCCCTCCTCCTTGGTGAGAAGTTCAGAAGTGCTCCCTCAGGAGCCGTCTGAACCTAATCTCACTCAAAAACGAGAAACTCTGGGGAGGTGGGGAAACGGTGGCCTGACCGATTTGCAGGGGATGAAGTGCAGGAAGGGAGCGCTGGGAGTGCTGCCCATGTGTCGCGCACTTTGGGAGCAATGTTTCCACCCAAAGCCAATGAAAGCTTTATGGACTCGAACTATAAAGACACTAAATGTAACACGTCTTTTGGCACAGGCGTCCCCCCTCATCCTGCTCCACACGATACAGCTGAAGCGAAGAGCAGACGCTTCTTTTCCAGTCGAGACGTTCAGTGTTGGTTTTCACCGAGCGCGTGCCAACACAGAGACTTCCTCTTTGAGTCTATCAAAGTCTGCCACACATAGGTGAGCTTTACTCGCGCGCCGGGTCGTGGCGTGGTGGGATCCTCGAGGGAAAATTGACACCAGATGGACGGAGGGAAGTGGGGATGCAAGGTAGAATAAAAACACGTGCAGAAAATTAGAGCTGAAATGTCGGGAGGACTGAACAGCTGCATCATCGGGAACGGGGGGGCTGCAACCTGAGGCTTCAGAGTCTTTTATTCCGTCATTTTAGCTCTCTGGCGTTAAAGAGAAATGCTAACAGTTTGAATAAATAATGGGTTTGTTGGTTGAGTCATTAACTTTTAGATTTTTAAACTGAGATCTTACATCATATAGTTGAGCAAAATATGTTAAAAGGTTTAAACTAAAGTCAGAGTGAACTTATTCTTATTTCATGTCTAGCGGGAAAGCTCTTTAAGACAGAGTAGGCTGAAAATTGTATTTTTTGTGTTTTTGTGGCATTTTTCTCACGATGAAGGACATTTATAAAGAGAATTGAGCTCAAAATTCAACTTCTGAGTATTTCAAATTGTTGTGAATCAGGAGGAGACTAAAAAAAACCCCTGCTCTGCTCCATTCCGATGCATCCACCTGCAGACAAACAGATGTTTTCCTCGTCTGAGATGGAATCTGGATCAGAACTGGATGGCTGGCTAGCTCCAACATTGCACACCATTTTTGTTGCACTGCTAATGTTAAGTTGGGGGGTGTGAGGGACTGTAAGCTAGTGGGAGAAAGTGTAAAAAAAATGGATGAGGGCGAAACGTCGGCAGGCTTACTCTACAACTCAGAGGTGAATTTCTAATTTGCTCTGCAGAAACTATCTCCTAAAAGGTTTTTAGATTTTGGCTAAAAACAGCAGAATCGTCATTAAAAGATTTTAAATTTTAAATTCCAATTTCAAGAAGGCCCTAAGTCTTCTGCAGCAGGAAGATCTTACTTGGGTGTCTTTTATTTTGAAAGGAACTTGTGTGTGCTGCTGTCAAAATTAACATAATAGAAATGTAACATGGTTTTTATTACATTGTAATAAATATAGCTATAAGCTACATTTTATAAATGAAAGTCCTTATGACCATAAAAAGATGAATAACGTGGATTTTTCCAATCAGTGACTTTGCCATTCCGTAAGAAACGGGAGATATCTTTTAGTGTCTGTTAAGTTGGCGAAGAATTTGGAAGAATTTCCTTCATATTTGTGTTTGTAAAGGTATAAAGCGTGCCTTTGTTTGACGCTCATTTGTTTTTTAAGGAGCAAAAAAGCCATCAGGAAGGCCTTGAATAGATGATTTAAAAAACAAGCCTGTTGGTTTTCCGTGAAAGCATATGTATGTGCCTGAGATTGAAAACCAACATTCCACGGTCCCAAAAGTGCGCTCACATAAAAACATTTCTATTTCGAGCATTCTGAGCGGCCCAGTGAACCCTCCAAACCCATTTCTCAATGCAAACACAGCAGAAAGTCCGTCAAACTCCCGCACGGCTCTGCTCTCTTATTATCTGATCTGCTGTGGAGGTTCTCAGTCATCCCCTCCGTCGCTTCCCTTTCATTTGAAGCAACACTAAATACTGCAAATATTGCTGTAGAAACATTCCTACTTTGAGTTTGATGCCTCCGACTTTCTGTGATGTATGATATTATATCATAATTTTTGTTTTGGCCTCAGTACGTTGGCACTCCCTATGTGAAAGTTAAATATTTGCTCCTGTCGTATTGTTTTAAACAACTTTTTCATGCAGTTGAGGCGTGCTGGCTGCAGGTGTGTGCCGCTCTTGATTAAGTAAAGGTTTTTCTTTTTTTTAATATTTTGTGACACTAAATAAACTGTCTTGGTTGTCCAATAATACGAATTGGAAAGGTTGGCAACACAATAAGCACAAATTATCCTTTCTGAAGATTTTTTTCCCAGAAGTCTTTGCAGCAACATGTAACACAAAGGGGGGAAAAAAAGCATGCTCTGCTGTTTTTCCAGCCCTCCCGTGGGAGTCCATTACGCTTGTGAGCGTGTAAATTGCCCTTTGACCTCACAACGGGCTGTCACGTCCCTGTCTAAACGTCTGTTTTTTGGCATTAGTGTAAATAATCCCTTTCTTGGTTTGCAGTTAGTGTGTTGTTAAATAGGGAAGGGGGGGTGTAATTTCTGTCAAAAGTGAAATGCTTGTTTCTGTCCGCCCCCCCATGACGTTGGACCCCTCTGACCCTTCTTCCTCCCTAAACCAAGACGTCTCCACGTATCTGAGGAGCCAATCATGGAAAAGTCACCACAGTTTCTTCTTTCCACGATAAATACACATAATTTATTTACAAGGGAAGTGGTTATAATAGAAATAAATACAAAATAAAAATCTGAACAATATACTTCATGTGGTATTGCACCCATTTCAAAATGTACATCAGAAATACATGGTCAAAACCAGTAAAGGAAAATTCCTTTGATTGAAATATTTATTTCTTTTCCCAACTTTATGTAGACATAAATATATTCATATATATTTTTTTTTTCTATCTCTGATATGAGTTTCTCTCATATAAATAAATGTCTTTGTTGGGAAACTGGGTGTCCATAACAGCTATTGAAGCGTGGGTTTTTCACCGGCAGCCGCAGCCGTCCACCACCATGTCCTGGTAGTTTTTCAGAGTCACTTTCTCGAACTCATCCAGGTAGAGCAGGGAGATGGGGCTGAGTTCAGTGGGCACACAGCAGGCTTTGGGGATGTTCGAGTTGACCGAGTTGACAAGAGTCTGCACTACGGCATGATTGGTTGCATTGAGGTGGTCTGGTAAGGGGAAGGGGCATTCCCCGTGGCAATAAAAGGCATCGTAGCCAGGGGGTGCCACTATCCACTCGTTCCATCCCACATCGCTGAAATCCACATACAAAACGTGCCTCTTGCAGCTGGCTTTGTGATGGTTTTTCCTGCGCTGCTTGCGGAGGGATGCTTGCCTTTTTTCCCTTGTATGGAGCACAGAGTCCCCGCGGCCGTCGTGACCGTACGTCACCAACAACGGCCGCACCTGAGGCCACGAGTCCTGGTCCTGGTGCAAGGACCGGCTCACCCTGACGTGCCTTTTTTGTCTTTGCCCGTGCTCACCGTCCCCTTCTCCTGGGTGAAGCACCTCCACCATGAAGCCGTGGTTGTGGCCTTTCCCCGAGGTCCACTTGGACACGGCGGGGCTGACGTCGAAGCTTTCCCAGCGGCTTAAAGAGTCCTGTACCAGCCGGGTGTCCAGCAGACGCACCAGAGGGTCTGTGCCTTTTGAAGCAGGAAGTCCAAACATCTCATAAATGTTGATGCGGTGGACGCCACCGGCACCAGGCGTGCTGCTGTTGCTGCTGTTTGCGCCCCCTTTCACCTGATCCCTGTAAATGCGCAGCTCTGCAGAGGTGATGAGCTCCTTCTCGGGAACGGAGGTGAGGTTAAAGTAGAACTGCTGGGTTGTTTTGCCCTTCAGACTGGCCAGGGCCTCCATCGCTTCTACAAAAGACACCAGAGACAAACCATTAGGATAAATAAGTAAAGAAACAAGACACTTTTTCTGACGGTCAAACTCCCGTTTAGCTGACACGATATCACCCCATCACCTGGTGTGACGTTGGAGGATGAAAGGAGCGCGTGTTGATCTGCCGATCAGCTCAGGCTGCTTTTACACGCCTCATTTGCACTATGAAAAATTGCCACTGCAGTTTCCCCTCAGGGCGAGCGTTCCAAGTGTCATCCAAAATGCGAGTGGGAATCAAGAGAACGGGCAGAATTTCCCTGCTGAAACTCTGTCGCAGCTGCAGACGTCTGCGTGGGGATTCAGATTTCCATGTCTTGCAATTAAACAAACCCTTCCAAAAGGAACCTGCTCTCTATCATCCAGAATCACCCCTTCACTTCAGCTCTTTGGCATTCCCCCTCTATAGCAAATGATAGAAGTGCAACTAAAAGCTGCAATTTTCTTTGAGGTACTTTGAACTCTTACTTTATAAAGGTCGTAGATAATGTACAGACACACTTTTTAATCTGTTTGATGCGGCAGAGTAAACACAAACTTTGAACTCTTAGCTTTTCAAAGGAGGCATTTAGGAAATTCCACCACCTCATCCTAAACCTCCCTCCAGAGGCACAAAGACCTCAATTAGACCCATCACTCCTCATTTGATGTGGGAAAGCCCCATGTCTTTCATTCCCTCTCTTCTGTCCCCCAAATCCCACTTTTTTTCCACCCAAATCCCCTTTTTCCCTCTGCTCTCTTAGCCCCAAATCCTCTTTTCTTTCGCCCTCTTTCACTCTTTTTCTCCGTTCCCGTCTTCAGCAGCATTCTCTCTCTCTCTCTCTTATTTTTTTAAGGCAAACAAGTGTGGACTTGTCTTAAACGTGTGAACCGCAGATATGAGTGTATCAACATTCCTAATTTCTTTTTGTGTCGCATGCCAAAACAAAAGATAAAGAAAGGCTAATGTTGGGTCATTCATCAGGGACTAGTCTGGCGGTTACTTCCTGTGTGACGGCGTTGCTAAAAGTTATTTCTGAAAACCGATAGCATTGAAACTAATTATCCAGGAGAAATGACAATCAGACGGCGGCTTAGATGAATGATTAGAGCTGTTTGCTTTGATGTGCTGCACTTACATCTGTATATACATGCTCAGTACAGTGAGCACAATTACTCGCACGCCACTTGACAAGATATGTATGAACTAACAGCCCTGCAGCTCTGCTTGCAGAAGATCAAAGAGCAGCAATCGCCGCTGGTGTTGGCGAGCGTTGGCAGGCTGCAGAGGTTTCCAGCAGCCGCCTGGGAGCAGCCACTCTGCCCTGCCAGGGCTGTTTGTTGTGTGTCAGTGTAGCCACTTGGTGTCATTGCACCGGGCCTTTGGAGAGCACCCAAGCAACTAGTCAACCACCCCTCTGACTCACGCCTGATGGAAACTTCTCCAAACACTTGGGGCTCTGTATGAAGGCTCAGTGGACCAAGTAATATATCTATATATGTTATTAAAAACGACTTACTGTGAAAACATTTCTATCCAAATAAATACTTATTTTCTTTAAAAACTTGTAAAGGATGTGGTCTTTCTTAAAACGCCTACAACTATCCAGCAGATGTGGCGCAACTGTGCGTCATGACGCACAGCAACGACGGGTTATCTGAAGGGAGAAGCTCTCCACTCCTCCTCGTTATGGGGACTACATCTGAAGTGACTCACTCTGGTAAAGCTGGCAACCTGCGCGCTGCAATTAAGTCGCATGTCATCGTAAATAACGGAGCCGCGTCCGTCACCTGCGCGGCCGCCCCCTCCCTTTTGTCCCGCCGCTGTGGTGCGTGTGTGGAAAAACGTTTGATTTTTTTGGGGGAACACACGCAAACACCACGAATTATTAGGAAACAAACGACCTCGGGGAAAACCGCCGCCCTGCAGTGTGTTTGAAGCCAGTGACAGCTTCGCCTGAGGGATTTTGCGTAAACGTCGCATCACGTGGTGAATTTAATTGTGCATGAGGTACTTGTTTAAAACTTGTGTTTGAAGAAACTTTTTTTTTCTTGAAGGGTTACAAATAGCTTGGACACGTGTCACCTGTAAATGACTAAACCTTAATAAAACAGTGAACACTCTGAAGTTCAGTCTGGACGCACTGACTCATGGTTAAATATAGGTTGGGGTTGTCTGAGAGAGCAGAGGAGCTCTCCGGCTGAAAGGTAAAGGTATGTCACTAATATATACCTTCATGGTGAAAGCTTCTAATCGTGTTGGCCCTGCTGGCGGCTCTCTCCGCGTGTTTTCCCATGCTCCTGGGACGCCTGGCGCTGTGCTCCCCGTGCGCAGAGTGCATGTGGTAAAGGTCCAGCATGTACTGCGGCACCACAGCCTGCTTGCTGGGGGTGGGCCTGCGCCCCAGCCCGAACATGTTGAGAAGCCGAAGCTCGAACTCGTGGAGGAAGCTGTCCGACTGCCCTGCGCTCTGCCTCCCTGACTCGCTGTACCTCCTTCGGCCGACCTCGGGGATGAGTCCCGCAGCTCCTTCCAGCGACACCTGAGCGAGCAGCAGTACCATGAGACAGCGGACCACGGCGACCATGATCAGTCAGTCCCTGTGGAGAAAGGAACTCTGTTCATCAATACTCTGGCGCTGGCGTATTGACATGATGATACACCAGGGCTTCCAATCTTCCAAAAAGAGTCACAATTATAACAAAAAGAGAGTAATTTAACTTCGTGGATCTTGAACATCTGGCTCCAACAGGAGCCAAAAAACATTAAAAAATAGTTTTAAAGAGGCTGGATGAAAGGATTTCATGAATGAAAATTGTAGACATGAAGTCTCTGAAAGAGAGATAAGGAATCTGTTCAATTCTAACAAGACGTGACCACAAACGAAGCTCCGGAGTTCTGCTGGTCCAGAATAACCATCAGTTCCTTCAGTCTGAAGGAGCCTGAAGTTCAGGAGGCTCCCAGGTGTTGGATCTTACGCGCGATACAGCAAACTCTAGTTTAATCTAACACATCCTCAGCTTTTCTCTCCCAGTTTACCCGTGGACGCTTTACTTTTACGCACACCCCCGCAGTGATTTATGGAGACTTAATCCCCCAGAATCTCATGTAAAGTGAACTTTTACTTTGAATGTTGATCACTGCTGCTGCAAATGTTACTAAAACTTCATAGAAGGGGGACAAGTTCACGTTTCCAACGGTTCCATCACTCTTCTTACCTGACGAGGAAGCGCTGTGTCCGGTCTTGGTTCCGCCTTTGAGCTCCGATAAATTCCACATTAACTCCAGTTTAATCCACTTTGTTTCTCCTTGGGGGACCACAGACAGCCCTTACCCGCATGCACGGATCGCCTCTCGCACATATTTTCGACAGCTTCGGTTAGCACGGAGGGGAAAAAAGGAACAAAAAAAGCCTTAAGTGAGCTCTATGGGAAAGCGGCTTTGCGCAGGCATAACCGATACGAGAGCAGAGATGTTTGAACGCAATGTGAAAACGTAAAAATCAAATGGAAAAGAAGAATTGAAAAGTCTGCTGTTGAGGAAAGATGCCCCCTCAGAGTCACTCCTCTGCGCGCTGCGTCTCCTCTCCTCTGCGCGCCGCTCCGTAAAGGTCCAATTGGTTGGTGCCTTCTCTCCAGCGACTCTTTTTGTCGTACCATGATGTCATCGGGGGCCTGTCAATCATCTGTTCCTTACAAACCGCCTCCTGCTAGTTGGAAAAGTTCCCGTGATTAAGGATATCAAATTCACACAAATCTAGAAACCCCCTCCCTCCCAGGAGTCTGACAGGAGTTCTTTCTCTTTCTGTTGTTTAACACTCGTCTTTCTTTGCATCCTTACTTCGAAATGGAAGCTTTTATTTGTTTTACTTCCCAGGAATTAGATTTTCTTCTTCTAAAGAGTGTTTTTTTTCCTTCCTGTCAGTCACTTGCAGTTGACACCTTTTACCTGAGCACTTTCCTATGGATTTCTTTGTTTTTGTTTGCTTGTTCAACCACTTAACACTGACCTACGATTCGTGCGTAAAAGGGCAAGTAAGTCACAGAGAAAAGGCACAAGGACTAGATGTAAACATGAGTGCAAAAAGAAAGAAAATATTTTATATAAGCGACCTTTGGAGGGCCTAAAAAACAAAGTTTGGCTCCTTTAAATCAAAATAAAGGAAAGAAAACGTTTCCAGGACTTTTGTGAGGCAATTTTCTGCTTTTAATCTAAATTATTTTGGAAAGTTCCATAATTAAATATTAAAATCCTGACAATTTATAGGTTTCAGAAACAATCAAAGATCATTTTTGGATTAAATGTGTTTTCGGATAAATGTTTCATATGAACTTTACAAATTTAAACAAAACTTTCTTTAGCTCACTTATTCTTTCATTTTCAGCAGTTTATCACAGCGGAGGAAGATTCGTGAATCGTCAAATTCATAAAGGTCTACAGAAAACAAGCCAACTGAGGGGTTTTTCTCCTTTAAAGAACAAAAAGGAGAGAACATCTTTTTGCTCAGCTTTCCTGGTTTTATTTTAGTGTGGCCATTGTGGCCATTCAGCAAAGCTAAACGTAGCATTTGGGTCGTGCAGTACGATCATCCGTGCAAGAAAAACTTCCCTGCTTTTGTTTTTGGCCTGTGGGCTGTAGTGACAGCATTTGTGTTCTGGTCATTTCCATAAGAAAAGCTCTATCTACCGACTTCCATTAGGTGATGATGCTTGGGTGGGCAAATTTGTTTTGCCAAAAGCACAGAGTCTGGATAAATAGATCAAATCCAGCACAGATCAGAAGATAACTTTGTCTCCCTTTCAGCACAATGACATTTTATGAGGGATAATCCCAGATCATCCAGCTGGCAATTAAAAGACCGCAAGGCCTGTGGTTGCATGCCGTGACCTGAGTGACAGCCTTGTATTGTTGGCCTTCCCCGAGATAAATCCCAGGAATTCCAGTTTAATTTAAGTTTGCTGTTGGAGGTTGTCAAAGTTGACTTATGATGAAACGTATGTATTCTCTCGACCTATTCATAAGGACTTAATTTGTCGTTAGGGTAATCTGTTTAAAGTCACAGCTGTGGATGCCAAAATGCTGTTCAGTAAACCAGCCAAAGCTTTAATTAAACAAGTTAGAGGATTCTCGCTCCGGTTTCAGCCTCCCTCTGGTTTGGTTGGGTGGTACGGCCCGTGTCAGGCTGGCACTGAAGAATCTGTGTGTGTGGGGGGGCAGCGAAGGGGCTCGATCAGTGACACCCCGAGATCTCAAGGATCAGCCCACTCTGATGCCCTTTGTTTAAGTGGGATTTCTCCTTCTTATCAAACTGCTGCGGCTGATCCAATTACCTTCCGATTGAAAGGAAAACATGTCAGAGGTAAGTCCCGGAGGCCAGAGAGGGCGGTGAGAGATATGCTATCAGGACAGAGAAATGAACGACCTACCGAGGGTGAACTCTGAGATGCTGAGCTGTGACTCAAGCACACGCTGACCCAGGACAGCACCAGCCCCACTCGCAGCATTATTTCCTTCCAGGAGACATTTGCGTGTTTGTGATAGCAGTAAATAGTGGCACACAACTGAATGTCGGGACAGACGTGGCCTTAAAACACAGCTCAGTCTCGGGGGGCCGTTCTGACAGCAGTTTACAAACTTTTTTTCTGGCAGCCTTTCTGCACACTATGTGGACCCGGTCTGAAAATGCACCGCTGTCGAAACAAGTCCACATGTTCAAAGGAATTTCCCGTTCCTTACAGACCCACTCCGGCCATCTTCTGATCCATTTTCAAAGCAGTGGTCTTTTATTTATGATGCTGGTTTTAGCCAAAATCCAAAAACCTGTGTCCTTTTCTGAGACAGTGTCTGCAGAGAGGCAGGAGTTCACCTCAGAGTTGTGAGCAACCCCGCCCCTCCTTCCCGTCACCCATCTGTTTTCATGCTCCTCCACCCTAACAACAAAAAAAGGCGAGTTATATCTGCGCTATCCAGCTTTCATCCAGATTCCAGCTCAGACGAGGAAAACAAAGGTGTACAAGTGGATGCATCGGAAGGGGGCAGAGCAGGGAGCGTGTGGTCCCGCCCAGCGTATTTTCTATGTCACAAATACGATCTTTTTCAAAGAGATTTCATTCGTCTGCTCCTCATTCGTGTGATTTTTTTTTTTTTAGCTTAATTTTCATTACTTATCAGAAAAACACCACAACATGTTGGAAAACCGCCATAGGTCTTTCGTGTGGGATCTGCTCCACATTTTGTTTTCTTTTGAAGTGTTTCTCTTAAAAATAAACAGTTTTTTATCACGTACGAATGAAAATTTTAGTGACTTTCTACGTAGATGTTCCCTTGCAGCCCTTTAAAGGTTCCACGAACAAACAGGTGGGTTTGAAAAACACCGTTGTGGAGCATCTGTGCATCTTCATAACAATCATTTGGCTTTAGACGGCTGTTATCAGATTAAACCGCTGTCCTTGGAAGCCCTTGTGTGGCAGCACAGAGGTGTGAGGTGACCGGTCCGCCTTTCTTTCCATTTCTGCTCAGGATCAACAGTTCAGTTAGATTTTTGTGTCTGAATACTTTTTATGTTCTTAAAACTATAGTTTGAGAAAAGAGAATGTTAATTTTCAGAGAGGAGGAGGTGGAGGAAGGAGCACAGCTCCAGATTTGACAGGACTGAATGCCTCCTGTCAGCTGCATCTCTTGTCGTAATATTAAAGTCAAATTCCCTCTCAAGCACAGTGTGTTCTATTCATCCTTAACCTTGTAGAGATCATCTGCAGAAAACAAAAACATGCACCAAAACCACCGTGCAGCTTTCAGGCGTGTACAGTTTCTCACACCGCCAGGAGGAACGGCGAGTTCTACATCAGACTGATAACAGCAGCAGAATAAATCTATTATGTTTGAGGTTATTTGAGGAAGATTAGGATAGAGAGCATTGTGTTGTTTCAACACAGATTGTGATGAAGAGAAGACACCTTTTGTTGTCCTTGTGACAAACGTGAGGGGGGGGGTCTCTTTTTTCCGCCCCCCTTTCCTGTCAGACAGAACCTGCTCTGTCTGCGCCTGCTCTGTCTGCGCCTGCATGTTGCGGTGGATGGCGAAGCCCCCCTCTTGTCGTCAGGTACATTCCAGGAGTCGGTGGGCAAACAGAGTCTTCAGATGACACTGCAGATTCAACCATCAGCCTTTCACCTGCTGTTAACAGCTGCCTGGCTGGACATGGGGGCCTGCATTCCTCCACCCCCCCCCCCCCCCCCCCCCCCCCCCTTTAGCCTGCAGGAAGATTATCTGCTGAGATGTTGCACCAAACCAGGAAACGATTTGTCACTGCAGCTCCCTTGCACTTTGTCTTTTAATTTGGAAACCAATAAAATCTCCTCGGATGCGAGTTTGACAGCAGAAGCACGCCTGCCGGACCCGGCTGAGCACATGTGCTCGGCCCATGAAAGACGTTGCGGCCAAATTGGCACATTTTTTTCTGGAAGTTTGTTCCAAAATGGAAACCCACCGAGGTTGGAGATGGCCAACTGGAAAGCCAGAGTCAATATTTATGGATGCTGAGCATGTGGCACAATTATCTACCCACTAATTTGAGCAACAAGTCCACCTCGAGATTATATGGGTTTTGGGAGATCACAAGATGGGCTCCAAACTTTGTTTGGATGTTTCAAATATCAACGGCGGCGCTGGTCTCAGGTTGGTTGCTGACGAGCAGTCTTTGTCATTCCACAAATTAGTTCACTTTTCATTGGTTTGTGTTTTAATTTTCTACAAACAGGAAATAACAATTATTCAGTTGTTTTAACCAATTGAAAACTGTTGCCGGTATTTGTGATTTTCATCCTTTTTATCAATCAAAATATGTCATATGCAGAGTTTGACATTTTATGAGAGTCCTCCTATAGATCTTTAATTAGGCTTATTAGCCAAAATAAGATGCATTCACTTCAACCTTAAAGAAGGAGTTAAACACAGGGATCTGCAGCTCCACTCATAAAGTCACCACGTGTCACTCAATTACACATGATTAGAAGCCTGGACTACATAAACAGCCAACGTCAAAATTTACATTTTACCGCTTAAGCACAAGCAGCTGCTTGCAGGCAGAGCAACCACCAGGAAGTATCTGCAGATGAAACGGGATCAAGCTGCAGAGATGGTTTCAATTAATATGGCTCTAATGCCATGCCGGAGCTGTAAATTGCTCTGTAAACCGCCGGCGCTGCTGCTTCTGTGTTTGAAACACAAAAGGGGCCCCACATTTAAAGGACATCTTTTAAATGAAAATTGCTCGTGGGAGTTACTGATGTCCTTTAAAACGTCTAGGAAAACAAAGACGACAAATGCAAAAATTGGGATTGGAGTGTGGTGCCTTTCGCCGTCACATGAGGATCACTTTTTGTAGAGGATGAAAGATCGACTCTCGAATTGCTTCAAATGTTGCTCACAAAAGACGTTTCAGATTAGTCCGTTGGATGACGTGGGATTCTGCTGGTTTCTGAGATATGATAAAGGTTAGACAAAGCCAGGCATCTCATATCTCACAGAGCAAGGTCATTATGAAACATAAAGTTTAATATGGTTCATCTCAGTGAATCGTTTGGCACTTGGGGCTTTTTCAGGAAGGTTTGTTGGTGACAGAATTGCCTGTTTATTTTGGTGTGTAATTGTGTTCTGCTTTACTTCCTGTCTGTGGTCGTACCGGGGTTACATTTCCAATTCAAGGATTCCAGGATCTTTATTTGTCATTTCACTACAAAGTGAATACAAATTTGTCAGGTCCCGCCTGCCACCTTGGTCAGAGCTGACAAATTCATGGTGGCTTTTCTTAGTTTTGTCTCCATAGCAAAAGCAACCATTTTATTTTTTAGTTTTTACAGATCAATTAATAAAAGAATTGGCAAAAGTACATTTTTGAATTCCCTTGGCAACAGAAGTTTTTTGTCTACCGCATCCACATTTCTAATATGTTTGTAGCAAATTTCATATCGTTTTACTCAGTTTGAGCCTGGGATTTATATATTCAATTCTCCCAATATTCCAGTAAAAAATGTGAACAATAGGGATACGCTACTTTTGCAAGGTGGCCAGTCTTAACCCATCCGAAATCTAGAGACTTCATTTGTTACTAAGTAGCTTCCTGAGTTCAGGAGGTGATGGATTAAAATCCCTAGAAGGAGTTCAAATCTGTAGAAGGTGTTAAAAGTGAAAAAAATAAAAATTTAAATTCAAGATGGTGGCCCCATCCTGAATTCAATGACGGTGAAACTTAGGATATGGTTGAAGATAAAAGCTGGTAGTATGTGTGTGAAATTTCCAGAAAATCGCTTGAACAAAAGTCCCCCCCCACCACCACCACACACACATTGTGCGAAAAAGTGAACTCCGCCAAATTTCACACTTTGCTACAACATGAAGCCTTAGATCCTGTGGCCATCCCATAATGGAGTCAAAACTTCCTTTGGATATCCCAGACTAGTGTTTTGGTTTCGTTTGTGAATTCTGACATTTATTTTGAGCTCTATTAGAGATTTTGGCCCCTTTCATATTTCTTAATGGTTTCTCCCGCTTTGATGTCATCATTGGGGGGTGGGGGGTGTTGTTACCTATGTCAAAAGTTCCACCGGATACTAGCTGCGTGCAAATGTTGGTAATGTTTTCAGTTTGTGGCGGGGGTGAAACATTTGCTTAAAGGTGCAGCAATGAGGAAGAATTGAGTAAACAAGGTGGTCCTTGCCGTGCAGAACTGCTGCAGGACGTCTATAGAATAATGCTAAAGAAAACCAACAGCACAAACGTAAATACAACATAAAACGATACGCTGGTCCATCCACACACCTCTAAAGTCCTGCTTCCGGCTTTTTAACCTGCCTGCCACGACCGTTTAGAAGCGATCAGCGACTCGGCAGCAGAAATAATCATCCTGTGGGAACTCTTCAGGGAGACGGAGAAGAACCTCGAGCTGGAGTGTGAAAATAGATATTATCAGGAGTGAGGGAGCTAAGGGGTATTTACCCTTTTCAGGCTTTGACTTGCTTTCAAGAGCCTTCAGTCCAGGTCCTCCACAAAGAGACAAAGACCAAGAGATCAAGCCTCAGCGACTTCCGCACAGCTGGTGACCCTGCTGCTGATCCCCCTTTAGCATCAGAGGGCCCTGAAGGTAGCGCCTCTGCTGCTCCTTCACCTGTGTCTGAGGCGCTCCTTACTGTCCTGCTTCCACCTGCAAGCCTTCAAACAGCTGCAGGGGGGGCTGCACGGCCTCTCGGCTGCTCTGCTCAGCAGCATCTTAAGCTTAAGCTCAGCCTGAACACACAAAGTTTCAGAATCTCATTCATGGCAGAATTTCTTTTAACAGTCAGGTGAGATGATTGCGCAATTAGTGGTTTGAAGGCCATGGAGACGACTACCGTTGTAATATTGGGCAATATAAATAAAGTTGAATTGAATAGAAGATAAACACTTTCAAAATTCAAATGGCAAAAACGGAAAGAAATTAAAAAGATGCAGCAGGAAACATTGGGGAGCAAAAGCGAAAAAGAAGAGAAATGAGGCGATGAAGTGATAAAAAGGGGAAACTGTAAAAAAATAAGTGATACAGTAAAATAAAGTAGCAACAAATGTCAAAACTGTTATATAAAAAAAATGGGCAGGAGGTTAGAGGACAGCTTCACTCCAAATCTAACTCTGCTATTCTAGTTTTGTATTTCATCAATAATTTGATTTGATTTGAAATGTTTTATTTCTAGCAATCAAATAAGAATAATGCACAAAACAATACAATCAGCAGGTATACATTCATACAAAGACGTGTCAAACATAGGATAATTAGACATTAATAGAAATTTTATCAATCATTGACAAAACTTTATTTCTACTGCAGCTCAGGTTTTTAGATAGACATTTTACATTTAAGCCTCCATGGAGTTCTGTCCATATTGTGCCATATTTTTGGTTTGATTATTTTTCAGTTTGCTGCTCATCACAGCTGGATAGTTTATAACTTCTGGTTTAATCATTCTACAGTGACAAAAATCACCAACAAGCACAAAACTTACATTCTGAGCTTTCAAAGCCTCCTCTCAGACGGGCTGCAGCGGGAGCACAGAAAGGCTTCCAGCACATACATGTGAACATTAACCAATCCCATATAGCTATGCATATTCGTTTGTTTCTCTACTTTAGTGTTTGTTTGTTTTGTAGTGACTGTTAGATCTTAAAAAGACTGGAATTGGAGCAGCATGGTTTCGGTTGGCAGAATTACCTGAGGAGGCTGTTAGACTTCTGATGGAATGTTTTTTGACAGGAAAAGAAAAAACTAAACGCAAATGTTTGAGCTTTGTCAAATTGCTCAACTAAACGGTATTAGCATGAATGCAACCCTTGTGGTATCATGGCTCATTTCTGGGTTCCCTTACTATACTCCCTTTGACTGTATAGGAGAACTGGACTGAGTAACTCCTCTCCTTGGCATCCAGACAGAACGTACCCGCTGGCTCCCAGAAACCAAAGTCCCATTGACTTCTATAGAGACATGAACAGCTATTACTCAATCATTTTACTGGTCAGAAGAACCATTCTTGCTTGGATAACTTTTTTTTAACATCTTCTTGATTATCCTCACTTTTATGATACTTTTTTATTCAGTACACTGACCAATCAGATGCTTCAATAAAAGTAGGTGGAGCCTACTGGCCCCCACGTCCAACATTCAAAATGTTTGACAGATTTTGTGTGGTCCGGTTTCAAGTAGGTGTGTGGCCATCCAACAAAATTCCATCCTGATTGGCCAGTGGATTGCAATGGAAATGCTGACTCGGACTGAGTCAGACTCGGCTAATATGTCCCAACATTTAGATAAAGGTGCACTTCAAATCCGTGCGGGCAATGCCCCAACGTGCATCCTGGCTGCACGTAAATATGTGCGAATAACATCAGCCTTTATTTTGTCTAAACATGACTGGCAACACAAATTCACGTCACTGTTTACACGGTTTCTAGGACTGCATTGAAAAGCAGCTCATCCACACGGAGTGGCTGGACGAACTGCGGTCCGAAGCCATTTCCAGAGTGCACACGGTAACAAAGCACCCTTCCCTGCGCGCAAACACGAAGCTACGAGTCCGGCTGTCTCTGCTCAGAGACGAGGTTTGCTCTCGCGGGAGCAGCCGACGGTCCTGTTGGGCGCTCCAAAGCGTTCTCTGGAGCGCCACACCGTCTGCGCATGACGTAAAAGCCGAAAAATTGGTGACCCACAATCGGAATAAACTGTTTATATGCACCACGATCGGATCAACAATCAGCACAACCCCAATTTTCAGGCTGTCCGAACCTACAGTTCCGAAAACCAGTGGAATTTCCCAGCATGCCTTGATGCTCACTAGATTGGAAAGCATAAACAACAATGCACTGCATTTGAACAATGTCGTTTTGAAAAACTGTGTGTTTGTTTTGAATAAATCATCCAAGTTTTTGACATCAGAACAAAAATGTTCATATTTATTAGGTTTTTACTTCAACGAATGGATGTGTTCTGATTTATAGTTTCCAATCTAGCGAGCATCAAGGCATGCTGGGAAATTCCACTGGATTTTGGAACTGTAGCTGCAGACACCCTGAAAATGGCAAATAAAGTGGACTAACAATAGAGTAGTGAGGGAATTTGGACAAAGCCACAGTGATTGCTTCCCAGAATGTCAAATTTGCTGCCTCACATCTGGTCACTGACCACTGACATGGATGGAAATTCACTTTTTGCACCATCCTTGATAAATCCACGTTAAATCCTTCAATGACTGTGGTTTTATTGCTAAAATTTTCTCTAACATTTCCATGTTAATCCTAAAATACGGACTGAATCTGTATTTTAATGATATGCATAATATACAATTTCTGAAATAATGTTTAAAAAAATTCACTTGGTAAAAAATCAATGGTGGCTTTTTTTGGGGGGGGTTTATCTCCATAGCAACCATTTAATTAATTTGTTGTCTGGGGGTGATGAACAGGTCCGTAAAGGTTTAAAAAGAATCGTCAAAAAATGATATTTCTCTGGCAACTGAGGTTTTTCATAACTATTGCAATAATCCTAATATGTCTACATCATGTCTTATATTGTTTCGTTCAGCTTGAGCCGGGGAGTCGTTTATTCAATTTTCACAACAATCCGGGGAAAACCATGTACAGACGTTAAAAACATACATTTTGCCTAAGTTGCCTCCAAATGATGCTCGAGGGGTTAGAAGGCGATGGATCAAAACCCTGAGGAGAGGTTTAAATTTGTTTTACGGTACTAAAGAGGATTTTATTTTATTTTGTTTAGAAAATTAAGGATGGCGATCTCCTCCTGGGGTCAAAAATCAACAAATCTTCGGTTGTGGTCGTGGATTTAGACCGGGATCATGTTTCTTGGTTTCGTTAGATTTCAATGATTTATTATTTTTGAGTTTTTTTGCCCCATTTATTTTGGTTTCTCTCGCTGTGTGATGGCATCTTTTTTTTTTTTTTGAGAAAAAAATCATGTGAATAATGTCACAGTTAAAAAAAAAGTCAGTTATTAACGGGGGTTTTGTTAATTAGACATTTATTTGTGTCGTTCTTCTAAATATTAATGTACTCCTGAGGTACAGACGCGTTTGCCTGTCAAAAAAACCTCACAGCCCACTTGATGATCACATGTGATGTCTGATCCCCACCTTCCAGCAAAGCAGAGGGAAGGCCAGCAGGCTATAGGGAAGAGCTAGACTGCTCTCTGGCATACACAGAATGACATTATAGTGGTGTGGTTTCATGATAATAATACACTTTAGAGCAGCTGTATAAACATTTAACTGACATGCACTCCCTCGGTGCGTAAACGCATTAAACGTCTGCTGGGGCCGGTCTGATGCAGCCGTTCGCCCCTTTTCTGCCTGAAAAGAATCATTTATGTTGGATGTTTCTAAAAATGTCAGTGGAAAATAAATGTTCATAGCACAGCGCGCTTTTATCCTCGTGGAGAAGAGCCCATAATATCAACAGAATAGGCTTAGGTGGATGATTTATGTTGACCTGTGCCGTCCAACAACAGTTGCCTTGTTTTGTCAAGTTCAAATAGGAGGTTTTTAGAAATGTGGGACATTAAATTTAGACAAACCCTCTTGCTCTAAGTCCTCAAATGCAGACTTATTTCCTGGCAGCATTTGTCTTAATTCGTGGCAGTTTGTGTAAATATTTATGCCACTAAACTAACTGTTCTGTATACAGTAAGTCCCCTCAATCTTCCTCGGAATGTGATTTAATTGGCGGTTTCCTCTGTTTATCCTGTTTCATACTGTCATGAGCAAGCTTACTGTAATGAATAATCAGGTAGGCAAAATGTAGCCTCAAATTAAGAGTTCTCCTCGGAGAAAATCAAATGAAGATTAATACCTGTTCCAAGCCCCCGTCTGTAATCCACATTCTCTCATTACATGCCAGGTTACCATGATGCGACATTTGTAACAGAATCCAGATGGCTGGGATTCTCCTGAATATAAACACGGCAACAGAAGCTGTGGAGAGGGCCCGTGTAAATGACTGTGAAGACACTTATCTCAGACTGTTGGGTCGTGAAGTTCCATGAAGCTAGTCATGAAAGTGTTTAAATCAAAACCAAAGAGTATGTTGAAACTGGACACATTTGTTTTAAAGTGAACCCGAGTTTCCCCCGATAATCAGGAACAAATTTACAGTCTGAATGCACCCAAGTGGACCCTGGTCCGGGTCCAGGAACCGCTCTTTGCCCCATCTTTCGAGGTGGTTTCAGTTCGTTTCCAATCGGACTGAGCTTCGGTTCCCTCTGAGACTCCTCCGTCGCAATACAATCCTGTGTTCAGGGTGATGAGCTATGTTGCTTTTACGCCAAACATAACCTTTTGCACTGTTGCCAAAAAATTCAATTTGGGTTTCATCTGACCAGAGCACCTTCTTCCACATGTTTGGTGTGTCTCCCAGGTTCCCATATAACGGATCAGTCTTATCCTTGTTTGAGCTTAACGTTCAGACGGACGGCCTGGTCTTTGTAGACCTGCAGTGGTCTGATGCTCTTTCCATTTCAATATTATCCATGCACAGTGCTCCTTGGGATGTTTAAAGCTTGGGATATCTTTATGTATCCGAATCTAGCTTTAAACTTCTCCACAACAGTATCTTGGACCTTCCTGTTGATTTTATTGATTTATTTCAAGCATTGTAGTCAAAGCAATAAAGAATTTACACATATTTATCAAACTCATTACAGAAATGATGAAATGCATAGATTAAAAAGACAGAAAACAAAACAAATATGTCACTTAAATCATATATGCTTAATTAAATACAGTGATAATTAACTGAGGTATAAGTAGAGTTTCCTGTTGTGTTCCTTGTTCTTCATGATGCTCTCTGCGCTTTGAACGCACCTCTGAGACGATCACAGAGCGAGTGCATTTATACGGAGACTTCCTCACATACAGGTGGATTCCATTTATCATCATTACTCATTTGGGTCAACGTTGGATCATCCAGAGATCCTCACTGAACATCTGGAGAGAGTTTTTTGCACTCATGGTAAAGGGGTTGAACAACTGAACCAAAATGGCCACCGTGGCCGGTGGTCACATGATCTAAACATGGTCAGAATGTAGCAGCAGATTAGCCATGGACAAATGTAAAGCAATGATCGTCGTGTTCTCAAAGAGGATAAAAAGGGTCCAACCCCTTACCTGTTACGTTGATTTTAACACAGCTCAAAACGGATTTCACATGCTTTTCTGTGTCTCGTTACACGGCACGCGCTGCTGTGACATTATCCATAAAGCTACCTTGTTGTTACTTAGCAAAATTCTCTCAACACAACGCCATGAGACACAGCAACTCATTAAAATTGGATGAATTCAGATCTATTAAAGCAACTTTTAACATAACACACACTGCTTCTCCCTGTTTTCCCGACAATCTATATGCCATAAACACTTATCAGCACACTTATAAGTCGGATGTCTTGTTGTCAGTAACCGCCCTGCAACATGCCTCCATTGGACCAAAGCAGCAGTAAAAATTGTTGAGCATGACTTTGATACAGGCGTTTAAAATTGGTCAGCAAAATACAAAGTTTGAATGAACTAACCCAGATAAGGACTGCTATGCATAGGACCTCCATAAATTCTGCTTCTAGTTTCTTTGCTCCGCCCTCGTAATTCCTGACCAATGAGTGAAGAGATTTTTGGTCACATGGTTGTGTTTACTAGCTTTTGGTCTGAATCCCGAAAGCCTCCTTGACAGCAGTCTGAATGCAGACCAAACACAAAGTTCAGAGCTCGATCCGGACCAAACGAAGCGGACTGGGTCCGGACCAAACGGTTTTCAAGTTTGAAAGTCTTTAACAGATCTGTTCAAAGTAAAGGTGATGCAAAATATTTTCATTAAAAGGCAAAACAGGCCCCCCTAAGAATACGACAAAAATAAACAAAAAATCTTTCAATACGCAATATGTCTATGAAGACTCTCATTCATCCAGGTTGATTCCATCATAGTAGTCGGTTTAGGTTCATCTGGACTTAGTTTTTTAAGGTTAGAAGACGTTTGACCTCTTATCCAAAAAGCTTTGTCAATTCTGAATTAGCAGGATGAATGATGTGTCTTGTCAATTTCAATAAGCTAGACAATCTGCCAAGGGCGTGGGAAAAAATTGAATTAAAATATTTGAACAAAAAGAATTCAAGTCACTGCGTTATTTTTTCTTTTAAAGTTTCTTGATAATATTAATTTTTAGATAATAGATAATAAAACATTCTTTCTTGAAATTAGTTTTTTTACTTTCTTAAGATGAATTTTTTGTTAAAAAACGCAAGATGTTTGACCTTAATCTACAAGGCATGTTACAAAGCCATTACGTACATTTTGCGCATTTCGAAATTTCGGTCTTTCGTGATCCATGCGTATTCTACGTACTTCACAAGTGTTTGTTGTGTTCGTCATTCGTCGATGTGCGCAGATTTCTGTTGAGGGTTTCAGCCTGAGTGTATTCGTTTTTGAGCTGTTCATTTGAGAATTACGCAGCTAATGCGCATTTTACATAATTTATACGTAATTTATTTATGCGTTTATTATATAAGTCTTATGCAATTGTGTGTGAGATACATACGGAAGTTTGTGGCTTTGCACGACCGTACCATGCATTATATCGCGCATATGGAAGACAAATCATGTTAAAATTACATAATCCCAATTGAATTGCATATGAACAGCACAATAATCACGCACAGTACATGTTTTACGTTGACTTACATATTCTTTGTGTGGTTTATTCATACTTTTTTGGTTTTAAAGTGGTTAATTTCTGACACATCTGTAAAAATTTCACATAAAGACCACGACTTTTCTCACTTTTTCTACATACAGTGTACATGTGACCAATTTACATCCGTGCAATATGCACAAAATGTACTGTGTGACTCGGCTCGGAGTTAAAAATTCTGCCAATAGAACCAGTAGAATTTGTCTCGCTAAGATTTGTTCAGACTAATTTGTGATGTAAAGCCGTTTTAAGGAGAAATGAAGACAAGAAATTAGCTAGAAATAGGGTTACACAATATGAGGAAAACTCACTATTTGCCATTTTTAGTGAGTCATATTGTGATGACAATATAACTTGTACATGAATAAATGGCAAAACAACTAAATACACAATTTTCCTTTTCGCTCCAACAGTTTAATTTAAATAAGAATCAACTTAATTATACTTCAAATGTCTGCATCACATAAAAGAGCCATCTGATTGGTCAATGATGTAAAGGAGTCCATCTGATTGTTTAAATGCATGAATGGATTTGTTTGATTTGTTAAATACGTCAAGCTGCCATTAGATTGTTTTAGCACATTTAAGGTAAGCATTTATTGCAATTTTTTCCCTCTTTTGCTATTTGCATATTGTACAGCTTGAGATCGCTATGACAATAAATTTGTGATTTGTTGTGCAGGCCTAGCTAGAAATATTAACATTTAGGTATGTTGCTGTGGTAATTGGAAAGATTAACCAAAAAAAAAGGAAAAATAAAAATTACGTTTTTAAAGTTTATATACCTTTACCTCAAAATATTTTCGAATATTTTAATAAAACATATAGCACTACAGCAATCCAACTAGTTTTAATGAACAAAATCATCTGTTGCCTTTGGTACAACTGCAGGCAAAACTCTCAAATCGTGTTGACTGCACAAGGATTCGGTTAGTGCTGTTGATACGTGATTCATGCACACGCTCCTTTCTGTAGCCTGACTGTTTGAAATGAGGAAATTAGACGGAGCGTTGATTGTGTGGACGTCCTATAGACACTTTCGTATCGCGTCTACACCCCATGCGCATTGGCGCCCGGTAGCAAGGAGCCAAGGCTCGCAACTAGAGACTAGCATGTGGCATAAGGACACAATACGGCAGACCCCTGTACATCATAAGTGCAAACTATAAGATACACTTACCACAAGCCTGACAATGGTATGTTTATTTTCATAACTTCCTGCAACCCTCCATGGACCCAGACAACCCAAAAACAAAAAAGTATAACGTTCGTTAATCAATCAGAATGTTTACATCGCCTTCGTCATGTCTGTCCGATGTTTGTAGCAGGAGTTCTATTTCCAGAGCAAAAAGCCGGAGAAACATGAAACCGATCAGGGATTCAAATAAAAACATCCCTTGTATTTTTGGGCATCCGGCGTAAAAATCCCAATCCAACCACCTGTGCGAAAGAGTGAAATCTGAATCGCTGTGGTGACTACCGTAAGGATCTGCCAAAAAGTGATAACAGAGTTGACACAGAGGTGGCAGGACAAACCACTCCATAAGCCAGGGGGGATGTGGGACAGATTGGAGACGCAACAGAAACAATGTCAACGAAATCACCACGCAATCACACAGACCTAGGTAAATCAGGCGTAAGGCTTAATATGTGGGCCTTTGAGATGGCCCATCATAAACAGTCCTTTGAAGTGAGATAGAGTTGCATGTTTTAAGATGAATTTGTCTTTTAAATCCTTTGAAAATTTATTGTCAAATCAAACTTTCCATTTTCAATAAATCAAGCAAGTGTGTTTCTTGAAACAATAACTTTCACCAAACTTTCTGATTTAAACTAGAATGTAAAGTCAAAGATCATTTGTTTCATCAGAGATATAACATTGGGAGTTTTAACAATCAAATGAATTATTTATTGTCTTCATTCAACTCATTCCATAAAAAGTAACAGTTACAGTTACAGCTACTCATAAGTTAGGTCTAGAACCTAGAAATGGGGACAACCTAGAAATGGGAGATTTTGTGTTTTTGCAGTGCAGGAGGCAAAACACAAGTTCAAAACACTCCAGGTTCATCTTTGACCCTTGCTTTGCCATTTCTTGGGTGGGTTCACTTCCAAAACACCCTGAAACACATGCATGACATCTTAGACCAACCTACAAGCCCCTCTGTTTGGTGGCCATTTCACATCCGACAATGATTTATCTGAGATTATTTGGCCTCTCTGCGTTCAGAGCGAGACGCTAGGAAAAGACCACTTGCTCAGTTTATGCATGGATCATTGAGGAACACTAGGCCTCTTGTCAGTATGTCAAATTTCCCCCAGAATGAAACATGGTATTTTCCTAACCTGGTTAAATAATCACATTACCTAAGACTCCATAAAGTGGAACAAACAGTAGCATATAAGCCTGACTTCTTTGTATGTGTTGTGACTGACAGATTGGCTTTCATCAAAGAGGCAACCGAAGAAGTTAGAGCGTCATTTTCTGTGCAAAGAACGCTAAATTGATCCTCATATGTAGAACATCTGGTGAAAAGCCATTTCCACCCAAGTGTTTTAGTATTTCCTCCTAATTAATTTCACATGTACATGACAAGAGGGAACGGTCTCCCATAACCGAGGCACAAAAGCCGGCTTTGTTTGGCCATTAGAAAAGTCATCTGCGCTTGAAAACTGCCTTTCGCTTTGACACTTGAAATCAATGCTGAAAGCCACATTTTCTGGAGGGAGGGAGGGGGGGGGGGTCACATCTTGTTCCCCAGTGACACGGCGGGCTGTAGGTTTACATTTCTATTCAGCCGGGTGGAGAGTTGTGGAGCAAACAGGACATGTCAGATAGAGTTGCATTAAACAAGCAGAGGGGAGAGTCTGAGCAGAAACCTGTGCTGGAACCAGGAAGGAGAAGCCAGCGCTGCCCCTCCAAACCATAATGAAGGAGTACACGGTAAAAATGCTAAGTATTAAAGGCAGGTCTTGGATCCGCGTGTGACACGTTTTGAATCGTCTGTCTTGCCTCACAGCACCTTCAAGCATCAATTATGTTCAAGCGCAGAACGGAGGAATCCCCAAAGAAACCAACTTTTCCACCTTATGGAACATTATCCAACACCAGAATCAGTTTTTTTTCTCTTTAAAGACCCACCCCGATCTTCTTTTGTTAATAATCTGCGTCATTGTTTCTGCAGAGCGGCATCAGAAATTCACCTCTGAGTTGTGGGAGGGACCGTTGGCTCGACTATTAGGTGGAAGAACAACGGTGAGCGATATCAGAGCTATCCAGCCGTCCACTTTAGATTCAGATTCCAGCTCAGACGAGGAAAACAAAGACGTTCACGGATCTATTTGTCTGGATGCATCAGAATGGGGCGGAGCAGGGAGGTTGTGGCCCCGCCCAGCGTATTTTCTATTTAGAAGAGAATATCCTTGTTTATATAGCACTTTTCCCAAAACAAATCACAGAGTACTTTACAAAAGGAGTATAAAATTATACCAAAACAAGGAATAAAACCAACTAAAAGTTCTCCTGAATAAAAATGTCTTGACCTGAGATTTAAAACACTCAACGGAGTCAATCTGATGCAACAACAACGGGAGGGACTTCCAAAGACATGAGAGATCTCCTTTAGTAACAACTAGAAGCTTTTTCCACAGCTTTTTTTCGGTCTAAATGAAGAAATACTTAGAAATTCAGATTTAATCTTATACTTCTATGTGTCTTCTGTCATGAGAAACATACAACAAGAACATGTTGGAAAACACCACTAAGACCATTCTGTGTCTTTGAAGGCGGCACCGTCCAAACGTCCAGATCCGTGACCCTGACTGGTCAAAGTTGGACCTGTCTTAACTTTCAATGCAGGTACAATACCTGCGCTATTTTACCTAGAGCCTGAAAGCAATCTTACAAATGTGCATTGCTACTCGTGAAAGTCTGAAGTGGGCATTTATGTGCGTTTCTGGACTTTTCCACGGAAGTGGTTGCAGAGGGCGATTAACGTAGCTTAAAGCAAACACAACCACTGACCAGGAGGTTATGATGGATTTTCCCTCCAAGAGAAACTCTTTGCATCCATGACATGTGACATCTTCCCAAATGAAACTATAAAAACATGATGGGAAGCTGACATTAAAAGAGAAGGAAGGATTAGGACTTCTCACTCTGTATCAGCAGAAACACCTACAGTGTCAGCCCTCCTCAGGTCTCTAATCAGTCAATCTCCTTTCAACTTCAAATAGTCCTGCGAGCATCTGTTCGTATCTCTGCGTCTGTGCAGGTAAATGCCACCCACAATCCCTCCGCTTGCTGGACATGTACTTCTTCTGTAGTCATGCATTACATGTCCCGTCGAGGCGGGGAGGCTCAGGAGACGAAAAGCAGACTGTGTGACTCCCTGGAGGAGGGCGACCCTTTGAAAGCAGGAAACCTTCAGGTGAGAAACGTGCGGTTTTTGGGGGAAAACAAAAGTTGCATTCATGCAGGTGGTCCCAGACAGGCTATCTCAACAGATCAGAATAAGCACCATGCAGATTGTGTTGAAAACAAAGGAGCAGTCTGCTCATATCTCCATCTTTTAATGATTAATCTGATCAAGTCGGCTCTTCATCTGCTGCCGCCAAAGACTCGTGGAGCTCTTTAGACTTGTCATCTGGACAAGTATTAACAAGATCTCCCTTTTTTTTTTCTTCCTCTCATAGGAGTTTCACACATTTAGTCCCTGGTTCACATGACAAAAAAAGGAAAAGGCAAGTTCATCACAAGACCTACTCTAATGAAAATTGTGTTTTTAACATAAACCTGTAGCATTTTTCTGATAATGGACGTATACGAAAGAGTCAAAGATGCGTCAGTCAGTCAGACTTTATTAACTGTGTTCACAGTAAGTCTAGAACTTATGCTAGACATGAGCCTCGTTGGAAGGCTTAGCTGAGTTAGCATATTCACATTAACTTTCAACCTTGTTTAGAACATTTGGACAAAGCGCCGTGTACCTCTCATAATAATTGCCTTAATGTCAGTAAACACAACCAGAATTAATTATAGCTGCGCTTGTATTGACTGTCAAGTTGCGTAAATTGGATTTGCGATTGTAAATTCGCCTAATGGAAACACGAAAATTAAAAAAAAAAAGGGTTTTCACGCTAGCAGGTTTTTGAGGCGGATCAAAACTGTCATATTTCGCCAAACTACAATGGAAACACTTTTTCGCTTCATCCGTAGCTCCTCCCATACGGTCTGATGGAGACGCTGACGTCTCCTTTGATAGATGGTGATGAGCGCTAGAGCCGTGGCAGAAATTTGAATGCATCTGCTGTCAAAGTATTGTACACATCCATGTTTTTGAATGACTTATCGCGTGAATTGGTTAGTGTTTATTCACATAATTACAATTTAATGGAAACAATGTATTTGTAAAATTGTGTTTTTCCGACATTTCTGGAGTTTTGCTAAAGTTTTGGGCATTTGTGTAATGAAAACACGGCTTTTAAGGCGCTTATCAGGTGCACTGTGGTTTTTGAAAATAATTACGGCTTTTATGCTCATTTCATAGGGTGGAAAATCCAGTATTGCTGCTCTACAGAACGTTTTTTTTTATTTTTACTAAGCCCAGCATAACCATAATTAAAAGACCATTAGGAATGCTTTGAAAATGGATGAAAAGATGATCAAAGTGGGACTTTGAATGCATGTTTTGGGATCAAAACTATCGCATTCCAGCGTAGCTACAAACATTTTTAAGGTAGTTTTTTTTTTTTTTCAGGCTCTACATACAATGTCGCACGAAGAATAACACAGAAAAACACGTTGTGTACTACAGTAAAACAACAGAAAAACGTATTTTGTTTTTTGAACCACAATGAAAGTTAAACTAGGTTCAATCAGGGATTTAAATTTGGTAGTGACGTATGAATGTCGTCCTTTTTAATTTTTACTGCCAACCAATTGAAAATCAAGTCGTCCATATATCGTAACAGAGCTGTGAAAGAAAAATTCTGGAGCAAGATTCGTGACATGTGCACCAAGACTCTTCCAACTGGTACGAACACGAACATAACAGTAGAAAATAAAAAAAATAAAAAATAGAAAGAAGAAGCCCCTCCCTGCTTGTCCAGTGTGAACCCCAAGGGCTAAACACTCGTTCAAGAATGCGCATTCAGTGCATTCTTGAACATCCATTACATGCAAAAAAATATATACGTTGTTCGTCTCCACAACTATGCAGACTTTTGTGAAGAAATGTTTCTGCTGCAGCTTCAAAGCAATTTATTTTCCTAGAGTCGCGACTCTTCGTGGCATGGGTTCTTTGGCGGAGGGTTTGGAGAGCGTCTTGTCTGAGTCTGTTCTCCAGAACAGGCCTCATGCAGGCCTGCTTGTGCAGTCTTAAGTTACAGGCCTGAGCTGAAGTATTACAACCTGATGACTGACAGGAAAAATGGAGTGAGCTCTTTTTACAGACAAAAAACACCAACAAGACGTTGAGGGAAACAACAGATTAGACCACTGATCTCAATCTGCGCTCCTTTGGTTATTGGGAAATAATAGCTCTGAAAAGGAAGTCGTTTAAAAAAAAAAAGACAAGGAGCCTTTAATCAATTTTCCTTTGACGAGCTTGCAGCATGAAAGCGTGCTCCTCAACCTCTGAACATTTTGGTCTGCAGGGGGGAGGGAGTGGAGGAGAGATGAGCTCTAATTTGTGCTATCATGGTGTCCAGGCATCTCCATGGCCGCCACAGCAGGCCTTGCTGCCATGTGTGAGTATAAATGGATCCAAAGCTCTGTGTTGGTAAAATCCCATCGCCAAAATGACCACCAACTCTAAATGAAACGCTACTCCCTTTTTAAAAGGTCCCATTCAAAACTCTGTGGTTTTTTTTAAAGGCACATAAGGTAGCAATTTTCCTTCATATATGCCGTTGCCCAATAACTGTCGCAGAAGCTAAGACTGTGTCGGGGTGAATGAGTTTTTTTTTTTCCTCTATGTGTTGAACTGAAAAAGAAAATCTGTTAGGACTCAAATCAGGATACTCATTCCTACCTTTTAGTTTCTTTATTTTATTTATCTTTTAGTTAGGTCTGACTTTCATTGTCCCAAAGCCTGCAGAAATCTGTTTAAAGTTCAAAAGAGGAGGAACCCTTTAATTTAAACCCTGAAATGAAGTCATTCATTCCCCGCTAAACTGCACTCCGACCCAAGGTTAGGTAAACATGTGTCCTTTGCATTACTGTCAGGGAGACCCAGCCCCTTTCGCTCCTCTGATGTGAACTCCCACCATCCTGTCATGCTTTCGTGAGGGGAAGCTGGACGGATGGATGGCAGGAAGGTAGGCGAGTAATGGAGGTTTTTGTTCGATGGGGAGGAGAAAGTTAGCAACTGAGGTTGTTCTCACACACAAAAAAAAAAAAAAAAGTACCAAGCAGTATGCAAAATCCATCAGGCCTGCTCAGATCTGTTAGCAGCACCGCTCCAGCGCAGCCTGGAATGTGAGGAATCCTACTGGGCTGGGTTGAGGAGGTCCAAACCCCACTTCATTACTATATTTCTGAAAAAAACTCCCATCTGCTGGTCCAAATATCGCGTCACCCTTTTAAATAAGAGCAAATGTTTGATGGAGTGCAGGAAAATTAAGTAAAACCACTCCAACGTGGAGCTTCAGCTTTGGCGTGAGGACGAATTTGTCGTCTGGATGTCACTAATGTGACACTAATTGCTTCTTAGTCTGTCAGAGGACACGAGAGAGAAGAGACAGAGAGGCCGAAGATGAGGAAAAATTGGGGGAGAGTACCAGGTGTTGACAGAGGACAGTAATGAGTGCCAGTGGAATGTCTACACCACTAATCCCCTCTGTCACCGCTGACAGATCCTCTTGACCTCTGAACTTCTGATGTACGGAGAGGAAAAAAAAGGAAGTCCCAACTTAATAGAATGACCCGGTGGTTGACTCTTGCTTCGGAGTGGACCGCTGGTGACACTTTCCTGACGTTGGGTTTGCAAAAAAGCAGCAGATAGCTTTTCACCTCCTGCTGTTTCAGACTTGCTCCACACGTGTGTGCGCTCCAACAAGAAAGACCGAGGCAGTGGGCGTGAAATTATAAGAAACATCTCTATGTGGATGGCAGACAAAAGATTCCAGAGGATCCTCTCTGCTCCTCACAGGACCCCGACAAAGATAATCGCCCCTGAATGACATCTGCAGAGCTGGCAGTGTGGTCCTCTGAGATGTGTTTGTCTGCATGAGGTCCTGGCCTGAAGACGTGGGCCAAAGCTGTCTAAAGTTTGTCATCGATTCCCTCTTGCCTTGCCGTGGCTCTTATCTGATCTCGGTGTGTTCCTCACTGTGAAGGGAAACAGAAGCGCAGAGGGCTGGCCCCCAAAACCTTCTCCACATATGTGCTGTTTATGTTTACATTTTGGGCTTACATCTGTGGGCAAAAACTGGTCCAACATGTACGGGGCACACAGGAAAGATCGAGATCATGGACCATGCGGCCTTGGGCGCTGCACGGCGGGCGCCACCAGAGGTCCCACAGCCTCACACAGCTCATCAAAATGTGAGCGTGTCATGAGGAATTGTTGGATCCACAGCTCCTCTGGAAAATCACGGTTTCATCCGTAGCCACACCCACGTGTCAGGAGCTCGCCGCTCCGTGGCCTGAATCGGACGATGGCGAGCGGTAGTGCCGTGGCAGAAATGTGAATTTATCTGCTGTCAATCAAAGTGTTGTTCACATCTGTCGCCGTGTTTTTAAATCACTTATCACATGAGTTGGTTTTATTTGCATAATTATGATTTAATGGAAACTGTGTTATAGAGAAATTGTGTTTTTTTTCAACATTTTTAGACCTTTAATAAAGTTTTGCACAGTTTGGCCCTCGACGTCTGGAGTTTGACACCCATGATGTAAACAGAGAGCTCTCAGCAATGGGGAGGGATACGGAGGAGGGGTTTCTAATGAGCTCCTGCCGCTCTGCAGAAACTATTTCCTAGAAAACACAACAGGTTTTTGGATTTCAGCTAAAAGCGGCACCGGGTTTGGGTCAAGCTCCATACGGATGCATGTGGCTAAAACTTTACATTTCCACCAATATAAATTGTCTATATATTGTAAATCTGTCATAGAAGCATCTGTTATTTCAGTCCTGTTTTGTGATGTTAAAATGAAACGTACGCCAAAAAATTATTTCCCTTTTTTTTGTATTTTTATTTTTTAAGTTGTCCATCGGGTGTGTTAATGGCCCAAACTAATGTTCAGGGTTCACATGTGTGTGTGCACATCATCATTATGTTTTTGATCCCACTGCCTTCTTCCTCTTGACTTCTCTCCACCAACAATTCATTTGACAAACATGCAATCTCCACAGACACAGACAGCCCCTTTAGTTAGGGCCGAGCGCAGTGTGAATTATGGTTCAGATGGAAACCTTTGAATTATGGGTGAGCTCTGAAGCGCCTCTCGTCCAAGGAGAGAAGAGGAGGGCTCTCTCCAGCTCTGAGCCAGAGAAACGTGCTGACAGCCGTCTTGGCTCTGCAGACTGCAGCAGAACCAGAACAACAAGAGGCTAACCCAAACTGGGACTGACAGAACCCAGAGAAGGGCAGCCCGGCCAGGTTCAGATGCTGCATCTCGCCGCTGAACAATGAAGGCGGTTAGCGCTGCGTAGCCTCGTATTGTTCCTCCTGCGTCTGCGGAAGCCAGCTCTGCGAACATAGGTTTGGAAAACGCATTGCGGGCATTCCTGCCTAATTGTACATTTGTCCTCTTTCAAAGGGGAGAAGTGTTAGGCCAGATACAAAGAATCTTGGGATAGGCCGATAGCACCAGCATCCGTCCTTAGCCTCTGGAGGGCTATTTAAAGGTACAGTAGGCTGTATTTTCCACCGCACAGTGAGGCACCCACCCTTCCGCCCAGCTCCATATTGGAACCAGATGCTGCTTGATGCGAGGCCCCACTAATTTAAGTGGACATGGCAGATGGAAGCAACTCGCCCTGAATGCATACCACCCCCTGTTGGCTTTCATGTGATGAAAAATCTTTGCAACATGGCAGGGGAGGTCCTCTCAGTGACACACACGCACCATACTTGTTCACATAAATACAGGATGCACGCACTTTGTTATATGCACATGCTCTTGTCATTTCACTAACTTTTGTACACAACCACAGAGTCTAGAACAGCACTCTCGAAGATCAGATGGACTTTCTCAAATAGAGACATGGGTGTTTATTCAAAACCAGCAGAGTGACTCCTCTCTTCTGCTTTCAAATTTATTTAATTTTGTTGTTGGAAAACTATGATTGTGTTAAAAGAAAAAAAACTCAAAATCTTTTTACTTCTATGTAATCACATTTAACACAGTCAATAGTAACATGTTTGCCCCCTACCTGTGCATTGTTTCCCACACTTTACAAAAGGTTCCATTGTTAATGTTAGTTACTGCATAATTAAGGACTAATAAACTGTTAACAGGCACTTCAAGTGTATTACCTAAAGCATTAGTATCCAGTGAACTAATGTTTATTATTCAACCTTATGCGCTCATCGCAACCGCCCTTTTACGGATGGATATGGAAACGAAGAGACAAGATCGCAGACCGCTAGGTGAACCCGACCTGCAGGCGACAGGTCGTAGTGAACAGATCTTATGCCTGTTATCGACTCCTGCCTGCCTGCCTGACCCTGATTTAGCTTTGTGGACTTTAAGCTGAGCTAATAAACCTGCTGCAGTTGGATCCAGCCTGTTCTTGTGACAAAAGTTTACTTATGCAACAAGTAATTCACTTAGTTGTATGTTCCCTCTTTAATTGTTAATTAATGGTTCATAACGATGGGACCCTTTTCATAAAGTGTCTTGGAAGTAAACTCTCATTACCTGGTAGAAAGATGCTGATGTCTCCGTGAACCTGTAACCGTGACTGATTCTGCTTTAGAGTATTGACCTTCCACAGCGTCATATGTGTGCGTGGCAGTGCAGCTCTCTGTAGGATGTCCTTTGTCTGGGGAGGTGACAACAGGTAGTTGACTAAATGGATGGAAGAATTATAGCTTGGAAGCAGTTTGAAAATGTCTCAAGGTCATGTAGCCAAAACCAAACTGATGGTTAATTGCTGTGTGGAAAAAAAAAAGATCTGTTGTGCTCTAAATTTGCTTTATATTTTGAGAGAAATATTTATTTTTTAGCAGTTTAACATATTCCATTTTTTGGTTAAAAAACAGCAACATTTTAATGAAGCACTCTGAAAACTAATTTCTTTACAGTATTTGTCAGAATTATCCGTTTCTGCGAAAACTGCTGACTGGACAGGATCTTTTCCTTTGATGGTTCACATTTGTGTCGTTGGTCTTGGTGGATCTGTGCCGTCGTTCGGTTCCAGCAGCTTTCCTGCAGTTTGGAGATGTGGATCCATACGTGTCCCTTATCGGACCGGCTGTTGGATCCAAACGGGTCGGATCTAAACCAGTTTACAACGAGAGTTGGTCCACAAGAAAAATGTGATTTTTCTCAATTTTTATGAAAAAAAGGCAATTTCTATTTTTTTTTGGGTCATTTTTATTATATTTATCAAAAGCAAACAACACACAGTGACACTCAGGTGTGAACTGAAGAATAGGGGGTTTCAGAGGTTGCATTGTTATCATGGGGGCGCCCTGTGGCTGCGATTAGGGGCCGTCTTCACCGTCCCTCTGCTGTTTTAGAGCTTATGTCACAGCTATGGCAGGAATGCTTGAGTGAAGAGGCCAAGATGGGGTTACGGCGAGGATGTAAACATCAACATTTTCTTTCTCTAAAGGATTTAGAGCCTCCTGAAGCTCCACCTCAGCACAAAGCTTCAACCTGAGCTCCTGGCCCAAAGGCACACACACACCTATGACCGGTTTGCCCCCATGCTGACTAATCCAAAGAATTAAACCGTTTTCTGGTCCCAAAAGCGACCTGAAATCGGTTTCTAGGCTCCATCAGCGAGGAGTTAACTTTAGCCATCGGAGCGCAGAGGATTTCCACGCCTCGCCTTGATCCGCGCCCCAGCCGGTTTTGGACCACAAGCCTTTTGTGCATTGATGGTTGGCACGTCTGCTTGTAACAATCATATGGAGCCCTCCTGGTGCCAGTGGTTTAAACAAAGAAAATAGATCGGACAAACCGTACGCACAGTGTGTCAGATCTATTTTCTTTTTAACCACTGGCACCTGGACGGCTCCGTAGAATCGCATCAAATGTTAAAGAAACACGTCCAATTGAAGAGTTCTGACTTTCTGAGTCAGATATGAGATTGAAACTGGACTTTAGGTCATTTTAAAAGGACAAGAGGAATGGCATACAAGCAAGCTGTGACAGAAAATAACAGCCAGCTGAGGAGACACAAGAACTCGATTTCATTTCGCCTTACCAGAAAACATTCAGTTTAGTGGCCTCCAGCTCTGCAAAGATGATTTATTTTACCCTCCTTGAGCTCCTGTGGGATAAGCTGTAATTATGCAAATGGAAAAAAGTGGACACTTGCTTCGCTGCCATCGCTTTATTTCATGGTTTCCTTTTTTGCTTCATGAATATTGTCCAATGGCAAAAAGAAAAAAAAAGGCAAAGGAGCTGAAGGACTGCAGCCCCATCTACTGTTGCAGCACAAGCATGAAACCTTTAGTTGTTTTTTTTAAAAATGCAAATCTTACCAACATGGTCAAAAATGTGTTTTAATCTTTTATTTGTCAGGAGATCTGCTTCTCCCTCTCTTTGCTTCAAACACGTGGCTGCAGTCATGCTAACACAAGTTTTCCTGCTGAAGCTCTGCGCCCCCGGATCAGCTCCAAACGTGTGTTTTGTTCCTGGGATGCCGCTGACGGCCACGTAATAAGTTATTTCTGACAGAGTGAAACCGGCCCAGCTGCTGCCGCCGCGCAGGTGAACGATGTCCTCCGCTTCCTGCCCGTGAAAGGGCCCTGTGTGGTCCCGGTTTCTTTACATCATGCCAGAAATGTGTGCAGATTGGAGACCTGTCATCCCAGGCGCCATTTGATATTCGAGAATACTTAGTTAAGTGTTGACATTACCAAGTGACCTTTTTGTGTTGTTTTTGTTTTGTGTGTGTGTGTGCGCATGGGAAGAGCGCACACAGCTGTGAGGAAAATGGGCCTCGTTTGTAATCCGTCTCAGCAGAGCTGAGTAACCTGAGTTCGAGTGAGGTCAGAGGTCAGTTATTGAACTTGAATTACACTGGAAGAGGCCTCCCTCGTGCCTTCACTCCACCCCCTTCCCCGCCGCTCTGTGGGGTTTGTTTGTTTTCTCTCCAGTGCTCTGCCACCAGGATCTACCCCCTGACATGCGACTGCTTTTGCTTTTGCTTGCATGCGTCTGATGTTTTCAGACGGCAGGAACTCCTCTTGTTGGCTCACTTTTTGGAGAAAACCTCAGAAGCGGTCCGTCGCGAGGACGTAACACGTTCCGCTTCTCACAGTTGCTGCAAGGCTTCAGGTGTGAATGACGTTAAAAATAACACACTTCTCTGAGCAGACGCACATATGGAGAGGAAAGAGCATTTTTCTTTCAACTCATAATTTGACCTCAACCACAAACCCGGGGCCTCCTCCTGCAAGCTGTTAGCTTTTTAAGATATCGTTTTTCAACGCACATGTTCCGCGTTATGCTAGTTACCAGGGATGTCGATTGAATGGACAATGAGGTCCTCGCACCCTGGGAGTTTTTAAGGTTATTCTGCAGCACCCCCTGCTGGTGAACCAGAACTACCCTCCCTGTTCTCAACTTGAAAGTCTCTGAGCGACTTTGGTCTTTTTATAGGCTAAAACCACATTCCTGGAGTCTTTGAAGAATTTGTGTTCTCTAAGTAGTAGCTAGGACTGCCAATACTTAAGCACTATTTTATGAGTATGAGTGCTGCAGGAACTCCTTTGAAGTGCACCCATTTAGCATCCCCGAGTTGATGGTTTGTAATGCAAAAGCAAATAAACTGTAGTCACTAAATTACCGGGCATGGCCATGAACCATTGTTTTCCCCTGCACACATGAAAAAGGGTCAACATTCCTCGGTTGCATCACGTTTCTCTTTGTAATTAGTGGACGCTGCAGCTTCAGGAGCAGCTTCATCCGTGTTTGCAGCTATTTCCTCTGGGGAGGAGCGCTCGCGTCTCAGCGAGTCACTGGGGGGCAGCTTGGAGACGGGAAAGTGTCTGTGGATGGATGTCAGAGTCAGAAAAGCAACACAGATTTATGACATCTATGAGCAGGGATTCACCAATAGAAGCTGTTTTCTTCTACCTCAAACAGTTTCTTTCCTCATCAAAAAAAAAAGTCGTCAAAATCCAACACTTTAATTATGACTCGTTTTTAGCCAAAATCCAAAACCCAGTTTCTGCAGAACGGCAGGAGAATTTCACCAGGGGGGCAACCCCGCCCCCCTTCCTCTCCCCATTGCTCAGAACTCAGCGTATCATTCACGTCACAAATACGGACCTTTAATTTTTTTTCCGTCTGCTCCAGATTCACAACAATTTTAATATAGAAATACTCAGAAATGCAATTTTTCTGCTAAATTTTCTTAACAATTGTCCTCCATCAGAAAAATACAACAAAACAGAACAAAACACCAAAAACAGGATTTTTATCAGAGTGGGTCTTTCAACTAAAATAAAAAAATCAACATTAAGGATGCAAACATTTTTTTTTTCTTATGGCATTTCTTTTAAACTATTTTCTTTCTCGGCCCAATTTCAAGTCTGATCTTTATGATTTTTACTCTTTTTCTAAAGTTAACATCCGTTTAAAAATGAAGCAGCTTGAAGGACTCCAAGTAAAAGAAAGCAAAATGTGTAATAATTGGGGTTTAGGGAGATCATACATGAAATAAAGATGCTGGGGAAAAAAACACTTTAGAAATTATTGTAAACATAGACTGAGAATCGTTTTTCAAAGTTGAAATAATGTTTCAAAGTACTGGAAAAAATACAACAAATTGCCAGTTGAGTTATTATCCTGATTCATTTCTGTGTTGAAATAACATTTAGGGTAACAATTTATAATGGCTCACTGTGAAGCATTAGCTGAGTATGAATAAACACATTTTCTTTTACAATGTTTCAAACATATTTGTCCATTTTATACAAACACATAACTACAAAATTGAACAGGAAATAATCTGAAAAAGGGAGGGAAAATATAATTTTTTTCTTCTTTCTACCTACTTTTGTGTGCAGATTCATATTAAATGTCTTAGAATAAAGCTTCAAAAACTCCAATCTTTCTTCAATTTTTGGATTAATCTCAACCTGCACCTGCAATAAACCTCCACTAGATGGTGCTAACACACTCTTTTTGAATTCTGCTGTACTTATAGAAATGAGCTCATTTAGACACCAACCGTTCATCCTTCACGTCTGTCTGAAATAATAAAAATAAACGTGATTTTAGTTTGGTAAAAAGACAATAGAACATTTTGTGCCACCATTACTAATATGGTGTTAAAATCCCACAATGCTCTGCTTGCTTCTGCATCTTGCAGCTCCTTTCTGCCGGAGCACAAAGCCCAGAGGGGAAGTGGTGATTCTGCAGCCTCAGCATAATTCATTTCAGGTTCTGTCCTGCCGTTTTGTCCAGAGTCATCTGGCAGCTGCTGCACCCTCGGCCGGACGGGGCGGGTGGATCCAGCGGTTGGAAGGGTCTGTTTGATTGATTTTTGCTGTGCAGCAGTAAGACAAAGGACGAAGCAGCGCTCAAAGCTGGGTTCGCTGAAGCTGACACAGCAGTTCCACACTAGCCACGGTTAAAAAAAAACCTCATCCTGAATTTATGTTTCTGGATGAGCAACACGTCCGGATTCTAAGACCAGGACGAGGACCAGTTTTTCCTCTCATGTGTGGCTGAAGACACTGCAGGATTCAAACTGCTGTCAGCGCATATGAAGCTAATCCTTCACCTCACTACCGCTGTGTTGTTTCTGAATGGAGATCTGGCTCTCTGCAACCGTGGAACCTTAAACACTTAACTAGCTTTAAGATTGTTCTAAATGTCAGATCTTTAAGTGAAAAATGACTTTAACTCAACTAAATCCTCAATTCCCAAAATGACTGGTTTTTGCTGGATCTGCTCCCATCAAACCCTTTGGTTTTATCGCTGAACGGAGCTGACCATCAGCAGCATTGAGACACAACGACACAGAAATTCCATTTCCCCCTTTTTTTTTCAAAGTGAAGAAAATGTGCTATGAGTGGTTGAAAGGCCTCGAGGGTTTATGTTTTATGTAATAAGGTTAGCCGCGCTTGACTTTGTTGAATACTTTTAGGGAAAAAAGAAGTACATCCTTTTTCCCCATCTCAAGTTTATCATCTCTTCCAATCATGAAAATGTTGAATAGGTAAAACAAACATGTAAACATTTGGGCATAAATAATTTTCATGAAAGGAACAAATAAATAAATAAAAATAAATAAATGAATCTCTGGACTAGATCTTCTAAAGTTACATTAGAAAAGTGGCATCAACCCAAAATTATTTTATAATTCATTTAATTATTCCTCCGTCAAACCAGAAATGTGGCAGTTTGCTACACAATTCCACAAAGGGAAGATGTCAGAAGGTGTCTGTAGGGATGAGTGAACTCAATGGTAATGACAGGTAAAGGTGGATGACCCAGTTTCAGAAGATGTGCACAGGTTGATGGAAACCTCAGTTTTTAATTCACATGAAATATGAGCAAACTGAACCCCATGACAGAAGAAAAAAGGGACAAAGATTTAAAGTCCCACTCTGACCATCCTTTGATGTATTTTCAAAGCTGTGGTCTTTTAATTGGTTGAATTATAGTAGTAGGTTTAGGGGCTATCATATGGACTTAGTTTTTAAAGTTAGAAGACGTTATCCAAAAGGCTTTGTCAATTCTGAATTCGCTGGTAAAAGAGCTGGTTTATATGTGCTCATGGGGGAGGAGTCGGACCTGAAACTGGATGGTATTGTCAACTTAGCCTACATGGTTTCTGGTCGTTAAGAGTCCTTTGTCCTCAGCTGGGGATTGGAGAGCAGTGACTCCCTCCCCAAACTGGTCCTCTCTTTCAGCTGTTAATGACCCAGGTGGAACTGCTTGGGTTTGTTTGGGCTTCAGAACACTGCCGTAGATGGATGGAAGAATAAACCTGAGACCACTGTTGTTATTAAGAGAAGGTTCATCCTTCTTGACAAAGATAGCTTCTTTCACTCCTCGCTCAAACCATCCTTTCTCTCTGGCTAGAATTCGGACTTCACTGTCCTCGAATGAGTGGTTTGTGGCCTTCAGGTGGAGGTGCACTGCAGACCCAGGTCCACTTGGGTTGGCTCTGCGATGTTGGTAAAGCTGCTTGTGTAGAGGTTGTTTGGTTTCTCCTATATACTGTTCATTGCAGTTCTCTTTGCAGTGGATACTCAACATTACTCCGTTTGAAGCTGGGAATTTTGTCCTTTGGATGAACCAGTTTTTGTCTGAGCGTATTAACTGGTTTGAGATGAACTGGGATGTTATGTTGTCTGAAAATCATTTTTAATTTTTCAGACAGGCCTGAGATATAAGGAATTGAAATACTATTCCCTTTCCTTCTTGTCTTGTTTTATTGTATGTTGGGATCTGGTGAATGCCCAGTTGGGATATCCACAGGTTCGGAGGGCTTGGTGGATATGTTGCTCTTCCTTCTTCTTTCCGTCAGAGCTTGTGGGCACCTCCTGGGCTCTGTGTTGTAACGTCCTGATAATGCCTAGTTTGTGCTGTAAAGGGTGGTTTGAATCAAATAACAGGTACTGATCTGTGTGAGTAGGCTTCCTTTACACTTCAACCTGGAGCTGTCTGTCATCTCCAATGATCACTGCACAGTCTAGAAGGCTAAGGTGTTCTCCTTTGTGTCTTCCCTGGTGAACTTTATGTTTTTGTCGACTGCGTTGATATGATCTGTGAAAGCCTCCACTTCCTTGATTTTGATCTTGACCCAAGTGTCGTCCACATATCTGAACCAGTGGCTTGGAGTGGTACCTGGGAAAGAGTCCAGGGCTCTTCTCTCGACTTCTTCCATGTACAAGTTGGCCACAATGGGCGAGATTGGAGAGCCCATTAACACAGCCGTGCCTCTGCCTGTAGAAGTTTCCCCTGAATTGGAAATATGTGGAGTTGAAGCACACTTCCAGCAGTTCGCAGATGTGGTCTGGTGTCAGATTTTTTCTGTCTTGTAACTTAGAGTCCTGCAGTAATCTCTTCCTCACTGAAATCACTGCCTCGGTGGTGGGAATGCAGGGGAAGAGGGAAGTTACATCGTAACACACCATTGTCTCGTCAGAATCCAGCTGAAGATGTTTGACTTTGTTTGCAAAATCTTGTGAATTCCTGACGTGATGCTCTGTGTTGCCAACCAGAGGGGCCAAAATAGTAGCCAGGTGTTTGGCGATGTTGTAAGTTATTGAGTCAATGCTGCTGACGATGGGTCTCAGTGGTATTCCTTCCCTGTGTATTTTTGGGAGGCCATAGATGCAGGGAATGGTATTACCCGGGTACAGTCTGTAATATAGTGGCTTGTCGATGACTTGATCTCTCTCCAGTCTTTCCAGGCAGTCTATAACCTTTTTCTTGTAGCCGCTGGTTGGTGCTTCATATGTGGTGGTGTCACTTAGTAGGTTGTTAACTTTGGCTTCATAGTCCACCGCATTCAGGATCACAGTACATCTCCCCTTATCCGCTGGTAAAATGATACTGTGGTCCTTCTCCAGAGCTGTCAAGGCCTTTCTTTGATCTGAGGAAAGATTGGAAGGTGGTGGTTTGGCACTGGACAATGGAGCCAAAATTTTGAGACGTATTTCTTCAGCTTGAGATCCATTCAAATTGTTCCTCTTTATGGCCGTTTCTGTGGCTGTGATGAGGTCTACCACGGGGATATGATTAGGTGTAACTGAGAAATTCAGCCCCTCCTTCTAGTTGTGATGATGCCGATTTCAGCCAAATTTTAAAAACCTGTGATCGCTTTCTAGGACACAGTTTCTGCAGAGCGGCAGGAGTTCATTCAAAATTCAACTCTGATTTGTGGGTGAAACTGTTGGTGTGGAACAACCCCTTCCTGTCAACTATAGCTGAGCACTTTCTCTTGATAGGCTCACCCTTACAGCCCCTCACACCCCCAACCTAAAAGCCATGCCCCACAGCCACTAAGTACATTTTGCGCATATTGCACGAATAAAAATTGGTCAGACGTGAACATAGGTGAGAGAAAATTAGTTAAGTTCTGGTTCATTTCGTGCAATGTTCGCAAATGAACCATGTTAAAACCACAGAAGTATAAGAATAAACCCCGCAAAGAACACGTAAATCAATGAAGAACATGGGGCGTGCTTGATTTTTTTGCGCTGGTTATATGCAATTCATTAGTGATTCATGCATCAATTACGTAATTTTAATGTGATATGTGAGCCTTATACGTGATGTGAAAGTTTTACAGCGGTGGTTCATGCGTGAAAAGTCTGTTAGACATACGTAGAACGGTCGTGGAAAGACAAACATTCGCGCATGGATAGCAAAAATCACGAACAATTGCGTATTTAAGAAATAATTGTGTACAAAGTACGTAAAATACGCGTAAACTGTGTAATTCTCAAAAGACAAAAAATTTTGAACAGCTCAAAACTGACTTCATCTGCGAACATCGACGAATGACGAACACAAGAAACACTTATTACGAATATCATGCCTGGATCACGAAAGACCAACATTTCATAAGTACATCTTTTTAAGTGGGAGAACTTGGTGGCTGACTAAATTATTTTTTGCTTAATATATATATATATATATATATATATATATATATATATATATATATATATATATATATATATATATATATATATATATATATATATATGATAAGAACCGGTTTAAGAACCGGTTTATGGCAACTACAATATGGGTGGGGTTATTTAAATTCACTGACTGTATAACTATAAAAAGTCCATTTATGACCATGAGGAATTACACTGTTAAGATGATCATCTTTTTAACATCTTTATGAACTTTTCCTTATATTTACTTTAATTAATTGATGTACATGTATTTTGTATTTTCATTGTAATATTCTAAATATTCCAATGGATTAAAAAATCAGTAAAATTAAGAGATGAGTTTGAATTTCCTTAGGTATTATAAAAGACCTATTCTATTCTATTCTATTCTATTCTATTCTATTCTATTCTATTCTATTCTATTCTATCAAACTAAACCAATACATTTCTCATAGTTGTTACAAAGACGGACATGTTTGTTTTTGACTCGTTATCTTGCTCAGGACATTTTCCTTTCATATTTTTCTTACATTTATTTGATTATGATTTGTTTTTCAAACTTAATGTAATATCGCATTGCATTTACATTTGTAAGAGCAAATATTTTAGATAAACTTTAAATCCCATGAGGATAAAAAAAAAAGGGTTGATATTTTACAGCAAATTTTTGTTTCAAAGAATAAAAACCTCATTTCTCAAATAATGATTGATGTCTGAAATAAAATCCAGGTATTTCCACACCTGTGGGTTGCTGTTGCATGCACCTGCTGCTCCTTCCGCTGTGCTCTGATGTCTCTCTGCCTCCGCCTGTTTGGCCGCGGACGCACGGAGGCGCCAGATCACTTAAAGCATCGATCCGGTCCTCGTGCTCACCAGTGGATCCGATTCCAAGCCAGACGTGCAGCTCATTCAGATGTCCTCCCTTTCTCCACCACTCTGTCCGTCTGTGACACGCGTGCGCCCTCCTCGTCTCTGCGCGTCAGCTGTGCCGCTCCGCCGCGTCCTCTGCGCCGCCGCCGCCAATGCGGGTATGACATCCAGCAGGCAGGAGTAGTGGGCTTCCGCCAGCCTGTTTAAGACCGTTACAGAGGAGGAACGGGCATCGGAGCGGGCACCGGCAGCGGGCACGGGGAAGTGACTCATTTCTTGCCGCGCGTCGAGAGGAGTGGATGAGTCGATGGCCGGGGCACAGCCTGGAGTTCACGCGCTGCAGCTCAAGCCCGTGTGCGTGCCGGAGTGCCTCAAGAAGGGCAACAAATTCATGAAATGGGAAGATGTGAGTACCGGTCCAACAGGGCCAGGAACGGGTCTATTCTCCGTTCTGTGCGCGTTTCCATGCATGCCAAATGCCACCAGAATCTATAGCGCACCAGAGGATCTATAAGCGACTCATAACAGAAAAGACATTGATCTGTTTTTTTTCTGCAGTCACTGACATGTGCTTTGTTTATTTGTAAATGAGACCGTGCACGTGCCCGTGTGTCAGAATTTACTCACCCCTCCTTTGATCAGAACTAATCTCCCACATCATCATGAACCATCAATGAACTACAATAACATATTGAAGATTAGACAGTAATTAAAGTGGAACCACGTGATGGATATTCTTCCGCCTCTTTGAACAGCCTGGTATTGACTCTTTTTTTTGTTATCATTTAAACATAATATGGGAGTCTGGCTTTGGAGAAATGACCTTGATTAAAATTGATTAGACGCTGTAAACCACAAGCCTTTTAGCAGACGGCTACGGCCGCAGTGCACACTCCTCAAGCAACACAAACAGCACACCCCTCTGAAAGGATGCACATCAAAATAAATGAAAGGACAGTTCTGCCATCAGCTCTCTGGGTTGGTTCTGCATCAATTTCTGGGTTTTTAACGTATATCTGCGCTACAAGCTTTCTACTGTATATTTTGGTAGGTAAATTGAATAAATCACGTTGACTAAAAGGTAATGTTAACATAATCTGAGATTATGAGCTGCAATCATGTTGCTACGAAAGTCCAATCATCACAGTTGCCCTTTTTTAATTCATAAACACTTAAATTAATATGGAATTTATTTAATATCATGCTCTATATCAAACCACAAACTCATCATCCTGTTACTCAGAGATGAAAATGGTTTGTTTCCCAACTAGTTTATTATAATTTTCCTTACCTGTTTCTGTTGGAGTGTTTTTACGAGGGCTTGGAGTTTGCAGAGTTGTATGTTTGGGCTTACCTCCAGAACCAAATGCACACTTTCCTGCAAAAACACAGATGCACTCGAGGATACTTTCACTTCCCATGCAAGCCCTTCCTTTTTCCTTTTCCAGGAAAGAAAAAGGTGGTCTGAAAAAACTTTAATTGGTTATCTGTATGTGAGACATTTCTGGTCTTGTCCTGGCTTCAGATTTGGCACCATCACAAAAAACTGATGGAAATTCCTGTCAGCCACTCGGATGGGTGTTGTTGGTCGCACGTATTAACCTAACCCTTACCCTAACCCCAACCCATCCTCTGGGTCGTTCAACACTGGCACTCGCACATATTTAGAAAATTGCATGCGAATCACCTTCATCTTTGGTTTGTCGACTGTCAGTTGTGAGTTTTGGGACGCACCAATGGCAAGCCAATAGGGGTGTAACAATTTATCAACTACATTGATCAACCGATTTATACTACTACAATGCAACTGGATCGATCTGATTGAGACAAGTTGCTAATACAGTCGACCTATAATGTCATAAAATCGTTACAAAATAAAATCCATACATTTTGTCAATATTAGGACAATTTCACACCAGTTCTTGGAGCACTTTTACAACAATGTAAAGACGTTAATCAGTACTCGGTTTACTCTGCCTGTATGTGACTTCGTTACCATGGTGACATCACAGCGGACGAAACATTACAGTCCAGTGTGTGGTTAACAAGTGTAAATGAAATATGTGTCCAAACAAGCAAGTAAACTAGAATGAATGTCAAATCCAATCACATTTTAGTTTCCTAAAGTTCAGCCCACTGTTGTTTTTCCTCAACCAAAGAATCCAAAGTTATTAGAACATTCTAGCACACTGTATGGTCACATGACTTTGCTAAATCCAAAGTCCACAGTTTGGACTGGAAGGACGGACTGATCAGTTTTTGCTGCATTACATGTGTGTGTTGTCCACTGTGGTGCACTTGGTCTTTTTTACGTTATAGTCACATAAACTTACCATGTCTCAATCAAAATGGTATTTTCCAAGATCCACACAATCAGTTTATTTTATGCATCATATTTTCATGGTATAAGTTGATTTTATTCGATTGTACCTCAGACTGATCAATCTGATTGCATCGCAGGAATAGAAATCGTTTCATATTTAATTCACACGAAATTATCTTGCAAGAAATACAAGGAATTTGGAAAACCTAACCTGTACTGTTCATTACGCAGGTATTTATCTTTAAGTCACACTGATTGAAATGTGGCTAAAGATGTTCTGGAATTTCAAGTCAGGTAATCGGATCGTTCAAACCGATAGTAACTATAAATTAGCCACAAATTATGATTTGTACCGGATTGTTAAAACAAACCGCTAAACCCCTATGAGCCAAAGATCTGCACTTGGAGGCCAATATAAAAACAGTGTTAAAAAACAACGTGATGACCATAACGTGTTCGGCTCGTAGCTGCAAAGCGCGACGAATCATCCTTCCTTTTAGCCTTCCGTTTAACGGTTGTTGCGAAATTTTACTGCCTTCGTTTTTGCACAGCCTCAATAGTTCCCAGAGCTGTAACCAGAAGACAGGGAAGTGTTTCCACATGTAACACACTTCTAAAGGTCAAGCTCCCGTCCAGACCCTGAAAGTAAGGCATCCTTTGTCGGGAATTACTTCTAAGACGGGGAAAAAGAAGATGCCAGATCTGTGTAAACAGAGATTTGGATAAGATGACTCTCAGGCCATGCCTCTTTGGACTAATGCACACTGAATAAGATATTATCAGGCCTCACAGGGGAGCATAAAATCCCTGAAAAGCAGCAGAATATGTCATTAGTATACCAAACGGAAAGCTCCAGTCCACTCTCCAGAATCCCACCTCAGGTGTTACCTAATGGTACAGATGCCTCACTAAAAATAATGGTGATGTCTCTGCCCAGGCATCGGATCCCTCCGGGTGTTTTTACTGTGCAAGTCAGCAGCTAATCTAATTTTCACTCCATGCAAAGCAGGCCACATCTCGCTAATATCCTCTCTTTAATGACGAATAACATTTAAAGGACAGTTCACCTTTAATGATGAGTTTGGAACTCGCAGGTTTTGAGTCTTTTTGATGTTAGAACCACGTCTGCATCAGGATTTTCCAAAAAACGTGCAGCCTTTATTTTTAATGGCTTTTAATGAAAGTCTAAGCTATGTATCAGATGATGGATCTTGGGAATCTACAGTGACCCTGAAGTCTGGTTTCTTCTTATGCTTCACTTATTAACATTTCGTTTTGATTTCTGGAAATATTTTTTTTTTACGAAATGCTTTTTCAATTTTTTACGGAACGAAGGCATACTGGATCTGTTTTTTCTTAATCAAATAAGTTTAAGTAGGCTGACATCGAGACGCATATGACGCATTTGAAAAAACTCAGACGTCAAAAATTAAACATCCTTTTCCAATCAGCGATGTCCCATTGTAACCATCTTTTTCTGTTTCTTATACTATAAAAAAAACCTATTAATATTACAAAAAAAATCTGTGCAAGAATTTAATTTAATTGAGCAAATTTGTTTCAAAATATCCAGTAAAAGTACCAAAACTAGACAGCTACAACAAATACTCAATTTGATTTACCAATAGGTAAATATGATCACATTTTTTTGTGAAAAAATATCTTTGCAGTGCAAAAAGCATATTTTGCAAATGTTATTCGTTCCCAGTTGTTTAAATCTATCATGCTATTCTAAATCTTTCAGAGTGAACTATATCCATCCATTGATATGATAATATATTACATTTGGCACACTAAAGGATTTTTTTTATGAAATATAAGTTATTTTTGCAGCTCCTTTATCTCCTCAGTCTTTGTGGGTACCTCTCATTTCATGACGTCAACTTAAAGCCGGCCTCGGCAGCATGTCAGCGTTTGGTCCACAAAAACAAACTTTTGCAAAGATAGATGGACATGTTGTTTATGTAAAAGGCAAGCGCTTAGCCGATCACCGCTAGCTCCACGGAGAAAGTGTGTGTGTGTGTGTTAGCCTGGAGGCGGAGCTGGCAGTGCAAACTCTTCTCGGGAAGGGGCGGTTCCCCACTTTGTGATGTCACAATGTGAGGACCCACTCGGTTTCATGGATTGGGAGGGGCTGGTGCTCAGAGGTTATTAGAGGAAGATTCAGAAATGCGTAAATGGATCAAAATACCGTTTTGGGGTTGTTTTTTTTGTGAGGAATGAACCTTAGAATACACTTAAAAGTTTAATTTGTAATATATAGGCCCTTTAAAAAATGGATTAAACTTTACTTTGTTTTGTTTTTGTCATTAGATATACATATGGCATGATCAAAAAATCGAAAGGCACGAAATACTGTAAGTTCATATAAAAAAAAAAAACTGCTTTTGGTTGTAAACATAAATTATGCTCATGTTAACAGGCTATTGCTTCGTTTAATTTTTGGGCGTCTATGTTTAGTTGTTGTCAATTTTTTGCTGCAGTTTGGGAAATCACACTTTGTCAAAGCTAAAATCAAGTTTGTCTTGATAAAAAATAAGTGAAAAGTTTAGTAGGAGAAAACTGAGAGCACTCACCCTCCATGCTGTGTTCAGCTAATAGATGTTTACCACAAACAAGCAGCAAAATTCCCACAGCCCCCATTAGCAAATTGCTTTCATTTGTAATCCTTTTTGCTCTTTAAATGCATGGGCCCTTGAGAAAATCTACTCGAAGAGTCATGATGGTTAAATGTGTTGTGTTGCGGTGGCTGTGGAGAGTCAGGGCATTAAGAAAGGAGGCTGCTGAAAATGAGTCTTCTCACAACATTAGGCAAATTCCCAGCAGCAGCCGTCGGTTTGATTCCTTCCGCTGATGTCAGACGATTCATCAGTGGACGCCGCATCCATTTGTAACGTCTCCCGCGCATGACAGATATGTTTACACAGAACAGAAGTTAGACTCCGAGTTTAGAGATCGACCTGCGTTTGGGGGGGCGGGGCTTTACATTTCCCTGTTTTGTATGATTAGCATGTGTGCTGCATGGATTCAGTGGCAGGTTTTGTTGTTCGATCAAGCCTGCAAACATTGCACATTCATGTGAACATAACTGAAACTAGTTTTTTCTAATAGATGACAAACCTGAAATGATGGCGTGCTGTACCGCCCGCAACAAAACCTGCAGCTCATTTGTTCTAGATTTCACATCTTTCATGATTTTCCTCCCTCAACTCAGATGGATTTCACTTTATTTTTGTCAATTTCTGCCATTTAAAGACATTAAAACGGCTTTTAACGACTGCCTTCACTTTGCACCCAAACGTAATGAGCGCTTTGCAGAAACAGCCCATTAGCTGTGGCTCCAAACGCCGTGATGGGGACATCATTAGCAGTCTAATGAAGACACTTTGAAGATTTGGTGGCTCTTTGTAGCAAATGCGGTCCTCGCGTGTCTGATCTTGCAGACACCGCCGAAGAGAACAATATGCTACTGTTGCCGCTCATCCACAGCCACCGAGGGCGGGCTCAGACAGAAAAGCAAAGGCTCCTTCTTTTTGTAGTGCCATCCAGTAATATCTGCCGTTGCCATGTGAGCCTCGGGGTGTTTTCTGTTACAAAATGCCAATTATTGTGTCCCTGAAAAATGCTGACTGTTCTTTCTCACATGCAAAGTTGGTCATTTGTTGTGTTGCCCCTAATGGACGACTAAAAAGGAAATGATTGCACACAACCTGCAACATAAACAGCAGTTTTGGAATGCAAATCTTATTTAAACACTTAGTTTTGATGCTGTAATGTGAAATAATTTGCCTTCTGAGATACTATCGTCAAATGTCTCTTTTGTTTCTGCCAAAGGACTCTACGGCAGTGACCCCGGTGACCCTTACAGTTGACCCAAAAGGCTACTTCCTGTACTGGACGGACCAAAACAAGGTAAGGGGCCATACAAATGTGTCGGCTCTAGAAGAATAGTGCATCTTTTCTGAATGAAGCCCGTTGAGACAACTATGTTGTAATATTGGGCTACATAAATAAAAATTGAATTAAAGTGAATGAAAGATCAAAGTCACATCATTTCTTTCTAATTTATTGCTTGCCTCCAGTTTTTTATCTCTTTTTTTATCGTGTTTCATTTTTAGACAGCAGATATATAAATAGAGGAAACATATCTGGGAAACTTTCCAACCTTTCCATTTTGTCACACCGTCCCATAGTTAGTGCCATAACAAGAAGGTAATATAATAAAAACCAAAAAATAAACTCCTATGGTCTCGGTCAATAATGTCCTTACGTGTGGATACGGGCTGTCTGTGGGTGAAAAATGCTCACACCTGTACAGGACATGCAAGTGACAAAATATCAAGGTGATAGACCGCTCAGTGAACCTGTGGAGAGAAAATGTTTGTTTTTCTACAGGCATGCTGTGGACGACAGGTCATAGTCAACACCTATATAGCAGGTAAGGGGGAAGTAGGTGAGAAGCAGACGTGTTGTACGGATTTTTCATGTTTCAAACCCCCTAAATCCTGCTGACTTTAGAGGGAGCCTGTTAGTGCAGTTCACGTGGGAAGTGCACATTCCTTGTGTGCAGTCTGACTGTTAGAAATGAATAAATTAGACAATCAGAATAGTTTTTGTGGGCATCGTATGGGTGTCCTATGGGCACTTACGTATTGCTCAGTCATTAAGGAGACTGTACTCACACCGTATGCTTCAGTCACATGAACCCGTACGGTTGCTGTGGGTTTTTGAGTTAGTACAGGGTCATGAAAATGGAACATACCATTGTCATGTGTCCGATAAGTGTACCATGAAGTATTTGTAAGGAAAATGGAAGTTGCACTCACTTATGACGTACGGGTAATGCTGTCGTTTGTTGTCCTTCTAGTTGCTAATACGGTGGGAGTACTGGCTCCACAATTACCGCTCGCAAAGATGCACGCACAGGCCTGTGGACGTGATATGTCTGTGCCTGTAGGAACTATGTAGGATGACCACACAATCTACACTCTGATTGTTTAATTTCCTTATTTCTAGCAGTCTAGATGCACACAAGGAGGGCAACCGTATCACACGAACAGCGCTAACTGACTCCTTCCGGACGAAACTCACCCTTACGTGTTGTGTAAGTCCAAACTACTACCTGTTGCCCGCAGCGTGACCGTTGAAAAACGTGCACATGACGGTTTTCTCTCTACAAGCTCACTGAGCAGTCTCTATGATCCTTAAATTTAGTGCGGGCCCCCTGTATTTGACACCAGCGTTTGACCATTTTTCACCCGCAGATGGCCTGTATCCACCGGTAAGAGCAGTTGGGAATGGTGCGTCCCATTTCCATCTCTTAAGATGGATGTACAAGCCTCAAGGGAACACCTACACAAGACACACCTACACTACTCTTAAGATGCAACCACACTTGTCAATAATGGTGGGCGGTCAGGGCCTTCAAGCCTAAAAAATATCGGAATCACGTGTTAATCATCCATGCATGCTCATTTAATCATTCCAAAGGGTCTGCGTCCAGACAGACGTGTTTTCACATTGGAGAATTTAACCAATCGCATTTCAGCAGTCCTCTGTTGCCAGGCAGAGTCAGAGCTAAAGAGGTTGACACGATGAGTTCTGAAGGTCCTCTAATCCAAAATCTAATGTCGTTCATTCATTTCCTTCATCCAATCAGATTCTGAGTTAGTGTCAGTAGGGCCTTCTAGCAGGCTTAGAGTCGCAGTATTCAGAGCTTCTGATTGGACAGGAGTTTCAGGAAGTCACATGGAGCCTCATCCAGTTTGACACAGAGAACTTTTTGATCCGTCTCAGTTAAAAACAGACTGACTGTATGTATCCATGGAGGATTTAGCAGGAAAATCTCCCACTGATCTCCTCGACTTCTTCATCAGAAAAATCTAAGTGAATCATGAAGCAGGTTTGGCACTGACCGTCCCTGTGTCCACTGCGTCTGTCCAGCGGACATTTTCTGCTCTGAAGCGGATTCAAACCTACGCAGAAACACAACTGGAGAGACTGGGCTCTCAGCACTGATGATGGAATAGAAAAGGACTTTTGGATGGAACTGAAGACCATAATCTACATGACAGGGTGATGGACTGTTTAGAGGAAAGAGAGGAGGATGGATTTAGTCTTCACATAATCCCATTTTAGATAAATATCATAATAAATAATATTAATTTATATGGTTATTTTCTATGTTTTGTGCTGGCTGTAGTAGCAGAACGAGATTTGTTTACCGTTTTGTTTATTCCGTTTATTTAGAGGCATTTATTGTGACTACAGGAATTTTCAATCTGCAATGCAAAGCTGGTTTCTGCATCGTAAAACGGTTCATGAGGGATTCAGACGCTGTGTAATGCATGCCCCGCCACTGCCTGTCTACGACCCTCCACAGGCCTGGACAACCCAAATACCTGCAGAACTCGCTCTGGTTCATGACGATGCTCACTCTGCGCTCTGTAACATTTCCAAGTGTTCTTGATTCGTGTGCAGTGTTCTTATGAGAGCGTTTCCGAAAAAGAACCTGTTGCACCTGCAGAGCTCAGCTCTGTGGAAACACACACAGCCAAAAACCAGGAACACAGATGTGCAAACTTCAGGCGCTGACCGAACACTTCCGTCACACCTCAGAGGGGCAGAAGGAGCCGCTCCACTCGGGGTCTGTTTGCTCACGTGGGCAGCTGTCGAGTGAAGGGCCGTCTCTGGATTGAGCTGCATTTCCTGCGCGTCAGCAGACATGCCTTCTTGTTCTATTTATAACCATCAGCGCTGCTAGCCTAAGGGGGTGGGGGCTGATTAATAGCCAGCATTGATTTGAAGTTTTCCTACATGGGAATACGTTGCTGCAGGCTCCGTTGCCGACACACACTCATCAGGAGTCCTGATGTGTGTGCCGTAAATCAAGCAATACTCTGGAAGTTCAGAGCAAGAAAAGTCAAAGATAAGACGGGCAAAGAAAGCGCCAGGCGCCGAAATCTGTCGAGCTTTTTTGAAAATGTGACGGATGCAGTGAGGACACTCCTGCCACACACACAAGTCAGACTGATACTCAGCACACATCAGACAAAACTCTATTAGGGCATGAAGACAGAGCCTTTCCTCTGTGCCACTCTGTTTACATACATTCGCTGGCATTTATTCATGACACTATTGCACTTTGGTTCAGCGGACCAATTTAAACAAGCTGCGATGCTCGGGCCGGTGGCTGGCTGTGTTTGTGAGGCTCTGCCTGACGGCCTGCAGAGTAAGAGCATTCCTGGAATTCCTCAGAAGCACAGCAGAACTGCTCTCAGCGTGCCAGCTGTGAAGACTTTCGAGCACACATTGCCAGTGATGGATACAGTTATTTCCTGGGTTTTACGTTCTGCTATTTACTGGAAGCAGAACTGCAGCCTCATTAGCTGTCACGAGGGACATGTTTAACGTTTGAATGTTTGTTTTTCTCTTCCTGAGACAAAAAGTAGGAACTTTTGGGTGTAGCTACAAACTGCAGATTTTGAATTGAAAGAAACTGGAACGAAATAAATGTTCAAATCTCTAAATAATTACGTTATTGTTGTGTCTGATTGAAGGTTTTTCAGCTTACTTATATGTTTTAAGAAAGATCAGAACAATATTTTCATATTTTAGTTCAAATATGTTAACAAATAAATGCTTTAAGCAGAAAAAAAACGTATTTTTACAATCACTGACCTTTTTTATTCAAACATTTTTCCAAAAACAAAGATTCTCTCTTATATTGTTGGTTAATTTTGAGGCTCTAAAGATTATAAATCGATGCATACATCCTCAGAAGGTTTCTAAATGATCATAATTGTATGGCCACATCATATCGATTATGTATTATTTGGTTCTGAGCTCCCCTATACTGCTTGACTCTTTCTGCATGGATCATGGTTGGCTTCGATGACAGCTTGGTTTTGGCTTAAAATAAACTGAAAATTTCTGTCGTTGTTTCCAGTATCTTGAGGATTTAGTTGGTTTCTCCCTGTAAAAGTCACTCTTTGCTAAAGGACTTGGTCACCGATGTTTAAGGCGCCTTTATTCCATTTTGAAATGACTTGTTTGGGGAAATGTTGAGGAACTGGAGGTTACTCAACAATGGCAGCAGGATATGAGTGCAAACATTCTGAATCCAGCGATAAGCTTAATTTGATTTTTTTACTTCCCTCCCTGGTGTGTTGGACACCGGCCAAACAGAGTTTGAACAATACTGCTCTTGTTGAAAATGGGTCCAGAAGTGTGAAAGGTTCTTCTCTTCCTCAGGAGCCTGAAACAGGTGCGAACGGCGGGGAGAGGAGGCGAACTGTCTATCACGTGTCGCTGCTGTGTTTATGACTGAACCTTTCACTCGTGAAGTTTGTTTGTGAATTGTTCATTTGGACGACCCTTTCTGTTTCTGTTTGCTGCCCGCTTTCACTTTAAGAGTCTTCGTTTTAGACAAAGACGGGACCAAAACCCTTTTTCTAGACCTAAACTAAATATTGTATTTGACATTTTTATAGGAATTACCTCTTCATTAGTTGACCTAATAAACCAACCCCTCAATAAAAAGTATAGTATGTTTCAGACTATAAGTCGCTCTGGAGTGTAAGCGCCAAAAAATGCATAACAAAGTAGAAAAAATAATATATAAGTCGCACTTTTGGGTGAAATGTATTTTTACAAAAGACAGGAACAACAACTGACATCTTAAAAGGTTAATCATATAAACACAATAGAAATAAAAGACTGAATATCTCGGCACTTCATTACCGTCACATATTGATGCTTATTTAGCTTCCCGACGGAGCCAATGAAAAATCATCTAGTCTATTAGCCCAACATCTGAAAAACTGTTCAAATAATCAAGACATAAACAACATGCTAACAAGGGAACTCCTTTAAATTTAAAACAATAAATATGTTAAATTCGTCGTTTTTTAAACAACACTGCAGACGCTGGCATTTCTGTTGCGCAGTGTTGCTGTCAGTAGTAAATACTGATACACAAACCTACAGCGCCCTCTAGCAGTTGTTGGTGGGATAACAAAAACACATGAGCTTAATTATTTAAAAAAAACAAAAAAAACATTTAAGTCCCACCCCCAGCCAAACTATGCAAAAACTGTGACTTATACTCCCAAATTACATTAGTCTATTTGTGTACTTAAATAGACCACTTAAAAGCCTTCATTTTTTTTCAAAACAATGACATCATCTGGAGCGTTTTATATCGATGAATTCTGGTTGTGTTTACTAATGTTTACTAACGTCAAAGCGATTTTCAGAGGTCCAGGGCGCAGTGTCAAAATGTCTGGTTGGGTGTTTTGGTTGTTGGGTGCGTAGTAACTCTGTCGTTTTCTTTCTTTTTTTACATGTTGCCAAAAAGTTTGGGAGTTACGGGTGTTGTAAACGTTTCTAACTGGTAATGTGTCATGTACAATTTCTAGAGTTACTGCGAACACAGTTATTAAAGTCTGACTAATAGGTTTACCTCTGACTTTTGATCTTGCTTAATGCGCCTAATGCACCATTCGGTGTGCCTTACATCAGTGTTTTTCAACCTTTTCTGAGCCACGGCACACTTTAACCTTAAAAAAAATCCCGCGGCACACCAGCATCCAAAAATTAAAAAAAAAAGGAAAAACTCATAGTCTGTATTGATCTACAGCCCCTCCACAATCTCACATGCATTTTTGAGATAAAAAAAGCTGGAAACTGCAGCTGTTTTTTTTTCTAAAAGATGCAATAAAATTTAAGTTAGAAGATTTAAAAGCAGTTTGATGTGTGTTCGTTGGTTTCAAGACGTTTAACAACAGATCTCCTTGTGCGCTGTCACTCTCACAACCCAATGCATCATGGGAGATGTAGTGCATAAAACAGCCGGAGATCGGTTTTCGGAGCTTCATTGTTTTGTTCACTTGTTCCACGGTCTGATACCGGATTCTGTGGAAAGCTACACCGCTAAAGACAAGCTTTAGCTGGTATTTTTGGTAGAACTGAGAGACTTTACGAGCTAAATCGGGACAAGGAAGTGAAGACTTTAACCACTTCTGATTGGTCAGACTGAGGACATGTGATTAAGCCCCTCAAGAATGATTGGTGGAGACAGTTAAAGGGACGGGACTTTTCCAAAATACAGCCGAAGGTGCAGCTGAATCGCGGTACTGTACCGTCATTCTTATCAAAATGTCTTTAATAAAATAAAATAAATGCAAAGAAAAAGTATTTTACGATCTTTTATATTCCTAACTCCTCAGTGTTTTATCAGGGCCTGTTTGGATGAACAGAGAGCTGAAATCCTGGAGATGGGAAATTTTTTTAGATCAGTTAATGAGGGCAATTTCCCACGGCACACTTGACCATCTCCCACGGCACACTAGTGTGCCGCGGCACACTGGTTGAAAAACACTGCCTTACATATTATATAACTTTGAAAATTCCTTGACAGTGCGCTCTATAGTGTGGAAAAACAGTAGTACAAGTTTACCTAAAGTTTACTTTTCCTATACTATCTATATATTGTAGTCTTAAAATGGTTCAATTTAGTCAGATGAAGTATTCTGTATACTTCCTACACTGCATGTACATGGTCTATAATAGACTTACTATACTGAGGGTGTATTCATACTGGAAAAATTAGTTGGTCTGGACCCAGTCCGCTTAAATTGGTCAGGATTCAGTCCTAAACCTTCCATTCGGTCTGTATTCAGACTGCCATCTGTACGGACATTTCTGTTACGAACCAGGGCTTGTAAACAAAACCATGTGACTAAAGATCTGTTCAGTCATTGGCCGGGAATTACAAGGGGAAGGCAAAGCAATGAGAGAGAGAATAATGGAGGTCTTGCGCTTTGTAGTTCTTGTCAGCATAAACTATATTTCACTGATGAATTTTGAACGTCTGTGTCAACATCAGGTACTACTCTTTTTAATGCAGCTTTGGTACGGTGGAGTCATGCTGCAAGGCGTTTACTGATGAAAACACTGATAAGTCTTTATGACGTGTAGATTGTTGGGAAAACAGTGTGAGAAGCAATGTGTATCACATTGAAAGATGTTTTAATGAGCCTGCATTTATCCATGTCATTGTTGCTGTGTGTGTTATGGCATTGTTTTTAAGATAAGACACCATATGAGAGGCCATTTTCAGCTGTGTTCAAATAAATGTTCAAACAAATAAAATTCATAAAATAAATTTCAAATAAACCTTTTGCAAATAGGAGGACAAATAACTCTTTAAAAAAACTTCTAACCTTAAATTTCTTTGCATTGATTAATGCAATAAACACCAGTGTTTAGACTACAAAAACGAAAATTTGGAAGTGATTTTGTTATTTTTTAATAAAGATTGCACTTTTTTCAGAGACAGCTCTTCATGCTGCTGCAACAGTGTCATGGCAACGTCTGCCTTCCAGCTCATTTGACTACGTTTGCATGTGACGTGAAAGTCAAAAATGTCAAGGCATGCATCAGCAGCAGACCGCGCCATAAACCGAAATCCTTACACACACCCACCAGTAAGCACACACAGCACTCCTGCAATGTCCGGCCACTGACAGGTGTGTCAGAAACAGGTTAAAAGTAAGATTGACTCCCGGTTTAGCTGGTGAGAAGTTGCGCAACGCTGGGAGTTGGAGCGACTCCGTCAACAACCTTTTCAGTTGTCATGGCGGCGAATGTTTCACAATCTGAGGAACTTTCAAACTGATTCTGTGAGTCTGCATCCTCACCAGCGCGGTTGTAACAAAAGGTCAAAGGCATTCTCTTTAGATTGATGTTCCTGCAGCGTGCCAACTTCAGGGCGCTCGCCGCTCAGCATGTGGCATTGAATGATGCTCAAAGGTGAAACACAGTTCACCCCGGGCCAAAACCAGACGCACAGTTGCCGCAAGATCCCTTCTGAATGAAGCCCTGATTGTGCAAATGCTCAGCAAAAACTGGAACACACAGAGTTTGCTACCTGCTCTGTCATATCAAAGTTCACACCGCAATATTCTGTGATTACTGAGCCTGCTGCTCCTCCGCCCCCGTCAGCGCTATAAGGGACTGACAGACAAAGCATAAATCTATGGCCAATCTACTGAAAGTGGATTTGTAATGTCTGCCAAGTTATTTTATGGCACACAGAGGCCATACGTCATTTGTCCCAGTGGCCGGAGAAAGAGATTGAAAGAAATAATTTGATGAATCTGGTGGCGTTGCAGAAATGATCGCTCAGCTAATATTAGAACTTTTGGACATTTCATTTGGAGAAGCTGGAGAAGCTGAATTATAATAAAACCAATCGGCCCTGATGTCTGATCTGTCGCCTAGTAGTTTTCTGCCTGTATTCTGTTGAAACATGCAGAAAAATATCAAACAAGATGGTTTTAATTTATTTATTTATAAAATAACATTTTTTTGTGAAAGTTCTGCAGCGGTCCTGCATTAACGTTGCAAAGTAGATAAATAAAATATATAAGTATAATCGGGGGGATTTTGGATCCTCTTATTCCTTTCTAAAGAGTAATAAAGATCTTTTTCAAAACCTATTTTCATTCTTTTAATTCAATTCAATTCAATTCAATTCAATTCAATTTTATTTGTATAGCCCAAAATCACAACAACAGTCGTCTCGATGGGCTTCGAAGTAAAACATGAAATCAAAAGGATCACGAATACAAAGAGTTCAATAGAAAAATACTAAAATGAACTAACAAACTGACTAAGCTATACTGGCATCCCTGCCCTTAGACCCCCCTTCGCGGTAAGGAAAAACTCCCAAAAAAACCGGATTCCGGAAAAAACGAAGAAACCTCAGGGGTGCCCACATGAAGGAGGGATCCTCCCCCAGGACGGACAGGCGATTTACCAGAAATCTTAGAGAAGAATTAACTTATCTAAATCTACAACTACATATATAAAAGTCCAGCAGACGAGCTTCATCCAGCCGTGGTTATCGGGACAGTCAAAGGCGCGAGTCGAGCCGGAGACAGGAACCACAGCCAGGTGTAGGAGCAGGAGCAGAGACGAGGTACTCGGTCAGGTACAGAGCAGAGACGAGCCAGAGATGAGCCAGAGGCAGGATCCACAGCCAGGTGTAGGAGCAGGAGCAAAGGCGAGGTAAACGGTCAGGAACTGGAGCACGGATGAGCCAACTGGAGTCTGGAAGCACTCCCACTCCCCAGGAGGGGAGAGGAAAAGAGGGACAATACATGAATCGCACTGCACCAAACAGAGGCATGGAGAACTAAATGATAAATTATGATCAAGAATAGAGGAGAGGAAGGGTAGAAGTAAAAAAGGAAAGAGGACAGAACCCCAGTGTACCATAGTTACCCCAGCTTCAACTTCTAGCAGCCTTTTAAAAGAAATAGTTATTATTAAGTTTAATTTAAACAAACTAACATTAAGTTAAATAATCTCTGAATACTAACTAGTCTGACAATAAGCCTGTCCAAAGAGGAATGTTTTCAGTCTAACTTTGAATGTAGAAACTGAGTCGGCCTCTCTTACATGAGCTGGGAGTTTATTCCATAAGACAGGGGCTTGGTGGCTAAACGCTCTACCTCCAACCGTACTTTTACTAATTCTAGGAACCACAAGCAGTCCTGCATTTTGCGAGCGAAGTATTCTGATTGGTTGGTAAGGGACTATGAGGTCCTTAATATAGGACGGGGCCATTCCATGTAAGGCCTTATAGGTTAACAGGAGGATCTTGAACTTGATTCTAGAATCAACTGGGAGCCAATGGAGCGAAACTAACACAGGAGTGATGTGATCTCTTCTGCTGGTTCCAGCTAACAATCTAGCAGCTGCGTTCTGAACAAGCTGGAGACTTCTTAAGGAACTCTTAGGACACGCTGCTAACAAGGAGTTACAGTAATCCAGCCTCGACGTAACAAATGCATGGATGAGTTTTTCAGCATTACTCTTAGACAGTATATTTCTGATCTTAGCAATATTCCGCAGGTGAAAAAAGGCAGTTCTACATGCCTGAGATATGTGAGCCTTAAATGATAAATCCTGGTCAAGTAAAACCCCAAGGTTTCTAACTGTGGAATTGGGGGCTATACTTATACCATCCAGGGAGACTATCTGAGCAGACAGAGCATCTCTGAGGTTTTTAGGACCAAGTATAATGACCTCAGTTTTTTCTGGGTTCAAGAGGAGGTCATTAATTGTCATCCAGGTCTTGATGTCACTGATGCAGGCGTTCAGTTTCTCTATCTGGTCATTCTGGTCAGGCTTCATGGATAAATACAACTGCGTATCGTCGGCATAACAATGAAAATTGATGCTGTGTTTCCTGATTATGTTTCCTAGGGGTAACATATAAAGCGTAAACAGGATCGGTCCCAAGACTGAGCCCTGTGGGACTCCATAGTTGACTCGAGTGCACTGAGAGGAATGGCCATTTACATTAACGAACTGATACCTATCAGACAGATAGGATTTAAACCACTGGAGAGCAGATCCTCTGATCCCTATGTCCTGCTCTAATCTATGGAGTAAAATACCGTGGTCGATAGTGTCAAAGGCAGCACTGAGGTCCAACAGGACCAGAATAGAAAGTAGTCCCTTTTCTGAGGCCAATAACAAGTCATTAGAGACTCTAACTAGTGCAGTTTCCGTACTGTGGTGAGGTCTAAACCCCGACTGAAAGTCTTCAAAGTGGCTGTTGTCCTGTAGGTGGCAGTAAAGCTGCTTAACTACAACTCTTTCTAGGATTTTAGAAATAAAGGGCAGGTTTGATATCGGTCTATAGTTGGCCAAGATGCTAGGATCCAAACTGGGCTTTTTCAGAAGAGGTTTAACAACTGCATATTTAAAAGACTGTGGCACGTAACCCGTTTCCAGAGAGGCATTTATCATTGTTAATATGGGATCATTAATTAGGGGAAAAGTTTCTTTAAAAAGTCTAGTGGGAATTGGGTCTAACAGACACGTTGAGGATTTGGAGGACGTAATAATTGACGTTATTTCCGCTTGATCCACAGCAGTGAAGCAGTCTAATGTTACAGAGGTTTCTATGGATGCCTCCATTTCTACCGCTTCAGCCTGTTCTGGGCTGATAGTAGGAATAACTTGATTTAACTTATGTCTAATATTTGAGATTTTACTATCGAAAAATGTAAGAAAATCATCAGAGCTGAGAGAAACAGGAACATGTGGTTCTACTGAGCTCTGACTGCGAGTTAATTTAGCTATAGTGCTAAAAAGAAATCTTGGATTGTTTCCATTCTCTGATATTAAGGTTGTATAGTACTGGCTTCTAGCTCTACGCAGGGCTTTTTTATAATTTAAAAGGCTATGTTTCCAGATATCCAGAGACTGCTCTGAACCGGAGCGGCGCCATTCTCTTTCCAACTTACGGGTTTCTCGTTTAAGAGAACGAGTTTCAGCGTTAAACCACGGTGCTACTCGGTTTTGTCTGACGAACTTAGGTTTCAAGGGGGCAACAACATCGAGTGTACTCCTGAGGGCTTGTAAGGCATCATTAACAAAGTGGTCATTTATACTAGGACTGATACTATGGGAGCTGGTCTCAGAGTATTTTCTCAGAATATCACTAAGTACTGGCTGAACTGTGTGTTTAAACTCAGACACAGAACGGTCAGTTAAGGTTCTTCTAAGCTGTTTCTTATTCACTGGGGCAGAAGGATGTTCCAGTGTAAGCTGGAAGGTAATCATAAAGTGATCAGAAATGATGGGGTTAAGAGGAAGGACACTCAGCTGGCTGATCTCTATACCATGGGTTAGAACAAGGTCCAGGGTGTGCTTATGACAGTGAGTGGGTTCATTCACACTTTGGGTGAAACCAACATCATCTAATAAAGCTGCAAAAGCCTTTCCTAGGCAGTCACTGGGGTCATCAACATGGATATTAAAATCCCCTAATATTATAATTTGATCAGAATCTAAGACAATAGTCGATAGGAAGTCGGAAAACTCAGTTAAAAATTCTGAATATGGGCCGGGGGGGCGATAAATAATTATGAGTAAAACAGGTTTTCGAGTTTTCCTGTTTGGGTGACTTAAAGACAATATGATGCTTTCAAATGAATTATAAGCATTTTTAACTTTAGGGCTGAGAAGTAAGCTAGACTGTGATATTACTGCCAAACCACCTCCTTTCCCTGAAATCCTGGATTTCTGATAGTTAGCATAAGTGGGGGGGGTTGCTTCATTCAATCTAACATAGTCATCCTGATTGAGCCAAGTTTCTGTTAAGGCTAAAAGACCAAGGTTTTTATCAGTAATTAACTCGTTGACTAAGAGGGACTTGGAGGAAATGGATCGAATGTTTAATAAACCGCATTTAATGACATCATAATTCTGCTTGTGAGAACTGCTGTCTGTCACTTTAAGGTTTCTATGACGCGCTCCTTTCATTTGTCTTTAAAATATAATTATAAATGGATTCAATGTGTCATGTATGTCAAAGTACAAATGTCTACCTTGGATTAAGAGTAGCTATAGAGAGGATGTGTAAAAATAGACATGTATCTTCTTTTATTTATTATTATTTTTGTTTTCCAAAAAAATTCCAGATTACTTCCAAAGTTAGATATTTCCATAGATGTTTTATCTTTTTGTTTGTCTTCTTTAGCATTTTTAGTTTCTATTGCTTGAAATAAATCCATTCCAATTAGAGATATACAATGGGAAAAAGTTGAACTGTAAAATTAGTTAATAAATGAAGCAAAAAAAAGTGTTTTCTAAAGCGGTTTTAATTTTATTTAGGAAATAAAACTGATTTTGTTTACTGCTCCTAGCGTCAGGGCTCAGAAATTAGCCTTTAGCTGTCCCCTAAAAAAATGTAGACAATTTAAAATTTTAGATCTTGAAGTGAAGAGAAAAGCTTTGAGCTCAGTCTTGGTGAGTGCACGTGGCTGCAGATCTTCATCGGGGTCCCAGCATGCCACAGCGAGCACCAAACAAACCCGAAGAGTTAGGAGATCTTTGGAGAGATTACAGCCACAAGACGCACGAACAACCGAAAATGTAAATAAGCTGCTATCCTGGCAATGGGAAATGTGTTTTACACCATGTAGGTGAAAATGTATGGAGCCTGTGACCTGCCATGGGTAAAAAAATAACAAATTCAATCCCGCAAAATAATGATTCATGTGATAAGTCATTCATAAACATGGATGTGAGCAATACTTGGATTTACAGCAGATAACCTTCACATTTCTGCCTGTGTTTCTTTTTCAAACACGTTTTCTCTTGTCGGCCCCTGATTCACAACAAATTGAATAAAGCAAAGCTCAGAAATGCAAATTTAAGCTTGATTTTCTTTGTTTGTCCTCCATCATCTGATAAAAATGTCACAAGGACATATCAAAAACACAATTTTCATCACAGACTTTTATTCTCTTGGCAAAACAGCAGCTTTAAGCTACTTTATAATGCAATAATCAATTATTTACATGTGTTCCGGTGAAATTCCTAGCTTTTTGAGAGAGTTTTTCCTGTCCAAATAATGATTTTTAAAAGAAAATTAAAAAAAAATAATTGCAACCCTTGTAAACCGAATTGAAAACAATCCAGGATTCTGCCAGAATTTTAGGGCTTCAGCGTTTGGGATCAATGAGGGGAATTCAAGCTCTTCTGTCTGAGAATAATTCAATCCATCTGTTAAAGTGAAACAACAAATTTAGTAACAAAATCAAAAACATCAGGGAAAACTAAAATCCGGCCAAACTAAAAAATGGAAATCTACTTTGAAAACTTTCCTAGACCTTAAAAATTCTTTGGCCATAAATGAGAACTGCCACCAGAACAGATATAAACGCTGTAGGCGGTGCAGTTCTTGAATAAAGGCGCCTCTGAAAGAAGGTATGAGTCACCTCAAGTGAGTTCGGGTTTGTTAAAAAGAATCATAGCTCATTGCTAAAGGTCGGCTCAGTCACCGCTGTTGCTCCTAAATATTTTACCGCGCTCACCACCTGCTGTGTGTGGAACAGCGGGAGCAACTTCACCAAAGTGTTTTGTTCATCAAGTTTTATTTCTGAGCTTTTATAAAGTCTACTGTGCACACACGGACAATGCAGCGAGTAAATCTCTGCTTTGAAGTGAGCGGTGGAGAATCTGTAGCCATGGCGCCTGGATTTGGCAGTGCCAGGCCTGTATGCGTCTTTCAGAAAAACCGCCACACAACAGCAGAGGAAGTTTAAATTGATTCCATTTTGGCCAAACCTCTCAGGATTAGCCGTTTGTGGGTGACTCGGACGGGCTTTGTCTGGGTCGCACTTGTTTTTCCCAGAGTTTGATTCAGTGCTTTTTTATTAATGGCTTGGCCATCACATGCTCCACACACAAACAGGGGACACCATGGAGGAGGAGGAGGAGGATCATTGGTCTTTTTCATTTCCTCCGCTGAGGTCCATTAACAAAACAGAAAAAAAAAAGCTTTGTGGGGGACCAGGTTTCTGAGCCGGTTGGCTGCTTAGAGGTTCTTTGGTGCCAGCGCCGTTCAGAGTGAATCCCACAGCCGCCGCAGACTCTCTGCCAGGGCAACGGAAACATTGATGCAGCATCAATCAAACTCTGGTTGGATCCGTCAGAGCTCCGCCTCCATTTCCAGACTGAAACGCTGAATTTTTGACGATGTGAATAAAAATGATTAAAAAAATCAGGGAAATATGAGATGTTTTTCCTTCAAAAAGTGACATTTAAATGTATTGTCTTTATACAGAGGAAATATTGAAAGACCCACTCTGATTAAAAATGGAATTTTTGGTGGTTTAAACATGTTCATGTGGCATTTTTGGTACAATGGAGGACTTGTATAAAGAAAATCGAGCTTAAAATCGCGCATTAGTATTTCTTTATGGAAATGGTTGTGAATCAGGAGCAGACAAAAAGATAACGATTGAAAATATAGAAAATATGCTGGGCTCCGCCCCATTCTGATGCATCCACCTGCAGACAAATGGATCCATGAACGTCTTTTTTTATTTTTTACCTCGTCTGAGCTGGAATCTGGATCCAAACTGGATATCTCCGACATTGCTTTTGTCGCAGCAATATTGTTAGTCTGGGATGTGAGGGGCTGTAAGCTAGCGGCAGAGCAATTACAAATTGGTGACGGCGCCAACCGCCCCACCCACAACTTTTTTATCATGAACACATTTATGATGAACTTGGCTCAAAACGACAATCATAATTAAGATATCATTGGGAACGCTTTGAAAATAGATCAGAAGGGACTTTAAATCTACGACCCATTGTCATATTTAGGGTTTAATAAAGTTGCGTAGTATAAAGCAGCAGGAAAAATAAAAAGCTGAATGAGATGATGTGCAGTGAGGAAGCAGACTCGGCGCTCAGAGGATGACCCCCCTGCAGCAAATCTACAGGCGTGCCTCAGACTATCTTTTCAAAAAAATAAAAAAAAGAGGCCTCGAAGGTAGAGAGAGCATCTGTCGTCCAATCTAAGAAAGAAAAGCCTTTTTGCTGAAGGCTCTGGCTCCCTCTGCAAACTGCAGGAACTACTGCTGTCTGTTGCGCAACACTAAGATCTCTCAGGTTAGATCCACTCGGTTTCTTGGACTCTGAGTTCTATCCTGCTTGATCACATGGTGTCCACGTTTAGTGTCTAAATTTGCCAATAATGTCATCCGCCTTCATCAGTGACTCCCTGACAACAGCCTTGGTCGCAGCTGTGGATACGGGCGAAAAGTTGTCAAACCTTTTTTCAGCCAGGTGGTACACTCAGTGAACCCATAGAGAAAAAATGTTAATGCTGCGGGCGACGGGCCGTAGGGAACATTTTTTTGACCCCCACAAGTCCTGTGAACTACCTGACTGTTAGAAACGAGGAAATCAGAGTATCGTTTTTTTGGATGTCCTACGGGCACCTGCGTGTCACGTGCACACCCCGTGCGTGCAGCAGTTGCCCTTGGTCAGTAAGTAGCAGTATTTGCCTCTAAAGGCCGTGTCACGAAGCCACTATATACATTTTCCATGTATAAAATGTTGGTCTTTTGTGCTATATGTGTAAATCATAAATGTTTCTTGCGTTCGTCATTCGTCGATGTGCACAGATGTGATTTTTGCAAGATCCATTCGTAAATTTGTGGCTTTCCATGACCTCGCCACGTATGTCTAACAGACTTTTCACGCATGTACCATCAATGTTTAAGTTTTATATTGCGTGTACAGCGCACATATCATGTTCTAATTACATAATTGATGCCCAATAGCACAATAATCACGCACGTTTCAGGTTCTACGTCATTTTTAGTTTTACCTCACTTTGCTCAAGAAATGAATCAGGTTTGGCTTTTGTATGAGACCAACAAGGCTCTATATGTTTTCCATGACTATTATCAGGCTTGTTTGCATATTTGTGTGGATTTTTACGATTTTTTTATTTTACTTTTTTATTGTCAAATAAGACAAAAACAGATGTCGCTGTATTTTACCGTTAAGTGTTGGTGAGCATGAAGTTTTCAATCGTCTGTAGAAACGACGGCAGCAGATAGAAGAGGACCAACGACCTTCATGACGTCTCCTGGGTCCAGGTATTTTTAACGGTGTTGTTGGCCTGTTCTCGCCCCATTTATTCACAGCTGATGAATGCTATGTTGATCCCAGACTGCCGTGTTGTTGGCCCACCGCTGAAGGGCAACAAGAGGCGCGATGTGCTCCGAAAATTACACCGCCTTTTCAAAAAATACAACTAAAGAAAGAAATAAAATAAAAAACTCTGCGGAGCTTTCAGGGAAAAAGCTTAATGAAATTCTGAAGTGGAGCTGTGAGCAGTCATTACAGTAAATTGACTCATTTGAAAGGCCTGCTTTCCTGTCCTTCTCCTGTTTATGCTCAATTCTGTGTCTGCGTTTCAGCTGCCTTTACCTCTGCCGGGGCTCTCCGTCATTACTGCCCGTGCTTATTATCCTCCCCAACATCACCTGTTATCTGCGCTAGTAAGACACAGTGATCGGGGAAAATTGATTTTGCATCAGTATTTTCTTTAGAGCCAATGATTATTTACAGTCATTTTGCAGAATGAGACAAACTTTTTTTTTTTCATTTTCATAGTACTCATGTTGTAGAACTTTTGTTTTGTTTTGGTTTGAAAAAAGAATAAACAAGAATTGTGGGGTTAGATTATCGTCCAAATGAAAAGTGTGCTCATAAACAAAGTGCACGGTCTGTATAAGATTTGGTTTTATATTTGATTTGTCTGTTTTGGATGTGATGTTTCAGGGTTTTGAACGCAGCTATTTTCGGTTTTTAACACGATTTTTCTCTATTTTGAAGGTGATGTATCTCTGTTTTGAAAATTACCTTTCTGATAAACAGAGAACAACCAGCGGGCGGTTGTTGGGGGGGGTGGGGGTGGGGGGGGTCCTGTGGTGTAGAGATGGTGGACACGCTCCCTCCTTCTTGTTACAGTCTATCAACCACCTTAGAGGAACAGAAACACTCACTTGAGCACAGGTGTTAGCTCACTTTGCACAAACTGAATTCGGCCCGCAGGGTAATTATAATTGGCCCGCGAGATCATATCAAATGAGCATTGGAGCTGACCCGCTGTACATAATGTCCCGCTAACACTACAAATCCCACAATGCTTTGCTAGTACGTTGGCGCACACTCAAAAGCGGCAAGCGCTCCTTTTTTCTGTTGACAGTCACTGACAGCCATGCTCTGTCACATCGGACAAATTCATTTCAGCCTCCACCAAAATGACCAAAAGAAAGACGGACAACAGTAGCTTTGAAGACGGGTTGGAGGCAGATTATCTGTTCCCGAGTATAAAGACAGACCTGCTTTTCTTGTGGGTGGAGCTAACGTGGCTTTAACGAAAGAATGTGACCTAAGAAGACAAACGTAGTCAGTTGCAGTTAATTTTTCAATAAATATTGAGTTTGACCCGTGACTTTACTTCACTGCTTCATTTTGGCCCCCTGTGAATTTGAGTTTGACACCCCTGGTGTCCATGTTGACATGTGAACATTTTTGGAACCAACAGGTATGTTTGTAACATTTGAGCGTGTGTGTGGACAGGCCTCGCCCCTTCTAGATTTGCTGTACATCTACACCTGACCATAATGGTTATAAACTTCCAGCAACTTGTTGCTTTATGCTGTGTCATGGTTTAACCCCCCCTCCATAATCATCCTCCTTTGACCCCCCTGTCTCTCTAACATCCCTCACTCTTCTTCCTTCCTTTTTTTCCTGTCCTGTCCAACAAAAAACTGTTACAAATATAATTAAGATAAATAAAGTTTAGCCAAGATTACAAAAGGGGTTTATTCAGACAAACCTCTGGTGTGTCTGAAGATACATAACCCCTGTTAAACTAAAATATGTCCAACACAAAAGGCCTTCGGCTCTCTTATGTTTAGTCGGGACACAACCTCTTCCTGTTTTAAATACGCCTTTTCTCGGTTTTGAATGCGAATTATCTCTTTTCGGAATACAATTTTTATTCAGTTTTGAATGCGACTTGTCTCTATTTTGAATGGAGCTTTTCTCTGTTTTGAACACAACAATTCTCTATTATAAATACACCTTTTTCTGTGTTGAATGCAGCTTTAATTGGTTTTGAATACGACTTTTCACCATTAGAGGAATAAAAGACACATCCACCATGGAGAACAGTCAGGCACCGATGGACAGTTTTTAAGCATTATCAGCGACAGCCACATCAAATTGTCACCAGCCTTTATGACGCAGTAGAGATGTCATAAATACTACCAAACAAAACAATGCAAACAACTTTAAACCCAGGCTGGGACCTTTTTGTTTGCATGTTCTGCCTGTGCATGCTTGGGTTTTCTCCGGGCACTGCAGCTTCCCCCCATAGTCCAAAAACAAAAAAGTGTGGGACTGTGACTGGAAGGTCGTGAGTTCAAATCCAGGCCGAGTCATACCAAAATCTTTAAAAATGGGCCCAATGCCCCCTTGCTCGACACTCAGCATGAAGGGGTTGGATTAGGGGGTTAAACCACCAAACGGTTCCCTGGCAAGGCTGTGTCTGCAGCTCACCGCTCCCCCAGGGGAGGGGCCAAATGTGGAGAACAAATTTAACACACCTAGGTGTAGATAATTGGACTTTAACTTTAGATAAAGCTAAATAAAAGCTCAGTCGCTGTTAGGGAAAAAGATAGAAAGTTGTGTATCTTAATCCTAGAGATGTAACTTTTTACTTTAAACTGGTGCAGTGGTATGCTGCCAGTCCCTTTAGCCCCGAGTTAACTCACTTATTTTTTGTGTTATTGTCTTCTTATCAAACCTTTCTGACAGACTTGAATTTTTTTTTACCCTATTAATTGTACTGACATCTCTGCTGCCAAATGAAACGGACTGTGTGTAGATTGTTTACACCTGGAAACAACAAAACGCCTCTGGAAAAGCGACACAGAACGCTGTTATTTATTACAACAGTTGTGGAAGCATTGATATTCCTGCCCGGCATCAATACATTTAATTTTAATTGTATTTTAGTTATACAAATGAGTCTCTACGCATGCACACTTAGTTGAATTGATGTGTATATATGTCCGCAACCCTGTGACATATTTTTGACAGGAAATTTCTTTTTTTTTAAATAAAATAAGTCATAATTAAAACAATAACAAATCGTGTTTTCAACAGACGTGTTAAAACTAAATTTGATATTCGTATTTTAATGCAAAGCTGTGCTCAACTTTGTCTATGAGTTTCATTTTGACAGTCATCTTACCTCACAGTGAATGACCAAAGTATGAACTTTGAGCGCTTGAGCGTCATGGGTGGGGCTCATGAACTCAGCAGCTCCTGCTCCACCTCCCTGTCACTCACACAGCCAAGATTTGAATAGATTTAAATGTGTAGCTGTAGCTGTCAGTTGGGCATTTGCATGCTTGATATTTAAAGTGTTCGCTTAGCGCTGCATCCCTACGTGGCTAAAAGGGTCAGTGTTTGCTTCCTCCGTCTCTCCCTGCCTTGCCCTGGAAAAATTCCGCAAAAATGTCAGATTCATTTTCCAAAACGGTCTGGGTTGGTTTGTATGACAGTAAAGTTTAAAAGTGCCTCAAGATGGTAAATTGTTGTATCCTTGTGACAATTTTCATACAGTCGTCTTCTAAACCTGATTTTGTCCCTTTCGGGGTCACGGGGCTGCTGGAGCCTATCCCAGGCACTCGTGGGCCATGAGGGGGACACCCTGGACAGCTTGCCAATCTGTTGCAGGGCCACAATCACACACCCATGCACAGTCGCATTCGCACCTATGGACAATTTAGAGTAACCAATTAACCTATGAAGCATGTTTTTGGATGGTGGGAGGAAGCCGGAGTCCCGGGAGAAAAACCTCCGCTTGCAAGGGGAGAACATGCTAACTCCCATTGGTGTTCTGGTTCAGGTCCCCCAGCTGGGACTCGAACCGGGGGCCTTCTTGCTGTGAGGCAAGAGTGCTAACCACTTTGCCACCCCTCTACATTTGGTGTCATTGAAAAGCCCCCAACGTCTCTGTAGAAACCAATAGTTCACTGAGTCGTCTGAAGTAGTTGGGAGATATTCAGGTTTAGAGATTTCCTCTACAGAGAACACATTTACATTGCTGCTATAGGAGGATAGTAGGTAGTGCTTTCCTCTGCCTTTATTAACCCGCAGTTTTTGTTTTGGTCCAAATGAGCCATTTTAACACGTAAAAAATGGATTATTTGAACCCTGATTATGGCAAAGCTGCCATGTAAGGTGCTAAGGCCTTAGTCAGATGTATGGGCTCCCATGCAGGCTCCTATGGCCACCATAAGGGACATTATAAAAATGGAAAGTACCATTGTCGTGTGTGGTAAGAGTATCGCGACGTACTTGTAAGGCTAATAGAAGTAACGCGCACTTATGACCTACAGGTGATGCTATCCTAACACCACACTTTAGTCCTTAGGAAGGTGTCAGTATACAGTATACTGATGTTGGCTCCTTACCGACCGCACACAGATGCTGCACACACTGGCTGTGCACGTTATACGTTAAGTCCCGTACAATGCCAACACAATCTACCTTCTGGTTGTCTAGACCAGTTTTTTCAACCTTTTTTGAGCAACGGCACTCTTTAACCTTGACAAAAATCGTGCGGCACACCAGCATCCAATAATTAAAAAAAAGGAGAAACGCATAGTCTGTATTGATCTACAATCCCGCCACAATCTCACGTACATTTTTGTGATAATTGTGGCAGAAAAAGCTGGAAGTTGCAGCTGTTTTTTTCTAAAAGATGTAATAAAAGTTAAGTTAGAAGATTTAAAAACTGTTCGATGTCTGTTCGTTGTTGTTTCAAGACGTTTAGACGCTGTCACTTTAAGCCAATGCATCATGGGAGATGTAGGGAAGGCCAGAAAGACTCGCGTCTCTGAGCTTCATGGTTATGTCCACTGTTTCCACAGTCTGACACCAGATTCTGTGGAAAGCTACACCGCTAAAGACGAGCTTTAGCTGGTATTTTTGTTGGAATAGAGAGACTTTATGAGCTAAATTTGAACAAGGAAGTGAAGACTCTAACCACTTCTGATTGGTCAGACTGATGACGTGTGATTAAGCCTCCAAGAATGATTGGTGGAGACAGTTAAAGGGGCGGGACTTTTCAGAAAACTGCTTTAGTTGCAGCTAAATCGCAGTACCGTCATTCTTATCAAAATGTCTTTAATAGAATCAAATAAACAGAAAGAAAAAAGTGTTTCACGATCTTTCTTATTCCTAACTACTCAGTGTTTTATCAGGGCCTGTTTGGATGAACACAGAGCTGAAATCCTGGAGATGGGAAATGTTTTTACATCAGTGAAAAAGGGTAATCTTCTGATTGAGAATTTACAATTTCACCAAGTGCCCCACGACCTTAATTTTTGGCCGTATCCAACTGTAAGGGCAGTTGTGACCCTGTAACCACCAGGAGCAATGAAGTGTTTGTGGTAGACGAGCAGACTGGGTACCGAACCCTTCATGATCTCATCAGAGGCTGACCGCTCCACCTCTACAACAGTTTTTCGACCAACCACTAAGTCAACAGCATCAGGTTCCAAAGGTTTTTCTATTTCAAGAAACTAGAAGCTAAAATGCTTCCGGTTTCCAAACAGGAAGCAGTTGTTCTAAAAATAAACCTCATTTGTGCCTCTTTTTGCCCCTGAAACAAATGTGAAACCTAAACCCTTTCCATCTCTTTCAAAATAATAAAGTCAAGTATTTGTATGCGAAGCAGGCTCTGCAGATTGATCTAAAATAATAGGAAAAAGAACCGAAAGGAGCAGAAGAAGTCTTTTCTCAGTGCACGGACGCCGCGACAACACGAGCGGATGACATAAGAGGTGGAGCTGGCCTCCTGATCAGTGTGACTTTGCCAGATAATTGGAGCAGTTTATTATTTCTGAGCGGACTGCAGATGTCAGCTCTGCGGCGAGCCGCCAGCTGTGGAGCAGATTGAACATATCAGTTTTAGATTAGATGTCCTGGTTTTTTCAGAGCCTGTGTGCGAGACGTCGGAGTCTGTAAACACCGATCTCTCTGAGGGGAACAAGTGAAGCCAGACAGCAGGCTAATGAAACAAGTTAGCATTCATTATGCTTTTGGTAAACTTTCTTTAAAGCCTGCTTCGTTTATACATAATCAATTCACAGTGAATTTACATTTTATGAAACATTTTTTTCTCAAAGGCATTGAATGGTATATCATGTAGTTATCAAGTCAGGTTATTAAAATACAACACATCTATGAGCGACGTGCAGAATTCTGATGGGCAACTCTTTCTTAGAACATAGATATATTCAATTTATTTACAGATTACTTATCTTCTACTGAGGGAGGGAGTGTTAATGATTGAATTTCTGCATTGTCGGGTAAACAGATGATCTAATCTTGTTTCATATCTCACTTGGTAGCGTCTCCTTATCTTCCATTCTCGCATTTGGCTTGAAGGTTTTAGAAATAAAAAAAAAATACTTTACTGTGAATCGGTCCCTCCCCCCAGCTACTGCTGATTACCTGGATCAGGTATGTGGGCGGAGCTTGTTGAAAAGCAGCACGAGCTTTTTCTATTTGTACTCTATCATCAGAAAAAAGCCACAAGAACATGATAAAAACATCTCAAACATGATTTTCATCAGAGTTGGTCTTTAAAGCTATTTATGACTCATTTATTTGTCCGGTCATTTCATATGCTGATTCCTTTATGTTATGTTCTTGTTTTTTTTACATACAAAATAAAAACAAAGCAGTAAAAGGTTAAACATGGTGAATAAAAGGAGGATAAGATCTTTTATTACATAAATATAAATGCTGTTTTATGATACTGTTTCTCATTGAAAGGATGCATTCCCAAAAACCCAGTTGACGGCATTCGTAATTGGGAGGTGCCAGTTACATTTTTCTACCCTGCACGGTGGCCGCCAAGGTTCCAAGACGACCAAACTATTTTTTTTTTACAGATGATTCTGTTTAACTGAGTCACATTCGGTTCATTTGTTAACCTGAGAAAAGATTTTTTCACATTTACACCCTAAATGTTCACCTTTCAAAGGCCAACCACATCTTGCAGCTTTTAGGATTAATCCCAAACTTTTCTGTTTTATTAAAGTACAAACATCAAGCCCATTTTTTTTTCCTTGCAACTGTTGATCTAAATAGAAATCAGAAGCGACACAAATAAAACAAATGCATCTTGGAAAACGTAAGCGAGAACTTGGAGGTGCTTGTGTTTTCTATCCTTCATCCTCTCCCTTTTCAGTGGACGCATCAACCTAGCCCAGTTGCCATGACGATCCAATCCCTGCAGCTTGTTTTTTTTTTTATACTGCAAAGTAGTCGGAACCACCCCCCCACCGCCGCTGCTGTGAATTTGACTGCCATCGCTGCTCAGAGCCAGGTGGCGGCTTTTCTGAGAGAGCTCTTTCAAATAAAGGCATTCAGCCAAAAGTCTTTGAAGTTCCACTGTAGATAAGCTCTCAGCGATGGAAGACACTTCCTTAATGTTCTAGCCGGTGCTTTTACCCCCAACGCTCTCGTTTCTCCTCATTCTGGGATGGCGTTCATTCTAGTGTTCAAAAATTTAAAGCCCAGATTCTTTTTTATACAAAATGTTTTTTCTGTGAGTAAAAATACAGAATGAAGCTTCGTGTAATTGATTTAACTGGAAATTCCCTGTGGTGATGAATTTCTCCAGCCCTTTTTATTTTATGTTTTTTTTTTGTTTCATCTGCACCGTCACTAAGAGCAGGACGAGAAATGAACTGGGAAGAATATTGAAGTCAAAGCTTCACGGTTTAAATTATCCACATCCCAAATCCTCAGGCGAAGAAGCCTGATGGAAAAATGTGTCGTTAGTGGGATTTCAGTCAAAAAAAAAGGAAAAAAGACCGCTTTTCTTCTTTTGACAAAGGGAGAACAGAACAAGTAAATAAAACTACAGACGGGGTGTTTAGAGCAGCCGCACAGTCCTCTGAATAGATGTTCTCGTCAAGCAGACAGCAAACTGAAGCCGCGAGCGAGTTGTATGGCCTGTAGGCGCTGCCCGCCCTCGCCATCCCTTGTTTGACCTGCTCCCACTTGCTGAGTGGCTGCTACACACCCCTCACTCTCCTCTTCTGCCTGCCTGGTCTGAATTGTGACCAATTCATTAAAAAAAACACGTTTTTCAGAATCGCAGCTTTTCCATTGGTTAATCTTCATAGCAACGATTTTATTTTTTGTTTGCCAGGTGGTGACGAATAAGTCTACATCATTTTTAGAAGAATTAGCAAAAGTAAATTTTAGGATTTCCTTGGCAACGCAGGTTTTTTTGTTAACCACGGCCAGATTTTTAATTAGTTCATGCTAAATGTCATATCGTTTCGTTTAGCTTGAGCCAACAGTTAATGTTCTACATTTTCACAATATTTCGGTAAAGAGTGAGCAACAGGAGAGCCCCACTTTTTTGGAACCATTGAACATTTGCGACGTCTAAATCCAACATTCTTTCCCAAAGATTTAGGTGGCGATAGATCTAAATCCCTAGGTGTTTAAATTTGTAGCTGGGACTAAAAAATCAAGATGGCGGCCTCTTCTGGAGGTCAAAGGTGAACGAAACTTGGTTTGAGGTTGTAGACCTGACCTGGTGGCATGTGTGTGAAATTTTACTGGAAGAAAATTTTTCTTTTCCAAAATTTTGACAAATTCTGCTGTTTCCAAAATGATACAAAATGTCCAGCAGTTTCATCTGCTCCTTTTGGGCTTCCGTCCTTTTTTTTTTCCACATTTCCCAAACTGCCTGGGTGACTTTTATTCTGCTGGCAGAGTCGTGGTCATGAATGGAAAACACGGCGGATCCCATTTGTTAAAGCTGCAGTTACAGGCGCTTGAACAGCCTCTTTCCTTCCTGCACACGCATTAATGTGGTCAGTTCCAGAGAAGAACTTTCAAAGGTTCGTGGCGGTTATTAGATCAAAGGGGCTGATTTTTTACAAACAGCAATGAGTCAGGTTTTTTTGTTAATCATTTAGGAGCATGCTGCTAAGTGGTCCATGTCTTCTCTGAAGCCCGAAACTCTACATTTTACTGTGATCCATCCTTCTAAGCAAGATTTATTCCGTATTATTCATTGCTTTTATGCAAAATACTTGTAATGATGTCATTAGATAAGTTTCTGTTATCAGATAAGGGCATCATTTCCATTGAGTTCCTACAAAATAGTGATGCTGTGACGCTTATTAAAAACACAATCAGGGACCCGCTTTGGCCTTTTTGGTCAATATTTATTATTTCCAGGCCAATTAAGCCATTTTACAGTTTGAGAGTGGAAACCAAACAAGGAGGTCACCCTTCGATGGTTCTGACTCGTGTCTCTACTGTCAGCGCTATGAGTTCTTGTAAACTAGGAAATCGATTGGATTGAATTGATCGTCCATCTCCAGATCGACTGTCCCGCTTGTCTTTCTGCCCCATTTTTGCTCCAGCAAATAAGTGTGTCACAAATGTGGGCCACACATTTGCCCTCCCCGCTGAAGTGGGTTTGATGGAACGGGGAACCTGGAGGACCCGGAAAATGGAGTTCACACAGTGACCGAGGGGTTAAAAATGAAGAATAATGTTTATTATCTTAGTTTTTTGAATACGTCATGTTTGCTTTAAATAAATAAATAAATAAAAAGCCTTTTCCAGACTCTTATTTTGTTGGTTTAATGCTGGCAGGGGAAACGCAGCTGTGGTGACAGGTCTACATCTAGATTCATCACCTATTTATCCTTAAGAGATTACCGTCCGAGACATGAAGCAGACATTCGGGTTGGAAATGTTTCCCCCTGTTGCCTGCAGCAGCTGTGCAGGCTGGCTGGCTGGCGGGTCCCATGTGGGAAGACGAGGCATCCCAGTTAGAGACAAAACAAAGCTCTGACATCCAGGCGCTCACGTGTGCTGACTGCATGTCATGATTAGAAATGGAACAAAGCAGCACACTTTCGTCCCACACAAAAGTCTCGCTCCACGTTGGGAGTTGCTGCCAGCCGGTTCCCCGCGTCTTTCCTAACCTCTGATTGGTTGCAAGACTTGTCATTCTTGAAAATGGAGCCACTGATGTACAGTTAGTACTGTAAGTATGAAAGTCAAGTTTGAAAGTTAAGCAAGTAAGCAACAGCTGCGGTTACATGGACAAAAGAAATCGGAATTAACGCCAGATCAGCATAAAAATGCGTCATGTAAACACGCTGTTTGGAATAATAGTCTGTTGTTAAACAGACGTGGTGCATGTAAACGGCTCATTTTTATTTTATTAATGCATTGCTGGTAACATATCGACTACAGATCCCATAATGCAGTGCTTCACCTCCCGATGAAATAGAGCAATGGCATCATTTTCACTACAGATCCCATAGTGCAGCGCTGCAGCTGCCTTGGTGAACCGCTAGCCCTGGCAATGGCAAAGAGAAAAAGTTGATCCTGACAGCAGAGCCTTTTAAAACCGATTGGAGGCAGAGCAAATGTTTACTGTCATCACTGGTAAACCCGTTTGTCTCATCTGTGGAGGGAATGTGGCTGTAATGAAAGAATATCATCTAAGTCTTAGATGAGAAAAACATTGATCATGCACTCTGCTGAGTAGCTTAGCAGACAGAGTTTGCACAGCGCTCTGCAAACTTTGAAGAACAAAAAATGAATTTTAAATTGCTCCGAAACCGTTTGGCGACAATGTGGAAGCTGCTCCTGTGCAGCTTCAGATGGAGCTGATGGATCTGCAGTGTTTTGGCACACTGAAGCAAAAGTGCAACACTGCAGGGCTGCACGCTTCATTCTCTCCGTTCCTGCAGAAATGCCCCCGCTCCGTCTACATGCAGCTCCAGCCATGTGCATGTTTGGTCTTTAGGTCATTTCTGCATGAGAAGCTCTTCTCAGAGATGGAGACTCACCAGCAAACAGGTGTTGTCTCAATGATGAGCTCCTGCAGTCCATCCTGAGAATCTCCAACACAGGACCTCAATTCAAACACAAACCAACTTGTTGGAGAAAAATGATGCCAGGCATCAGGCTCTGATAAAATGACACTAGAGCAAAAAAAACTGGATTTGATTTATTGCTGAAAAGCGCAAATTTTATTCATAATTCCAGGATTTGTTTGTTTTGTTATTCAGCACCAACTATTTTGAATTTCTGTAATTTTTATAGCAACATATTTGGGTACATTTAAAATTTTATGTTTATTTAAAAAAAAATGTAATCAAAGTAAAGAAATGAATGTTTTTTTTCTTTTAATGTTCACTTTAATTCTTCTTTAATTTTGACAGTACATATTTTTATGGATATTCTCAGTCTATTTTTATTCATATTTATGATTTTTAAAAAAAGTTCGGCCCACAACCTTTAGCGTGTTTTGAAACCTGGCTCCCTGAGCGATCGAGTTTGACACCCCTGCAACAGATACTGAGACCGACTTGGACCAATGGTCTGGCTCCAAATGGGGGTGTCCTTAATGCGGAAAGATGGCGACTGAATTGCCTAGATTTGGTTGGAGCTGGAAGTAAACCACATCCTGTGGGTGACACCATGCTCTCTGGATTCAATTCTCAGATACAGTCAATGATTAGAACGTAGAAACTGATATAAAAGCTGTTGTGAATCTGTTCAGGTTCAATATTTAACTGTGAACCATAGAACGTTATGAAAAACAAATCTACTTACAGAAGAATTAAGCTCATTAAATGAGAAAACCATTTCATTAGTATAATGGTTTTTCATCTAAGATTTCCTATATATTTCAGATGTATTTTTAATTTTTCAGTGATCTTGTACATCTTAGTTGCTGATATGGGATGTGACATGGAGCCTTTATACCCATAATGCAGACTCGTGTTTCCTTAAAATGAAAAGGATGTGGGAACTACCACAGACCGAGTGCTAAATGTCAGTGGTCCAGTCATTTTGTTATCATTATGGGTTACTATGGCAACCACTTTCACCAATCAGGAGTAAGCCAATTGGGAGTCCACACCCCTAGCCTTTGAAAGCAGGCTACGCGAACTCTGTCAACCGTTTTGAATGTGGGGGCCAACAGGCTCCACCTACTTTTATTGAGGCGTCTGATTGGTCAGTTTATGACTTGAATAACTTGATGTACAGAAAAAATGAAAGAGGATTATTGAAGAAGATAAAAAGGATCAAGGATGGTTTTCCTGACCAATAGAATGACTGAGTCACAGATGTTTATTCCTCTGCAGAAGTCTATGGGCTTTTGGCTTCTTGAAGCCACTTCCTGTTTGGCACATCACTGGGGCGGGGGTCTCTCAGTCCAGCTCTCATACTGAATGTTTGTTATCCATCACCACCAGAGGAAGCCCTGGTGTGTAAGTGGTTCATAATTTAAGCTGCGATCTTTAGTTTACTCTTTTCTTTTCAGAAGCCTGACGACATCCGAGCTCAGCATCATCATCTTTTTTGAAGCTGCTCTTTAATGTTACAGGAAGCTACTGTTTCCACAGTAACTAGTTTTTATTTTGGTGTTTTTCTTCCTAAAATCGAACAGAAGTGTAAAACATAGTGACCACCGACAAAGATTATGCAGATCTGCTGGTTTTGATTCAGGACTAAATTACATTTGGCAGAGCTTTTAGCTAGTTGCTAAGAGCCACCGTGCTGTTCTCTACTGACCTTCATCCTCCTCCTCTTCCAGCTTAAGCGTTTACTTATTCCAATCAAGCGGCTCTTCAGTGAAAAAAAGTCAGCAGGGAGGTGTGAACAGAAAAGATGAACACAGAAATGCATTGTCCTGATCTTTAAGGGTGTTTTCAGACTGAAAACATTTAGTTCCATTAAAGTGAACCAGTTATGGGTGATGGAAAGGGGGGCGGGGTTGATCCGCACAGAATTCTGAAGCTACAGACACATGGTGCCTGTGATGCGCTAAACGACCATTCTAGCCCCTGATGGTCACACTGGACAAGCAGGAAGGGGTTTTTCTTCTCTTTCCTTTTCTGCTGTTTCCTCGCGCATTTCCACCACCTACAGTGGGAAGAGGCGCGGTGGGAAAAGTTGTAGTGGTGCAAATCTGGTGAATGGTGCACCAGGCTTTTTCTGTCTCAGCTCTAATCTGATACATGAAAGACTTGGTGTCGCAGAATTCCGGTTGGTTGGGTACAAACTGGAATAATTCATTTCTCCTTGATTGTCCATTATGAAACGGTTGGCGCTTCCATGAATTCAAAGCGATGCCGTGCGCTTGTCACAACCAAATCCAAGTCCCTGATTGGTCTAACTTGCAACGCACATTTAGTGGCCGCTAGTTTGGTAGGTAGAGTCAAAAAACGGTTGTTTTTTAACATGCGTAGCTCTGCGTGAACATGAGAGTTTTGAAGCCTTGTAAAGCTCATTTATGCGCGTTTGCAAAGACTTTTCATTAAAAGTGAACGCGCACTGCCAACGTTGGTGTGAACGTAGCTTGATGAACTCGTGCCACTCTGCAGAAACTAGGTTTATTGCTATAAATGGCATCATCATAATTAAAATACCACTGGGAATGCTTTAAGAAAAGATGAAAAGAGGGTCACTGTTATATGTCTTCCCTGGGGTTTGCATACAGGTATTCATGCAGTTTTGCTCTCTCACTCAGATGTTCGTGTCTCTTCTTATCATTTCCTAAATGAGGCAAATCCGGGACGGAAGCAAAAATGAAGAAGGTTGTATAAACTTCTGGATGGAAATGGCAAAGCTTAGAGAGTGAAGATGAGATTTTGTTCGTCAAGATGGAGGGAACGTTAAAGCATGGATGGAGACGACCAGAGGAGGCAGATGTCCAAGCAAACGAGAGGTCAGGCGGGAGGAAAGTGAGGCTCACTTCCAAGACAGCGGAGGCAGAGATGGAGGAGAGATGTGTGACAGCGAGGAGGAGCAGCAGAGACAGGATCACAGATAAAACAGAGGATGATGGACAGCTGAGCCGGGCTGCTTTGTTTTGCTATTTATCAGCGCTGCTCCCTCCAGCATCTCCCACTACTCTTCATCCGTCTTCATGCACGTGTGTCAGAGGTTTCATTAGATGAGTAATGAAATTACGGTTTGTATGGGCAGTGAGTGTTCCCAGCAACTAAACCCTCAAAAATGACAGACCGCCGTCAAAAACCACTTCTGAGTTTCCTCAGTTAGTGAATCTGGGCTTTCATCTGAGGTGTGATGTATGGAACAAAGATCCATACGGTCTTTTTGTCTTTTATCGCTGGTCGCTTTGTGAAGCATGTCGACATATCTGCTATCAACCGCCGCCACACTCCCCCTCCCGCCGCCATTTATCTGCTGATCTCTGCATGCAGCATGACTCCGTTTTGCCCTCAGTTTTCCTCCGTTTGCTCACAACCTAAATCTATATTTATGTTACACTACATTGTGGCCAAACAGGAAGGGGACGGGGTGAAAGTTTAAAGTCTTTACATCTTTCCTCGACGTACATTTGTGAATTTTACTGAACAAAGCCACACTTTTGGTTAGGGGTGTCACCATCTGATCAGGCAATCAGAAATCGGATTTTAAGGCGTGATTGAAGCCGGATGTTGCATAATGATCAGGGATGGGATATTCTGTATGTTTATTCTCATTATTTTGATCAGCTCTGATCTCCAAAATGAAGCTCCAGAGCCACATGTGGCTCTTTTACCCCATTCATAGTGGCTCTCTGGCAGAAAATCAAAAAATGGATACTAGCTTTTACTTCTGATTAATTTTACATCAGTACATTTCGTGGATGAGATACTCTAGAAATGTATGATAAAAATGAAGTTAGATATGTTGCAAAAGGGTTGTCCATCTATAAAAAGGATTTGTCACTGTAGAAAATGTTGTCAGTCCATAAAAATGGTTTGTCAACGTGTGAAAATGTCATTGATGATCGATGACAAAACCCAAGTTATGAGTAAAATTCTTTTGCCTCTCCAAATCGACCAATCAGCAGCCTTACATTGATCATGTTTACATTGACTATGAAGTTGCTCAAATTGGATTTTTTGTTAATAAATTAGCCTAATGGAAACACGAACAATGAGAAAAAAAACAACATTTTTTTAAAGTTATTCTGCTTGAAGGAGTTTTTTTTTGCCGAATTGAATTCAGCAAAACATGGAATCAATCTTTTAGAATGACATGGCAAGCAACCAGATGGCAATGAACTGGCTGCACGGCGGATGCAACAAAGGGTCCCACAGCGTCACACAGCTCATCAAAAGTTGATTGATTGTTGGATCCACAGCTCCTCTGTACAAATACCAACCGCCATTTCCCAAAATGTCTTCATCTGTAGAAGACGCTGACGTCTCCTTTGATAGGTGATGACGAACGCTGGGACCGTGGCAGGAATCTGAATGTATCTGCTTTAAATCAAAGTATTGTTCACATCCATCGCCATGGTGTTTAATGGTTTATCACATGACTTGGTTTGTGTTTATTCGCACAATTACGATTTATTACGAATTTGTGTTTTTTTTTACATTTCTAGAAGTTCGATACAGTTTTGCACAAATGTGTAATGAAAACGCAACTATTGGCAAAACCCAAGTTACGAGTACATTTCAACCAATGTCAACCAATCAGCAGCCTTTCATTGTCACCCAATAGATGTGCTGCTTTGACCGGCCAATCAGATGCATGATATCAATGATGGGGGGGGGGGGGGGGGGGGGAGGAAAAATTATTTATTTTACATGAACTTTTTTTTTAATTTAACTACATTTCCACTATTTCTACTCGTTAAATTTCACTTTTTGTACTTTAATGTTAAAGATACTACACAGAAGCACTCTGTATAGGTGTTAAAAGATAAAACGAGGTGATTTACATAAAAATGGGGGACGATCTGGTTCTGTTTATTTTTTACTTGTTCATTTTTTAATGTCTAGAGTCTGGGATCCGGACTCTGTATAGTCAGATACTCAAAAGCAATTGACTTAGAATGAGATCAGGGCCCCAAAAATCTGATCGGAACAACCCTACTTTTAATGTCTGAAAATACTAGGACAGTGACGTTAAAAATACATGAACAGTTGACAGACTTTGTGTTGTTTTTTATGATGTACATGTGCTGACTTTGAACAGTGCACTGCTGAGGCTCAGACCTCTGTCTCTCCTGGTTTGGAGAAGACTTTCATTAGAGATTCAGGAAGTCTGGACGCCCCCCTTTTGTTACACATAAAAAATGTTCAAATGTTTTGCCGATACTGATCTGTTCGTCAGAGCCAGGAAGCTAGAGAGAGAGATGACAAGCAGGCACCAGTTTGAGGAATTAGCTAAAAACCCCAGTCGCTCTAGCTCATGAGTAATGGATGATTCACAGAAAATATTCATGAAATGTCATCTCGAATCTTAGTTTTTTCAAAGGACAGACCTGAAACTGGCAGTTTGACGTTTTTTTTTTAGCTGCAGTACAATGCAGAAATACATGTGTGCTCGGTCTGCCACAGCGGGTGGAGAGCTTTGGGGCTCCGCCGCTGTTTTGCTGTAGGAGCTGCTGGAGAGGATGTGATGCTCAACCCAAGTACTGCTCATCATGAACCGCTTTCCATCATGAGGAGATGTTTCCGGGCCAGCTGAGCCCGACTGAGGGCCACTCACATCGACTCCGCTTTAGAAAGTTTTTTTCTATTCCGGGGAAAAAGACATCGGTTTATGGCAACAGATGCAGATTTCTGTCTGGATCCTTTGATTCTTTTCAAGTGAACCAGTGAAATCTGAGAAACAGACGATAAAGTCATTTTTGCTGAAGATTATTTTGGTCTCTGAGACTTCTGGAGGGGTTTGGGTGAACTTTAATGTGAAAATACAACTGAATAGAATAAAATAGAATAGATGGATAGAGACAGAGAGAGAGATGAACAGAAATTCATCTTTCAATACTGCACAACAACATAAAACATATAAAATCATTAGAATACCTTAAAAAAAATCTGACTGATTCAAAATGATTAAAAGTCATTGATGACTCCGATGAAGCTGTTTTTGTTGTTTGTTGTTCTTAACACGATCATGTGGCACTTTTCTGATGATGGAGGACAAATATATAGAAAATCAAGCTCAAAATTGCATTTCCAAGTTTTTTCTTTATCCAAACGAATCAGGTGCAGAAAAAAAAGAGCCATTTGAAAAAGATGGGAAAAGCGCTGGGCGGCTGATGTTGCATTGCAGGGGCTTGGTGGCTAAACACTCTACCTCCAGCTGTGCTTTTTCCAAGTTCTAGGAAACACAAGCAGTTCTGCTTTTAGTGAGTGAATTGTTCTGATTGGATGGTAAGACTCTGTGAGGTCTTTGATATAGGATGAGGCCATACCATGTCAGGCCTTATAGGTTAACAGGAGAATCTTGAACTTGATTCTAGAATCAACTGGGATCCAGTAAAATGAAGCTAACACAGGAGTGATGTGATGTCTTCTGCTACAGCGGGAGAGGGTGTAAACAGAGAGCTCTCAGTAATGAGGAGGGGAAAGGGGGGGTGGGGTTGCCAACATTTTGATCTGAATAGGGTGATAATCTAAGAAAATGTTGGTGCTGAGTTTCAAATAATCCCTGCTGTTGCCTCGATATTTGCAGTAACACTTGTCGTTGGTTTTCTTTCTGGAAGGCAGAAATCTTCGTCCCAATCTGTATTTTGTTAACCTTGTGAACTTTAATCCAAGCTTTTCCATATCATGGCTCCACCTGCCAGCTTTAGCGAGCGTTGTTGGCAAACTGCAGCATAGCTAAAAATGTGATGCAACGGAATGCAAACAAACAAAAAAACATTTTCCTGAACTGAGGTGAGAAAAAAACCAGCCAGTATTCTGCATATAATCCGGACTGAATTTGTTCTTTATTCCAGATGCTTGTTCGTGAACGTGCGGTTGATCTAAAACCTATAGGAACATGTTTAATTACTTCCATCAGTGGCTCGTCCTCCCTGGTGTGTCTTTGTTCACCAATTACACTCATCCTTATGGAGTCCTTTTAAACCGCTGAGGCTGTCAAGCATGGTTAATAAGCTGGGCAGTTTTTTTTATCATTCCCCGATGTCTCCACCTTCACTTTCCTGTTTCCTCCACCTGTTTGCCTCCACCCGCTTGCATCATTAAAGATGCGAAGGCTGGTTTCTTCCAGACAGTCAGCCGGTCAGCACTATGAGGTGCTGGTTCTCATTAGGAGCCTTCTTCTTGATCACCTTTCATCACAGCTAGTTTGAATCAAATTAAAGGATGCAGAAGGTTAGACCTGCAAACATTGTTCACTTATCTCATGCATGTAAAAAGTGAGAGAAAAAGGTTAGAATTGAGGTCGGTGTGCAGCCTCCCTGCTGCTCTCCATGTGCTTCATGCTAAAGTGGAGCGTGTTGCAGCTGTTGAGATAACTATAGTGCACAGCTGAGACAAACAATGCACAGCAGAGCCCTGGGCCAGCGCAGGTTAAGCATGTTCATTAATTTCTGCAGCTTCTGGCCCTGCCTGCTTCCTGAACGTGCTGTGGCTCATAATGGGCTGTGGATGCAAGCTCACTGTTTGATGCAGAGAAAAGCTGGGAGCAAGAATGACTGTCAGATGAACAGAATGAGGGGAGGTGGTGGAAAGCAAAGTCATAATGATAGAAATTACAAAGGAATTGAATGCCTACCACAAGCTTAAATGTACATTTTTCTGGTTTTTTTTTCTAAATTCCAATCATTGTGAATCACGAAAAATGCAGTTTGAAAAAGATCATAATAAAATACACTGGGCAGGCCGCAAGCTCACTGTTTGAGCTTTCAGCAACAGGGAAGGGAAAGGGGGCGGGGTCGCGCTGCAGCAACTCCTGTCGCTCTGAAGAAACTATGTCCTAACAAATGACACAGGTTAAAAATTAAAATAAAAAGGTTTTTTTACTTTGGCTAAAAACTGCCAAATCCTAATTACAGTCCACTGGGAATGCTTTAAAAGATAGATGAAAAGATGATCTTTAAAGGAAATACGGGCTAAAATTAGCTTTTATTTTTCTGCAAAAACATAAAACAAATGTGATCAGTTGCACGCCAACAGAAAACCCCTAAGCTGAAGGTCTTCTCACAGTCCAAACGGGGCAGTTTTTTATTTATTTCGCTTTTTTAAAGAGTTTAAGCGTTTGTGCTTTGACCAGCTCAAAGGGGCATTAACTTTCCAGGGCTGGAGGGCACAAAAAAAGGCCAGCAGCGGCTGCATCCTGAAGCCCCAGCGCTCCATCAGGCCCCACGTGGAGCTCCGTCTCAAAGAGACTTCAAAGGCCAGCCTGATGTAGGCGTTAACCTTTGACTCAGAGCCTCTGTCGGAGGCGCATAATTGATGCACAGCAGAACACACCATACAGACGCTCTTCCAGTGCAGGAAAGGAGCCAGTACGTTGATCTTTTTTCATAGGTTCATTGGTGCATTAAAAAAGAAAATAGCATCATCTTTTATAGAGGCAGGAGGAATGTTCACGTACATTTTCACATCAGCCTTATGGAAACAGCAGGAGTTAACGATGTGGATGGAGATCAAGTCGGCCCACTCGGCTTCTAGTCTGCCTGTGGACTTTGGACTGGGTCGGGTTAATTTGTCTCTTCATTGATGATTCCAAGCAATAAGGAGATGGTTAACTTAAAGAATTTCCTTGGGCTGACTGTTTCAGGCAAAGTTCATGTTTTATTTTTTTGTTGTTTTTTTTAGTGGGGACCCAGAGCAGATGGATGAATGTTTGACATGTTGATGGCAGCATGGAGATGCTCCTCTCCCGGTTCGGCTGATCATTTGGAGTTGCATGTTCCTGGATTCATATCAAAGCCTGGTGGGGGGGGCTCTGGAGAACAGGGAGGTTTGCTCCACTTTGCTTCATTTCGCCCAACTTTACATCTGGCAGGAAAATGTGTGAAACGTTGGAGCTGGAACATCAAATTCAGTGGTGGGATGTCGTTTCCCTTTCCAGTCTGCCACTAAAGGCCATGTCGCACAGCCATCTGCGCATTTTCCACATGTGAAATTTCAGTCTTTTGTGATACAAGCATGTTTCTTGGGATGGTCATTGAGGGTGGATGTCTGTTGAAAGTTTCATCCGTCGCGTCTTTACGTGAAAATTACGCAGTTTATGAATATTTTAAGTAGTTCATGTGCAATTATTCGGTAAATCTTACACAGCTGTGCGTGATTTTTGCACGATGGCTATGCAAATTTGTGGCTTTTAAGGGCTATGAAGATGGCTAAAACCCTGTGTTTAATTATAGATGAACAAATCTAATCTGCAGCAGCCACTGATTGTACACATGTAAAGTTTTTTCATAGTTAGACTTAAAGTCCCACTCTGATCATCGTTTGATCAAATCATAGCCTTCCCAGTGGTCTTTTTATTAGCATAATAACATTTTTAGCCAAAATCATCAAATCTGTCGTTTCTTAGGACAGTAATTTTCTACCTTTTTTGAGCCAAGGTACACTTGTTCCTTGACAAAGATCCTGCGGCACACCGGCAACCAAAAATGTAAAAAAAAAGAGAAACTCTTTAGTCTGTATTGATGTACAGTCTCTCCACGATCTCATGTGCATTTTTTATAATATTTGAGACCCAAAAAATGGATTTTTTTTTTTGCCATAAAAGATTTTCAATGATAATCCTAGATTCTAGAACATAGTTTCTGCAAAGTGGCCGGAGTTGATTAGAAATTCACCTCTTATCAGGTTTTAGGGGATGTGCTTCCAAAGCGTCCTGTCAGGTGACTGCTGACAGTTACCCATGAGCCACCGGTGTCTGAAGCATCTTCCACTGATTCACAACAAGTTGAATGAAGAAATACTAAAAAATTGAGTTTTTAGCTTAACTTTCTTAGTAAATGTCAGAAAAATACCCCAAAAACCCATTAGAGTGGGTCTTTGTAAACAGCGGATAAATGGAATCAATGGACGAGTTGGAGGCAAAGCGCCTGAATCCTACATCAGATTTCATGAGTTTTTACTTTTACAGACCAGGAACATGTCACTCATATCGTTTGTGTTATTTAGATGCATAAGTTGTCGCTGCATATTTTCCATGTGAGGAAATGCGTCCTTAAGCCCATTTGTCTGCACGCCGCTCGCACAGACATCCTCGCCGGCAGCCTTCAGCCGCAGGTGGCAGGTGTGAAACTGGAAAAGGTCCTTGAAATGTTTCGCATCGGTTTGGAGACAGCTATTTTTTCGCGGCCTCAGAATGTCTTGACCCTGTGTATCGTATGTGAATGAAGATGTGATGAGCGTTTCCTCTTCTCCTTTTTTAGGACACAGACCTGCTGGATGTAGCGTTCATAAAAGATGCCAGAAACGGAAAGTTCTGTAAAATGCCAAAGGTAAGCCAATTCGCTAGAGAACATTTCGGTGGGGGAGGGGGTTTGCTCTAGTAATTTTTAGTATTTTAAAGTATTTTTGTCATCATGTGGATGGACTGATTCACGCTCCGTCTGCATTCATCACAGGAATGTGGTTGAAAGCTTCCCGTCTGGTGACCACAGCTATTTACCCATGAGCCACAGGTGTCTGTAGCCTGTGAGGTTGTATGTTGACGGAAGTTTAATTAAAGTATTTTTATGGCTAATAACCATAGGGGGTGTATCTTTCCCTGGCAATACGCCATAGCCCAATTCTTTTACCTAAAAGCAGGCGTCTGCAGCCTTTAACGCTAAAAAAGCCTTTTGGTCCAGTTTCTTACAGACTAAAACCCAACGAGACCCACAAAGTCGTTAAGTAAACTCCACTCTTTTTGTTTCTGTGGCCATTATACCATACATTTATCAAGTGTAGCTTTTATCCACATGAACTGAATTATAATTTTGTTAGATTTTTATACAATTTTGCAGAATTTTATTTTAAGAAGTCTAAACACAGAAATGCAATTCTAACCATCGTGTGTAACAGCCCACCCCCTTAAATTCATGTTTACCTAAATGTTTTTGAAAACTGTCCGTAAGAAATGTGTTTTTGTTCCATATGCTTATAGTCTAATATGTGAAAAGCTGCCTTTTTATCTGTCCTAACAAAAATGCTGTTCCTTTATATTTTTATTTGATGACATTTTATTGTTTTTTCACTCCATCCATCCGTGGTTATAAAATATAATTTTTTTCTGTAGGTGGTCATTGGAGTCTTCTGCCTCCACACAAACAATAGGAGGTCTCATTTAAAACTTTCACCAAAACCTTTATTTACTTTTAGGATTCTCCAACATATGGAAGCCGCATGAAAAAATGCAAAACACAGATGTACAACGGCAAAAGTTTGGTCTGGGTTGAGCCTTATTTGAGAATCTTTGTATGCACATGTAGGAGAAGGCCAAAGATGGCTTTAGATGAATAGAAGAATAGAAAGAAGATGTGAGGTCAAAGAAAGACACCAGTCAAGACTCCAGACGTGCATTTTTCATGACTTGCCTCTTAAGCACTTCTCCTTCACACTTCTCCTTCCTTCCAGTTGATGTGAAGGTTGTATGAAGATCACTTCAGTTTGAATAGAAAGAAAAGCAGTGACGTTTGCAGACGCATAGAGCCGTCACATCTTCAGATGCTTGACAAGAACTGCAGGAAGCGAAAACATAATTTATTGATTAACGGACTTTAACATAAAATAAAGAAAAACTAATAAAACGTCTAACAATGGGTCCTCCACTATTCCTAATAGGAAAGAGTAAACATAAAATGTTGGGTTTTTTTAATTTTCTCTTCCTCATCCATTCACTCGTGTAATGTGCAGGACTTGTCTAAGTGAGATGAAGGTTTTCGCCGTGAAAAACTGCTGACAGACGAGCTTTCTTGGCGGCATTAAATGAGCTCCACACAGAAAGAAAGAGGGAAAGCTTTGCCTTCGGAGCTCCTGAGCTCAGGCGGCTCATATTGTTTTGGAGCAGTGACTAATGATTTTTGCAGCTCCACGGATTGTTGCTGTGTGGGCTGCCCGTCTGACCTTTGATGAACTGATGCCCCCCCCCCCTGCCCACTGGGTTTGTGATTCATGCGCGTGTCGTGAGGGTGCACACGCACCGCGCAGACAGTTTCAGAAGAAGAATCCGAATAAGAACTGGACGGAAACAGCAGCAAAAACAACCAAAACGTCTGATGATGATCACCTGTGTGTGTCCACGCCGTCCTCAGAGGCAGATCAGAGGCGCCATTTCTCAATTTTCATAAGAAGTCCGCTTGATTTGAGCATCAGGGGGTGAAATAAGTCCCAAACCCCTGAGGCTGGGGTACAGACAGACCACAGCCCAGTTTCCTTCTGACATGACTTTTCATCCGTTTAAATATTCTGATATGTTTTTAATATCAGTCAAAAATCTAATTAAAGTGTTTTCTTTTAAGGTTTTAAAATAGTTTTTTAATGGAAATGTTTCCATTTAACATGAAAATATTTTGTTCCTCCCTTTGTCAGACTTTAAAGTTTAAAATGTCTTTTATTATGTAAATCACTTTACTTTAAATATATTTGAATAGGGTTTTAATTTGATTTGAGAAACAAAAATGTAGGAAAAACAAAATAAAGCTGCAAACTGTTATATGGCCTGCAGGCTTTACGTCACAAATTAATTAAAAAAAAATATATTTTTCAAAATGGCGGCTATTCTTTTAGTTTCATCTCCATAGCAACCATTTTATCTTTTGGTCATCTGGTGGTGACAAACAGATATATGTCATTTTTAGAAGAATCGGCAAAAGTAAATTTCTCGACTTCCTTGGCAACAGAGGTTTTTTGTTAACCACACCCACTTTCCTAATATGTTTATGTTATATGTCATATCAATTCACTTGGCTTGAGCCAGGGATTTATGTATTGCATTTTCACAATATTCTGGTGAAAAACGTGCGAGCAACAGATGAACACCACTTTTGTGAGTTCACCACGCCAATCTTGCTCAAAATCTACAAACTTCAAAACTAATTTTTTTGCCCAGGTAGCTTCCCAATAATGTTTTATATATATATTTATATATATATATATATATATATATATATATATATATATATATATATATATATATATATATATATATATATACCTTTTATTGAGTAACCATACGAAAAATCAGAACATGTAACAGAACATATGGCCATTCCAGAAAATCCCAGTATTCACAATGCTTCAATACTCAAAAAGAACCGACCCTTTTTTTATCTGGAGGGTATAAATCATTGTGGAAAAGAACAACTCCATTCCATAGGCCATTCAAGCCAGCACTGGTTCAAAAGTCCAAAGGCGCGTATCCAGTAGGGGAGTGATTGACAGTCATAAGAGAGCACTGGATTGCAGGAGCAGTGTGAGTGTAAGAGTCTGTTGGCTACAGGAGCCTCCTACCAGCCCGGATTGAGCAAAGGGATGGAGGGAGTTCTTCGGAAGGCTCCAATAGTTGAGTTTGTTCAGGTTGGGGCCTAGCTCACCATCAACATGTGGCCGATTTCATCTATTTCGTCAAACGCGCAGCTTATTTGCGACGTGATTGGATGGATTGTCTGCTCCTCATAGCATACATGATCCGGCTCTCCTCTCATGCGTTCCGATAGCTTCTTGGTTAGCGGTTTGTAAAGCCAGCCAATTGGTTGGTCGCAGTCACATGACCCAAGGTACGCAAGGTACGTAGCAGACAAATAGCAGGCAGGGCAAGGGAATACAGCGTAAACTGTTTTGGCCTCCGTGTTACATAAAGGTTTGAGTTTGTTTTTTGTTTTGTTTTTTCAAATTAAAAATGGCTCCCTTATCCTGAGGTCAAAGGTCAGTGACACCTCGGTTGTGGGGGTTTTCTTCCCATATTGTGTGAAAAATGAAAGTTGTCAAATTTCACACGTGTTTTGGTTTTTTATTTTTCGCCCCATTCCTTTTTTTTTTTTTTTTTACCCCCTCTATGATGTCATCATTTATTTATTTCCTTTGTCAAAGTTTTTGTTGCGGGGGCAACATTTTTTCTGAAAGGCGCAGAAAGAAGAATTGCGACAACATTCTGGTCCTTGCGGTCCAGGACATAAAAACATGTGGATGCTTAAAAAACAAAGTGAACGGAGGATAAATATGCAGGAACGTCCATCTGTAAAACGTGTGGAAGCTTAGGAAAATACAACGTGTGTCTGTAACTGATTAACCTGACCTCTACCGTCTTCTTAAAGGTGAATAAGTCCACAAATCAATTTTTCGTCCAATCCCCTGATTTTCTTCTGTTCCCTTCAGAGTATTAGTCCATTTGTCCTCTGTCCCGTCCTCTGCTGCGAGCAGGCAGCCAAACTGCTCTGGAGCTGAATCTACTCACTAATGATTGTGTTCTCCAGAAAACATTCCTGCCGGACTAACACCACAGATGCACTGGCGCTCAGCTCTGGCTTTCCAGAAACGTTTTAAAAATATCTCCAAGAATCAAGTCTTTGGGTCTGAGTTTCACCATCAGATGAGTGCGTCTCCTGCTCATCGCGTTTTTTCTCCTCAGCATTTTATTGGGTTTTTATCTCAGCTTCTATTTTGACAATTTGTCTTGCATTTTCTGGAGTTTTTTTTCTCTCTGAATGGAAAGTCAAAAACTATTTTGCTTTAATTTAAGCAAAATAGTCACTGTAACAGTTTAATCTTCTTTTCCCGCTCTTTATTGATGATTATCTCGTATATTTCAGTTTTCCTGTGAAGAAATCCAAGTGTCAATGAACCTTCGGAAAAGTCATGGTTCATTTAGTCACTGTGTATGTTAACATAGAAGAGCTCAAACTGTGCTAAACCTGACCGTTCTTTTTTTTTAACAACAATTTTACTTAATGACAAGGCTTTTCTGTCAGATACACTTGTGCTCAAAAGCTAATAACCTAAATATTGTCTCAGAAAGCTGTTAATGATGGGAATTAATGCTACTGCAGGGATGCAGGGAAGCATCTCTGAGAGCATCTAAACCAAAATGAAAAACAAGTACAAAGCATGCAATTAAAATCTCAGATGAGTCAGACACTGGAAAGGACATTGTGCCGCTCAACAGCAGCAATATCCTTTCTCCACATTACTCCGCAGCAGCAGACTCAAGGCTACAATTTCACCTTCCATCGTGAGCCGTTTGCTCCATCTCCAGATGATTGTGGGGTGAAGGGGAGCAGCAGTTACCTCTGAATTGGTCTAAGCTTGCAGCGGGCAGGGTTGCTGCTAAAAACAGAGCCGCTTGTTTGTCCCCAGCAGTGTAACAAGATCAGGGAGAGAGCAACAGGACACACTCAGGCCCGCTTTGGTCTGTCCAGGCGATTCGGCCAAAGCCCCCACAAAAGCAGCAACTGCGAGACGACAAATCTCCTCCTGCAGCACAGACACAAAGCAGCAGGTTTATCAAAGTCTAGAGCTGGTGACTAACATGAATGCAGCATCGCTTGTGCCATTCATTTTGGAGAGAGTGTCTAGTTTTTGTTTTAATATACATTTACAAAACGATACAGACTTATTAGACTGTAAGCCATAGTCTGGATGAATGCTGGATTTTGATTGGCAGCAGAGTTTCTGGAAGTGATGTCGATCTTTCTGATGGAAATTGCTCCAAAGCTTCACTCGTGTTAAAGCTTTACAGGGCCCTCCCTGTGTTTGTGTAACCCTCTTCATCATCCACTGACCTTAACGATGATGAAGAGGGTCACAGCATGAGCCCCAGCTTCAACAATCACAGCCTCTCAAACCTGTCGATAGTAAGAGGGGGGCAGTCCTTAAAATGACCCCGGGCTCTGCTACACTGTAAATAACTCCGGAAAAATGATTCAACGGGCCTTCCATGTGCACAGAGGGCCGTGGGCCAATGCGCGTGTCACTCTCAGACTCAGAGGGGATGCGGTTGCACATAAAGGTTTATAGTCTCCGGGCGTATGTGATGTTTTAAGCCTCTGCTGGTGGCGGTACATTGAGATGCATCAATAAGAGGCTCAGGAGAGTCACGTTTCTGCTCGCCATTGAACTGATGATTGATTTATACCTCAGCGGATGTGGAAATGTGTCTCAGTGATGCAATGGCATGAGTCTATGCTGCAGACACAAGCTCCCCCACAACTGAGCTGTGCAAACTCCAAACTGTTGTCTCGTCTGCAGAAACGACAACAAACAGAAATACTTTCTGGCTAAAAGATTCAAAGAGGAAGGGGAACATTTGAGTTTTCACGAGACTGAACAGCTTTTTCTCAGCGGCTATAGATTAGTGCCTCATGGGAGTGTGTTTAAAAGAGACGCCACTATAGGTTTAAAGAAGAGTTAATGATTAAACCCTAGAGATTGACTTTTGTTCCAATGAACTCTGAAGGTTTGAGAGATGAAAATCTGAATTTGAGGGCGAGACGATCAATAAGAAAAAGGAAAGCCCTGTCGTTTTAGAGGAAAAAGACAAAAGCACAAAATGGAGGCCTAGTTGTGGTTTTCACGTGACATTTTCCCAGATGTATCACAGAAAAACATGTTAAAACCATGAAAAAAAGTCCAAATACAACACGCCAAGAACATGTAAATCATGAAGAGTGTGTGATTTTTGCCTTGTTTATATGCAATTGGTTAGTGATGTGCGAGTCAGTTACAGATTTTGAACGGGACATGTGGTGTTACATGCCTGAAAAAGTCAGTTAGACGTACGTGGAACGGTCATGGAAAGCCACAAATGTGCATTTTGCAAAGAATTTCACTCAGTTGCGTAAGATTTATGTAAAAATTGCACATAAACTGCGATAAATCCACGTAAACAACTTAGTTCTCAACCGACCAGAAATTTTGGAACAGCTCAAAACCATATATCTCAATATTTCATTACATCAATATTTATCTATTAATTAACATTTTTACATCACTTAAAATATCAAATAGATTTAAATCATGTTTTATTTTGAACGTGTAACAGAAGTGTGTCTTTTGAAACCTGTTTCCTGTTTGTCCAGTTTTTCCCTGCAAAATTTACGCATCAGTGGACTGGAAATAGAACCGCTGCGTAAAGCTTGCGTTGCGTAGAGATTGACACGAGACGCAGACATGATGGAGGCGATGTAAACCTTCCAATGGCAGCAGAAAAACCTTACAAATGCACTACCTCTTGGGCCCCAACAGTGTTTATTGCTATATTAATAAAGTTAACCGCATAAAGCCTGGTTGGATGGCTACTGACTTTCTTTTAAAGTCCACCTCTCCATTGTCACTTTTAAATGGACAGCCAATCAGAATGGAGTATTGACCTGGACCAAGTTATAGAGGGCCATAATTATCCATGCTACATCAGGTTGTACAAGCTAACAGCAGATTCAGGTGATTAAGGAGGTCAAACAGTCTCATCATACATACCAATGAGGTGTCTCCTTCTAGACTCGGCTCACAGTCACATGAAAATGTCTGCTGGGAACTCCCAGTACCTTTAATGTGAGGCGTGGAACCCTCAACTCTGCCGTAGAGGTCACTGGAACAGACATGCTTCAGATTATCAGCACTTGGATCTGCTCCTCCCTATTGATCCCTCTATCTTTTCATTGTTGGTCCATCTCGTTCAGTCAGACACACTTGTTAGTAAGTAAACATTGATAAGACTGGATTACTCCTGAGCATCTGTTTGCTGAGGGGAAAACTGGAGCTCCATTGGAGGTGACCCCCCTGATCCCAAATATGGTGGGTGCAGCTTTGATCTGTCATCTTCTTAGGGTTTATTCAGTATGAAAGAGGACATCCTGTGGATCTGGGCTCTTGTATTCGGACGAATGAGCAAAATTGAGTTGGCAGACTTGACTGAGTCAATGAATAGATGAAACTAAGTCTACGCCAATGAACAGAGAGGTCTGTGTGAGTGTGGAGGAAAAGCTTGTGCATCCAGAGATCATTATCTTGCAGAAAAGGCCACAGTGAGCACAATGGTACACCTGTGCACATGCATTTCCACCTTCAGCAACTCCAAATCTGGCAGGTCTCCAACATGCTGCTGAAGGAGATGAACCATGTTTTTGAAATGAAAATAAAAAACATAAAACAATCCTGTGTGGGGAAAATGATCTCAAAGATCCACCTGAAAGCTTTAGTGGACTTAAATCGCGTGTTGATTGGTTCATTTGTGATTTGTATTCATTTCTTTGGTGAGTTTAAAACAAAAGAAGGATGCAGACCACATGAATCAGGACTGCTGGCATGCAATGAGCCTTTCATTTAGTCCCTGCGCTGGCGTCAGTCGGCTCCAGCGGGACTTGGCGCTCGCACCCCAGTCACTTGATGCCCACAGTGAAATCAGACGTGACATTTTGTTAACCCAGCAAAAGGTCGTCTCAGAGGAACAGCAGCTGGTCGAATAAGACCCAGTCCAGTCGAAGGCTCCCACCAGAGCGCAGATTTCTGCCAGGAAATCAGCAGTTTTAGTGCTGAATCAAATCTGTAAACAACAAGCAGTCATATTTCATTTGAGCTTCTGACGGCAGAGGAAGCTCAGCCCTCAGTGACACCAGGTTTCTGCGTAAACGTCGGCATCCTCTTTATTGTGTTTCATTTTAGAGGATAGAAATAATATAAATCAACAAACGTCAAAAATATCCATTTTGCCTTTCAACATATTGTGTTTATTCTTGCAAAAACAAACTCTACAGACTTTTACTGACGACCCAATGTTCAAATACTATGTTCTCAAATTCCAAATAGCTTTTTCATGTAAAATTAAACACACTTTAGCCCTGAATAGGCTACATATTTGTATATTTTATTGAAGTGTCTTTGCATAGTCACTTAAACTTTATCATATTTTTAATACAAACTGCTCCTCGGCCTTTGTTAAAACAGTCGTGCATTTCACTACATATTGATCTATGAATGTTTATGTGACAAATCAGAATTTTAGATGATGGTCTGATATAAAGGTAGACGAATTCGGAATCAAACCTCACTCGATGGGCAAGACGAGAAGCAGAAACGATACAAAGAAGAAATATTACAAGCATGATCACAACGTTGTCAGAAATGTGTTACTGACTTTTAAAAAATATTATTGAAATAAAAAAATGTTTAAAAAGGTTTGAAAATATACGAGGGAGGACTTGAGGTCTGCATTAAAAATGTTTTTTTTTACGTTTTAGGGTTAAAAGTCTAAAGCATAATTTTATTTTAAATCAGCCTTCCGGCATTTGAAAACCAAAGGCAAGGTCTCTGCTTGTCGTAAAACCTTGAGAAAAAATATTTTTCGTTAATCTAAAAATGTGGTACTAGAAGTGCCTTAGGCAGGATAAAGGTAGGTCATTATTCCCATGTTCTCAAGAATGTGGTAAAACCACTAAAACCACCATTTTAAAATAAAACAAACATTTAATTATAGGATGAATACCGTCTAAATACAAAACTCGTGTTTAAAAACCAGAAAGTAAGAGTCTTCATTTCAGCTGTGAAGTTAATCCATGTTGCTTTGAAGAAATGGGAAGTGGCTTGCTTCTGGAAAACACCCCTAGTGGCCACTGAGTGAACTGCATCTGGCCTTTGATTAGACTTTCAGGTTTTTACCTGCTGGAATCATTTTAAACATTAAAACATTAAATCACTAATTCTTAATACTCCAAAGGTAAAAAAAGGGCGTTTTTCTTTAAACTGAAAACTTAAAATATTTTTAGGAAAAGATCAACTTAACACATAAAAAGAAAAAATTGAAATGTCCAAAAACATTTAAGGTGAAGGAAGGATTATATGCAATATGCAAACATTATTTTTCTGTCATATCTGTGCGCCTGCTATGTGCGAAAACATTTTAAATGCACCAACGCCAGGATTTATCCTGCTTAATTTACTCTCTAAAATATGGTGCCAGCCCCTCTATGAGGCAGAAATGATCCTGAATGTTGGTGAAGCAGCACTAATGAAATAAAGTTAGACTAATATTAATGTTTTTTTTTTTTTGTTTTTTACACTGATTGCATCTCATTTGTGGAGCTAGATAAACATTTACATGTGCCTTTTGGCAGAAGAAGGTTTGTCTACATCTTTAATTTACCCAAAAAGAATTGGAGTGATGCGTGTCTCCGTCACATTTCCACAATATTGTAACCCTCCATCCCATCATAACACATATAGTGAGCAGGTAACAGGAGAAGGATGAGACGAGCTGCTCGTAATTGCTGTTTCTGCCACACTAGTTCATTTCTAACCTCATCAATTGTCCAAGTCAGACTGTTGGATGTAGATGGTGGATGTGATTGCTTTCTGGCTGCGTGCACAATCGTTTAATTGGATGTGTGTGTGTTTGTGCGCGGGGGTGTGTGTGCATGAGTGTAATTAGAGGTACTTCTCCGGTTTCATGACATAAAGAGACAGGTGACCTTTCTCTCCTCTTCCAACAATCCCTACCAAGCACTCAAGCCAAAGACTTAATTGCTCTTGGATGGTAAATCTTAGCATTATGGGGGGGTCCGTTAGGAAAACGCTTAACCCACCGCTGCCACAGAGACATCGAGCGTCTCTGAAACTATTCTGTTTTTTTCCAAAACCAGGACGAATGGCAGTGAAAGGATCCCTCTCCTCTTTTTTTAGGCTGGCGTTTTCTTTTTCAGAACACGATAGGCGAGCGAAGGAACAGCTTCTAGAATAGATCTTTGTCTGCTGTCGTTTTGTTTCTCCAGCTAAGCTGTTTGGAACGAGGCTTGGTAGCAGAATGTGCAGACTGTGAAGTGTAACCGGTTCCACCCGAGATGCTGACAGCATTTTCAAACAACTCCAGCTTCTTCTTTTATTTATTTTTTTACACATATTGAGAATGTTGATTCTTTTACACAACAGCAACACGTTCACACTCTCTTAAGCTGAATTCATGCTTACCCTGGTATAGTCACATGGAATGATGAATAATATATGTGTTTTTTTAAAAAGGGTAGTTTCTTCTTTCCTTTTACTGCCTTCATTTTGAACCTCCTGCAGTTGATTTGGACTTTTAGGCATGGTTCTTCTTTTTTTGGTCTTTACCTTTTCTCAATACGTGGACATCCATAAACCAAACAAGTCGATTAGCATCTATAAAAATGAAAATAAGAAGACCGGAAACAGGATAATGCTTTTTAATGGACATATTTCTCTTTGAGTTGTGGTGCTGGCAGTGGCAGAGCGAGAACATTTTGTACGGAGGGACGGAAGGGGGGTCAAAAATTTTGGAAGGATGGCAAATGAAAACAGCAGAGTGAATGGTCATTACAAATGATAGGATCAAAAAGTATGTATTTTAGTCTTAGTCTTGTCAATGAGGATACATATTGACCTAAAAATATGGGGAAAGTGGAGGCCAAAGCTTTTTGCTGGAGGAGTTGGCACTATAGCATATTTTATGAGTTCAAATAAAAATGTAAATAAATAAATAGTTTCGAAAAAGTAAATAAAACAAAGTTAAACAGCATTTGACAAAAATGTGACTGTTAGATCATCTGTAGTCCCGGTTAAGCAGCATGTGGTGCGACCCAACGGCTCCTCTTGGGCTCATAAATCACAGGGACGTCACTGAAGATGTGTTTACTTGGGACTGATGAAGGCGGTGCACAAAAACAAACCTACTTCCATGGTTTGAAGTTCAGGAAGGAGGGGCTGTAGTTCTACCTGCACACAGAGCAGCTCTTTGGCATTATTGGTGCGTGAAAACAACAGCGCTAGTTGCTAGTAGTGTGCCATGCAGGGGACTTACATGCTTACCCCAATTTCAGGAGAGTTTTCTGTGTTTTCCTACCTTTGACACATTCATACACCCGCTTCGCCGTGTTTGAGGAGCCTGCAAACAATTTCGACGTCTGATTGGCTCTTCCCTGCGCGTGGTTTGCATAACAATCCTATGGTGGAGTGGGTGGGACAATACTAGAGAAAGAACAGCGCGATTGCATCTAAGTCCAAATAACTAGTTCAAAATGGACCCGTCCAATTAAAAAATGCAAATGTGCATAAAAAAAACAAAAATAGACCACATGATCAGCCTGATCGATATTCAATCACCCCCTACTTTTAATGGAAATCTTAAAGGATCTCTGAAAAGTTCAGGCTATTTTACAGAAGTTGCATTTTCAAAAACTTTATCGAAATTCTAGAAATGTCCAAAAAAGAACACAATTTCGCAATCACACTATTTCTATTAAATCATAATTAAGCGAATGAGCACAAACCAACTGACGTGATAAGTCATTCAAAAACATGGCGACGGATGTGAAAAATACTTTGATTGACGGCAGATACATCCAAATTTCTGCCACGGCGCTAGCGCTCATCATCATCTATCAAAGGAGACATCTGCGTCTTCTTCAGGCCGTGGAGCGGCGAGCTCCTTACACGTGGCTGTGGAAATGGTGGTCGGGGGTTTTACAGAGGAGCTGTGGATCCAACAATCACTCATGACACGCTCAACTTTATGTGTGACGCTGTGGGAGCTCTTGTGGCGCCCGCTGTGCAGCGCCCAAGGTTGTTGGTCACATGGCTCATTTATTTAGAAAAAAGTGTTTCCTTGCAGTTTTGCAAAAATATGTAAATTTCAACACGCCTCAAAAACCACCTCCTCCAAGCACTAAAACTTTTTCTTGATAAATGCGAGTATTTTTCTAAATGGTCATGTTTCCATTGGGCACATTTATCATGGCAAATCCAATTTGCACAATTTCATATTCAACAGAAATGCTTCTGAGGAGGGGGCGTCCCAAGTATAAAGTGAATTTTCAAATAGAAGGAAATATTTACGTTCTCTTTTAATTTGTGGATAAAAAAAGATGAAGACAACATCTACAAAAAGCATCAAGTCACCATCAGTAACCAAGAAGTTATTACGAGAAAAACTGAGACTGTCTGCTGTTAACTCTGAAGTAACGTTTTCATAACACTTTGGTTTTTCCTTTGGTTCCATAAACTCAGACGGTCATGAGTCATAAAAAGGTGGAACTGTGGGCTGCCGGTCAAAAGTCAAATTTGTATGTCTTCTCATGTAATCCTGCGCATCCAATAGGTCACTGAGAACAGATAATTAAGCATTGATGCCACAGGTGTTTGTTGTCTCACATCGAGAACGGCTGTGGGCTCATAATCGTCTTCATCGAGGATCAGTCACAGAATCAAACCAATCCGATATGGAGCCGGAGTCGCGCTCAGCACGTCTTTAACACCGTGGGATCTCCACAGATTGCTGTGAGCTCAAACACAGAAGAGGGAAAAAAGGCCACTTGGATATTGTCACATTTCCAAAGGCTTGTTTCAACATTTAAAAAGTCTTTGTTGGCAGATCAGGAGAGAGCACAGATGCCTTGCCCGATGGGGCGTAATGCGAGGGTGGCAGGTGGCGCTTTGGTATGTGGCGGCCCCGGCCAGGGCTGACAGATGGTTTCGGGATGTCAAGACAACGAGCACTTTGTGTCACTGTGGATGTAATGGTAGCTAAATGATTAAATGATAACTATGGTAGCAGAAGCCCTAACAAGGATCTATCAACCAGTTGGAAACTGATCTCAACATGTTTTTGGTTATTTATTGCATTGTAAATGCAATAAAAATGGATACTTTTTTGGTCAAATTTGCTCAAATGTTGGGTATTTAAAAAAAGATTAATACTAATAATTATTATTTTTACTTATGTCAAAGTTTACCGAGTGTTGTGTCTAATCCATATCAGCAGATTCTGAAACACTTTTGCTCAATATTTTATGTAGACCCAAAGCTTAATGGTTGCAAAGTGATGCACATCATTTCAGAGTAAAAAAAATGGCACTTTCAGAGACATCTTCTGATAATGTATGATAACAAACCTGCAGGAAGGCATATAAACTGGACTTTACTCCACCAAACTCAACAACCTTCAAAAAATAGCTTTATTATGTTCACCCATTGGTCAATTCAACTGCCAATCAAAACACACACTAGCTGCCGTTTGTCACAAGACTAAGGAGATTCGATCCATTTGTTGTCATTTGGAGTTTATAGAAACGTTTATGAAAACTGTATGTTACTAAAACATTAAAATGTGAGTTTCTGTGCAAATTTTGGCTTCAAAGTCCCACTCTGATCATCTTTTGATCTATTTTTCAAATTGTTCTCGGTGGTGTTTTAATTCTGGTTATTCTATTCTAATCTATTCTATTCTATTCTATTTTTAAGCAAAATAAAATAAAAATAAAAACTTGTGTTGTTTCCTCTGCAAAGCAGCAGGAGTTCATTCGAAATGAACCTCTTAGTTGTGGGTGGTACTGTTGGTGCTGAGTGAATCTGCCTCCACTTCCCATCATCCCTTCTTTATAATGCTCTCCCACTAGCTCTGACGAGGAAAACAAAGTTGCACTGGATTTGGGGGTTAAACCTCCACCTGGTTTTCCGAGTGTGGTTGTGTCTGCAGCTCACCACTCCAACAGGGAATGTGTGAAACTTAGACACACAGGTGTGGCAACTACTGGGATTTTGTCTTTATATTTAGTCACCAATTAACCTACAAAGCATGGTTTTGGACTGTGGAAGCAAAGTCCACTCAGAGCGAAACCCAGCTGGGATTCGAACCAACGCCTTCTCACTATGGGGTGGAATTGCTAACCAGAAGAATGATGGAAAATAATGCAGGAGAATGAAACTCAGGAACGCAATACTACTTACTATTGATGATCTGTGGCACATAAAACCACTGTGTAAGTGCAAGCGGCATTTAAACAAGGACATGGTTGCCTATGGTGGTTAAAGGTTTCCAGCATATCTACCACGTGGGATGTGCTGTGGATTCAGCGTGCACTAGAAGATGTATTTATCTGGCCAAGGATTCTTGATTTTTAAGAAAAAAGAAAGTTGTGTGCATGAGGTGAAGGCTTGCACAACAACTAATACCAGTTTCCATAGGAGAAAAGTACAAGAAGGAAGCTAAAGAAATAGAAAAAAGAACTTGTCCAGCTCAAATTTTCTACAATGACTTGCTGCTTCTTGTTCTTCTCGCTCAGTCTGGAGATTTTCCGAGGAGAGAAAAAAAACCTGTTAATAATTACTTTGTTCAATGTCCAAGTCTAAAATACTCAGCTTTGCAGTTCTTCATTGCTCATCTGCTGTTCCTCATTCATACTAGTGCAAACACAAAACCATCTCTGTGTACATCCCTTTCTGCAGGAAGACAAAGCATGCTTCCTTTTTTTTCAGCTGCACCATTGCTTTAAACAGCATGCGGACTATTTTGATGCTAAACAGTTCTCCACTGTAGCTTGCAGGAATGTTCCCTAATAAAACCAACTGCTTCTGGTCAGAATTATTAAAGACATCCTTGGGCTGAAACCTGCTTTGTGTCTCTGCACGGCAACAGCGAAGGACAAGCCAGGATTTAAGAGAGGAAAGGAAAAGGGGACCGTGAAAAAATGAGCTGTAACAGATGAAGGGAGGGGACACAGGCCTCCTCCTGGCAAAGCCCAAAGGCTGAATTGAACCAACACTCATGAAATATGTGTTCATGCACTCCATTCTGAACATTTTTTCCTCTCTGGGCCGCTTCAGTTCAGCCCTTGGCTGGTGGCGTTTCCCCCAGCAGGGAGCCGAAAGACCAAAAGCCGGAAGTAGCACTTCATGCATCTGAAGAAAAAGGGGTTTGATTTCAGCCATAAAGGCTGAAGTGAGATGAAACCAGAGCCGTCCAAGCAACAACAAAGAGCTGCGAGGTTTACACGCAAAGCTTATCAGACCCACATTTCCCTGCCAATCACCTGCCTTTAAAGACCAACCGATGAAAATTGTTTTTTAACATGTCATTTCTGATGATGGAGAACATATATTAAGACACTAAGCTAAAAACAGCTTTCTTGAGAATTTCTTTATTTAAATCGTTGGGAATCAGGAATGGAAATGATCATATCTGTGACGTAGAAAATGTGCTGGGTGGCTCCCTGCTCCACTCTATTCTGATCCATCCACCTCCAGACAAATAGTACGTCTGTTTTCCTCATGTGTCCAGTATTATTAAAAACACGTGTCCATTGCACACAGGGTGCAAGTTAAACCAGATCAAACGTTGACCAAAGCATGGACTCGGATTTTCTTTTCATTGACAGAACCATTTGTAAATTGACCATGAAGAGGAATTAATAATGGCGGTTTGTGCTTGGCCTGAATTCTATGACTCCAAGTCTGTCATATATTGGAATAAAGCTATGAAAGAAAAAGCCCGGAGCAACATTCACCAGGTTTGCACTGCTTTAACGTTTCGCACCAAGGCTCTTCCATCTGTAGGTGGGGGAGATGCGCTAGTAAACAGGGGAAAAAGAAAAAAGAAGCCCCTCCCTGTTCGTCCAGTCTGGACACCAAGGGTTAAATTTCAAAAACGCGCTTTACACGCGTTCTTGAACACACGTCACACACCTGATGAGAATGTTATGCCGCTCTGCAGAAACTATGTCCTAGAAACACAGGTCTTTAAATTTTGCATAATTCAGCATCATTACAATCAAAAGACTACTGGGAACGCCTTGAGAATAGATGACAAAGGATCAGAGCTGGTCTTTAATCACAGTTTTAACTTTGGCTGTTTGTTTACTGAATGGTCAAATGCCTTAAGAGAGTTTTTTTTTTAGTGTCATCCCTCCTCATCCCATCGTCCTGGATTTCCCACTGTGCCCCTGGAGACCCTCTTAGCCCTGCTTAGCATTTCTCCACATTGACTCAGGCCTTGCTGCATGGAATCAGATTCACTGCTCGGCTGCTGGATAATTACCATGGTTATGTGCCTGCCAGTTTGTGGTGCCTGGGCTGTTTTTAGACGGACAGAGTGGGGTTCATCCACCCCCCCTTTCTGATAGGAATGAGTCAGAAGGAGCGGGTGGAAGTAATGACTAGAATACCTGGGAAATACTTTATATAATGCTAGAAGGGAAAAAATGCCAGCTAAATATTGACAATAGTCGTCTTTTTAGGATAAATTGACCCTTTTAGACCAACTTGTTCTCAATTTCCTTATTTGTTTTTCACAAAACCCTCTAGTAACATCATTAAACACTGAAATCTTTCATTTGTCTGCCAGCTCTGCTTTGATTTGGGTGCTAGCAGGCTCCCAGTGTGGTTCAGTTCTTGCTCTAATGAGAGGGGCTGAGGCAGTGAGTCACGGCAGCTGATTATTTTCCCCCGGTGAGTCTGAGGTCGGCAACCTCCTGTCTGTCTTTACCTTCCTGTCTGCCCCATCTGAGCTCAGCCGTCAGGAGGAAGGAGGGCACGCCAGGTAGAACGCTTCCACCTCATCAAGCCTGCCCTTTGCTCCGGCTGCCTCTCGGAGCGGTTCCCACACACTGGGATTTATCCTCTCACAACCCCAAACCCAGATGAATGCCAGGCAAACTTTAGCTGTCAACCCAGTAAAAAGTTTGAAGTCCACATTTCAGTTGCTTTCGTGGAGCGTGTTCTTTAAAATTCCACACTGAGTGTATATGAACCCGGTGTTCTGACTCGCAGCACTTTCCCTTCGTCTGACTCTTTTGGCCTTCTGTCAGTTCACGGCTGTGGGCGGTTTCTGACGAATGAGATGACGGCTCTGCATTAACACAATAAAACTTAAGACAAATCCAATCAAAAATGTTTCCTGTTGAGCTAGAAAAAATATATGCTCCTCACTCCAAACTGGGATTAATTTATTGATTTAATAATAATAATAATAATAATTGATACTTTATTTATCCCAAAATGGGGAAATTCTTCTCTGCATTTTGACCCATCCCCTGGGGGGAGCGGTGAGCTGCAGACTAGCCGCGCTCGGGGGGCGACAGCTGGCTGGGGAGAGCGGCAATCGATTCCGCCAAACTTTCGGTTGTTGGACGACCTGCTCTGCCGCCTGAGCTAAACTGCCGCCCAATTGCCATAATGTTGTCCTTTCTTTTAACCCTGGAGAACCCAAGAGTAACTAACCCTACCAACACAAACACACACACACACCCGCCTATCACTGTCCATTCTACCCCTGGCACCTTAAAAAGTATAAAAAGTATACGCCATTTACCATTGGCGTATAGAATCTCTCAACTGGAAGTCGTGGGTGAAACCCAGGCCGAGTCATACCAAAGTTGTCATACCAAACTTTGGTTGACATTCAGCATTAAGGGGTTGGATTGGGGGTTAAATCCACCAAAATGGTTCCCGAGCACGGCTGTGTCTGCAACAAACTGCTCTCCCAGGAGACGGGTCAAATGTGGAGAACAAATGTCACACACCTAGCGGTGTGACAGTGTAATTACATTTAAAATGGCTGCCTCTTTGTTGGTTTTATCTATTCAATTCAATTTCAATTCAATTTTATTTGTATAGCCCAAAATCACAACAACAGTCGTCTCGATGGGCTTCGAAGTAAAACATGAAATCAAAAGGATCACGAATACAAAGAGTTCAATAGAAAAATACTAAAATGAACTAACAAACTGACTAAGCTATACTGGCATCCCTGCCCTTAGACCCCCCTTCGCGGTAAGGAGAAACTCCCAAAAAAACCGGATTCCGGAAAAAACGAAGAAACCTCAGGGGTGCCCACATGAAGGAGGGATCCTCCCCCAGGACGGACAGGCGATTTACCAGAACTCTTAGAGAAGATTTAACTTATCTAAATCTACAACTACATATATAAAAGTCCAGCAGACGAGCTTCATCCAGCCGTGGTTGTGGGGACAGTCAAAGGCGCGAGTCGAGCCGGAGACAGGAACCACAGCCAGGTGTAGGAGCAGGAGCAGAGACGAGGTACTCGGTCAGGTACAGAGCAGAGACGAGCCAGAGATGAGCCAGAGGCAGGATCCACAGCCAGGTGTAGGAGCAGGAGCAAAGGCGAGGTAAACGGTCAGGAACTGGAGCACGGATGAGCCAACTGGAGTCTGGAAGCACTCCCACTCCCCAGGAGGGGAGAGGAAAAGAGGGACAATATCTCCATAGTATCTCCTTAGAGCAGGGGTGTCAAACTCATTTACACCGAGGGCCACATCAGCATAGCGGCTGTCCTCAAAGGGCCACATTTGGCCTGCGGACCTTGAGTTTGACACATGTGCCTTAAGGCCCGTACACACCGGGACGAATATTCGCCAGGCGTTATTCGCCAGCGTTTTTCGCCACCTTTTTTGTGTTCACACCCAGGCGATTTTCGCTGACGATGAGCCGAGTGAACATGCAATTTCATTCCCTGACATTAGATGGCGCTTAATGTAAAACAGAAATACTCCTGTACACAAGGTGGCGCTGCGCAACTTTACACTTCTTAAAGTCGCTTTTCACTCAGAAGAAGACAGCAAGTATTTACGCGCTTGTCAGAATCAAACAAAGAAAACATGAATATTTCCAGCACCAGTTGCTCCAACTGGTGCTTGGTTCGGGGATATTTTAGGATGTCCGTCATTATTTCTTTGCGGCAGTGTAGATGCAACTCGGCATCTATCTTCTTCGCTGGTATGTGTGCTCAGCAAGGCAGTTTTGTGTTTGAGCGCCCCCAAGTTGTGTTTTACTGTAACTTCAGAAGCTCCAGACACGTGTGCAAAAGCGCCATTCTCATTGGTCGAATAGATTTCGACGCGACGCGTCAAAAAAAAAAAAACGAACCCGAAGCGTTTTTTTTTTTTTTGACGCTTTGACGCGTGCCGATTTTTCGCGTCGGTGTGCACACTCTCATTGGTGCCCTTTGTTTAGTCACGAGGCGTTAAACGTCGGCGAAAATCGCGCGCAAAATTCATCCCGGTGTGTACGGGCCTTTAGAGTGACAAACACATCTGAAAGAAAGGCAAAAGTAAGTTTCTGGGTTAACCACATTCCTAACGTGTTCATATCACATGTCTTATTGTTTTGTTCTGCTTGAGCCAACGATTCATGTATTACATTTTCACACTATTCTGGTCGAAATGCCACTTGCAGGATCTCAAAATGCTAAATAAAAATAACTTTCAAACCGACACTTTTCTGAAATGGATTCCCAATTTTTTTTGGCAGCCTCTTCCTGAGGTCAAAGATCAACAAAAGTTCAGTTGTGGTTGTATATTTTAAAGCCTCATGAGAGATTTTGGTTGATCACTATGTCAAAAATTCATCGTCACCAGGTACTAGGTGAATGCCAATTTTGGTGAATTTTTGGCGAGGACAAGAAAAATTGCAAAAACAATCTGGTCCTTCAGTCCAGGACTGCCGCAGGACAGAATAAAAAAGTAAAAATAAATAAGTAAATTTAAAAAACATCGTCCGAATTTGACGTTGTGGGTCCTCCAGGGTTAAGGTGGTGTGTATCCCAGCAACCAAGACAAACCAAGTCTTGTGATCAAGACCAAGGGAAAATTTGCGGTTTTAGTTTTTGAGAGGAATGTCGTGTGCTGTTTTTTTTACTGCAACTATTTCCCCCAAGTCTTCCAGCAGCCTGATTGAGATGTCAAGCATTTCTTTAAATGCGAGGTGGCAGAGCGAGTTTTGTGGCCGCACAGCTGTCAGTAGCTGTCAGACGTGACCCGTTTCAATCCACTAAAACACCGATGCTGAGAAGGTGGGTGTGTTTGGTGTTGCTGTGATGGCACAGAGCCCAGAGCCGCTTTAATTCTTCATCTCAGAGTTGGACTCTGTCTGCAGTTCTTCGACAGAGTGAACATGAAGATTTTCATTTTGGTTTTGCCTTTGACAAACGTGTAAAACCGAGGAGAATGGCGTTGCATTGACGCAGTTATGCTGCCTACATCAGCAGCTTTGTCAAAGCCCTCTGACAGCAGCATCCAGACAAAAAGACACAATGACAACTGTCACTTGATGAGACTTTCTGATGTTAAATCAAAGTCGTCAGAGCGGTTCGGGGCTAAAATCGGTCTCCATGGCACCATGTCCTGTCGGCTCGTTATTCAATCTAATCGTGTGATTAGATCAGATTTTTCTTTGCTGAAAACTTTAGAATTGCTCTGGAACATAAGTGCCTTAGTCGTCAATGCCCTTGTGGGTGGATACAGGCTGTTTGTGCCTGTGGAAACAGCATCACCCATACTTCATACGTGCGTTATCCTTATAAATACTTCACAATGCACCTACCCAGCGCATGACAATGGTACATTACAGGAGGATGACCTCCTCTCTACAGCCCTCCACAGACCTGGACAACCCAAAAACACGCAGCACCCATTCGGGTCAACCCTTCCATGTCACTAAGGCCTGCATTAAGTGGAAGGGCACTGCAAATTACAGCATAGCATCAACAGCTGCTAAGTCCAATGCTACGTTCATGTGGCGGGCATTCAAGAATGCCCATTTAGCATTCAATGTTTAGATTGGTGCATGTACCTACGATTGGTGCGAAATGTTGAAGCGGTGTAGACCCCGCTCCAGGCTTTGTCTTTCACAGCTCTATTCCGATAAGTGAAAGTCTTGGTGCCACAAACGGCTACCATTATTTCTCCTCCATGATTAATTTACAACTTCCCATTAAAATGAATTAACTAAAAAGGATGGCATCTATACTTCGCTACCAAATCGGAGTCCCTGATTGCTCAAAGGTGAACTGGTTTGACATTCAATGTGCTTTTAATGGGCGCACGTCATAGAAACGTGGGAGTTTTGAGCGTGGAAGCCCGTTTACCCAGACTTTTCATTGAAAGTGGTCCTTTGAACGTGCTTTGCTGAGCCCAGTGTGAGCGTATCTTCAGAGTGTAAAGCAGCTTCTGTTTAGGCTGTAGTGTGAGCGCAGAAACCGCCAGACCACGAGGCCAAGGGAGCCTGATGCGGAGTAAAACAGTCATGTGAGTAAATCCAGGCTGTGCTGCGTTAACTAGGATGTTCAGCAGAGGAAGCATCATGTCTGAAGGTCCCGTACCGCTAAAGCTTCCCTACAAACAGATATTTAAAATAAAGCTGTGTTTACAGCTTCATGAAAACAGTCTTTTGTGCTCCAGCACAGATGTGCCTCAGTGCACAGAGCAAGGTTCAAAAAGACACGCTTGGATGAGTTCAGTGTGGAGTGTTGGATTTACTGGAAGGGGGATTGCGATGCAGGCTTTTCTGTTCAGGATCAGTTCTCAGCCTTAAGCGTGCTCTGCAGATGGTAAAAGGAGTTTTGTATCTTTGTATTCTTTAGGTTTTCTGAGCACAGAGGAGAACACGACTCACAGAAAACCTTCAACTAACTGAATGAGCTAGAATTGCATGAGTGATGAGCCATCAGGCAGCGTGAGGGTTAAGTGTCTGAGATGAGCTGCAGGTGAAACTCACACTCGCACGGAAAAGGAAACCAGGAAAAAAATGCAACAAGCTCCACAATAGAGACAAGCTTTGAAAAAAAAAGAGACTCGGCTCACCTGGATCCACCGTCGAAACCATGAAAAAATGTAATTTAGCTCAAGTCTTTTCTACAAAGAAAATGTGAAGATACTGAATCCTGGCAGAAGAACTGGATGAAGCTCTTTTTTTAAGAAAGAGAAAATGATTCAAAGCACAAATACCAAATGTTACAGTTCCTCAAATGACCACAGGGGGCTGGTTTTGGAGGGAGCAATTCCATTTTGACTCCCATGTTAAAAAAAAAAATCAATTTTTACACAAAAAATTTAGCTTATGAGCAGAAAACACAGATTTTTTTAAATTTGATGCTTTATTTACTTTTCACGATAATTGTGTGTTGTGCCCATATCGCTTGCTTGTAACTGTTTTTAAAATTTTTGCACTGTTTTTGTTCAAACCCCTGACCATTCCATAATTTTTTGTGCATTCAGACAAAATCCTCCGTGGTTGAGTTTCACCATTGAAGACCTTTAGAATATAATATGGTTTTTATATAAATAAATGCTGTCAGACAATTTGAGATGAGATGAGATGCAAATACGTAGCTGGAAATTGTTTAACTTTTAGTTTGGGGCCTTTTTCAACATTTTCTTTTTATTCTTAAACAATTTGCTTAATAATTAACATTTAAAAGTTTTTGTTTGTTTTTTTAGCTATGTTTGATCAGTCTTTTTGTTTTTTTTCCAGATATTTTCTTCACGATATTACACAATACTTGCACAATAATTTTTTTTACTGCAAAAATTAAGTTAAAACTGTTTTTCTGTTTTAGAACAGTGATTAAAAAAGTGTAAAGATAGAAGAAAGTTGTATAAATAAAAATCATGGGGACAAAAATGATGAAATAATGTAATAATAAGCCAATAATGATAATAAGGCAAACATTAGATGTCCAAACACTAATGCTTGTTTTATAATAAAGATTTCAAAGCAAATAACTTACATTCAGATAATATTTAGAATGAATACTGTTCTGGGGTGACCGTCCTTCTTACTTACAATATCACTGGAAAACTCACTGGTGAGGTCAGAGGTCAGCTCATCGTTATAACATTGCTGTATTTTTATTTATTTTTTCCTTTTCAGAGTTAAAGAGTAAAACTACTGGACAGGATAATTAACTATACTGAGTTATACTGTTTTTTTAGGCTTCCTTGCTGTAAAAATCTCAAAGCCTTCAAAGGATGTTGGGTGTTCCAACCCTCACAGCTCCATCTGAAGCCTGGCGTTGGATGTAAATGATGGATGACTTTCCAGAGAGAACGACTGCGTGTCACCACGAACTACTGCTGGTCCTCTGGCCTTTTTGAAATGCCGCGCTATCTGCTCTGCGTTTTCCCCTCCGTCCTCCCCTCTCTTTCACATTTCATGTCTCACTGCTCTGGGGTTAATGAAATGTCCCCGCTGAAGAGCTGCAATAAGAGATTGTAAAGTCCACGTCAGCTTTCAGCCTCCTCCCACGCCTCTCCTCTACCAGCGCATGACAGAGCATCAGCGGCATGCAGCCGCTGGCAAATGGATGCGACTGTGGAGCTCAGGGAGAAGTCCTACTCTAATACAGATTCCAGAGTGGCGCTCTTGTCCGTCAAGCTTTCCGATGACATTTAAGGAGGTGGAGAATCGGAGTAAATCTCCTTTAAATTCAGTCCTTTGAAAACAGCAGAAATTTGTCTTTGCTGTTTTTAGCTTTTGTCTTTTTACAGTGAATATTTTCTGTCTTACTCACATTTATTCCTCCTTTTCTCTTGTGCACATAGTACCGGGTAAAAATGGAAGTTTTTGGCAGAAAATTGTGATGTCACAGCGGGAGAAACCATCCAAAAAATGCCCGAAATGTCTTATGGGTCTAAAAGATATTATTCCAAAATCCACTAACAAGTCCAAAACGCACATTTAGGATATCTGAGTTTGAAGTTCTAAAATTATCATGGAATTTTGCTCAATATAAAAAATAAAACTTTTGTATCACCGATCCGACTATTGTGAAAATGTAATCCATGAATCATTTGCTCAAACTGAATGAAACAATATAACAAATAAACATATTAGAAATGGGGGCGTGGTTAACAAAAAAAGCTTAGTTGCCAAGGAAATCTAAAAGTTTACTTTTGCCGATTCTTCTACAAATGGCATTGACCTGTTCGTCACCACCAGGCGACCGATAACTACAATGGTTGCTATGAAGATAAAGACAACAGAAATCTGCCATTTTGAAAAAAAAAGTGTCAAGAGGGAGCAGCGAGGTTGAGGGACAATTAGCGCTATACAACGCCGCTTACAGCTTCATTTGTTTATTTATTTTTGCTCATTTTTATTTGACTCTGTGTTTTTTAGAGTTCATCTATGCAAACTTTGTATTTGCACATTGTGTCATTCTCCAACCCTGGGATAGAGTCCTCCAGCCGTAGTCAAATACCTACTTCATGATTCCTGATTTTAGAGTTCACCTTCAAATAGCTGAATACGTGAGACCAGGACCGCAGACCGTGGTGTGTCTTCTGACAGCTGACTGATAAGAGCCTGAACTTTTACTCTTTGCCTGCTGGGCAATTCCCCGCCAGCGGACGGCTCCATCCGCTGACACTTGAGGGCTCAGATGACCAGAGAGAATAAAAAAAAGAAGCAGAGACAGCCCTCTGTGTAGAAAATGAGAGGTGACAACAGATACAGACGAGAGAGGTGGCTGCCCCACAGGCTTTCTTCATCTCTTCCTGATTCCACTTTGCACACCGCTCTCTTGTGCTCCGGCTTTGATCGTGTATACAGCGCCGTTTTTCAGACTTTTGTCTTTGGCGTATACTTGTTCTAGTTCTATTGCAAAGCATTTTCATGCAAAAATAGAAGGAAAAAAGGAGACTTTTCTATCGTGTTGACATGAAACTCTGTTTCTGTTGAGGCCCAACCCTGCAGTGTGTGAATATTATGGTAGTTGGTCTGAACTGCAGTGCATGCTGCAGACCTGCTTTATGGCTGCTTGGCTGAATCCTGCCGTACTTTCAGTCCAAAGAGCATTTGCAGGAAGTCACGTGCTGAGTAGATGTGTCCACGCCACATTTGGAAGTGTCTGCATACTGAATGAACATGTTAATTGTTTTTGCTTTTCCCCTGACTTCACATGCATGTCTTGAAAGTGCAAACGAGAGCTTTCGGTGGATTAAGTTGGCCATTTGCAAAGACCAGCTCCGGCTGGGTGATGAGGAAGTGGCTTTTTCTTTTTTTTCTTTCGTTTATCGGGATGAGCGTTTGGATGCGGTCTGTCTCCATAAGTTATGACGCGGATCATGTTTAAAACAGCAGCGTGCAGCGTGACCCTCTTAAATAAATGACTGCATCTACAAGAGCGAGAGTCTTCTTAGGATTAGCTCCGCTGAGGGCGAAAAACTCTGCAGACGAATGGTTTACATGAATTTACAAATGGGTGCAAACAGACTATATAAAGCAATTAGACGGAAATTAAACATTTCTCCCAAAATGTTATTTCCCCAGGTGTAACAACACAAAGTCCACCTCCCCAGCGTGGTTCAGCAATCACAAGAATCTCAATTTGAGTTCTTTTTTCTTCAAAAGTTAAAGGTTTTACGACGCTCCAACACCCTGAGGAGCTTGTTCGTTAACAAAGCTGACAGAAGCGGAGCCCTGCAGAACACTCTGCTGTCTACCAGCTTGAAATATTAATGCGTCCTCCACTAAACATTTATGCTGAAGACAGGCTTCCTGGCTTTAACTCAATCTTCTGTTATTGTCAAGGAAGAGCTGTCCATTTCCCATTCAGAAAGGCCCCAACAAGATCCAGTTTTAAACAACTCTGTTGAATCGTTTCTGCTTTATTCTCTCGTTCTTGTGTAGTCATCCATCAGTCATTTGAGAAACATTCATCTCTATGACTGATAGAAAAACAAAATCACGTCAAGGTCAAACAGAAAAAAGTGCACAATATGAAGACGAAAAAACTATTTCTGTAGTTACTTTTAAGCCTGTTTAACCCTTTAAGGGCCTCCATCATACAAAATCAACGTTTAAAGCTTTTGAGTGTGTTGTAGTGTTCATCCCTCACTATGAACAACCCCAAAGCGGTGTTTACACATTTCTGAGTATTTCTCTAAAACCTGCTCTCTGAGCACCAGCCCCTCACAATCTTGAAAACGAGCGGGTCCTCACATTGTGACATCACAAAGTGAGGAACAGCCCCATCCAGGAAGAGTCTGCGCTGCCAGCACTGCTAACAGACACGCCCACTTTCTCTGTGGAGCTAGCGGTGATCGACTAAATGCTTCCATTTTATATACACAATATGCGCATCCATCTTTGCAAAAGTTTGAATGTTTGTTTTCATGGGAGAAAAGATAGATAGATAGATAGATAGATAGATAGATAGATAGATAGATAGATAGATAGATAGATAGATAGATAGATAGATAGATAGATAGATAGATAGATAGATAGATAGATAGATAGATAGATAGATAGATAGATAGATAGATAGATAGATAGATAGATAGATAGATAGATAGATAGATAGATAGATAGATAGATAGATAGATAGATAGATAGATAGATAGATAGATAGATAGATAGATAGTGGAGCGCCACAATCAAGAGGCTGGAATAATATACAGGAACATGTGTGCAGAATATGGACTGGAAACCCCAAGGTCAAAATGGGAAACACCTCCGAAGGTGGTAGAGAATGAGAGGGCAAAGATCCGGTGGGACTTCCAGATCCAGACTGATAGGATGGTAATGGCGAACCAACCAGACATTGTAGTGGTGGATAAAGAACAGAGGAAAGCCGTTGTGGTGGATGTGGCAGTGCCAAGCGATGGAAACATCAGGAAGAAGGAACATGAGAAACTGGAGAAATACCAGGGACTCAGAGAAGAACTGGAGAAAGCCTGGAAAGTGAAGGTGACAGTGGTGCCTGTGGTAATTGGAGCACTCGGGGGAGTAACCCCCAAGCTGGAGGAGTGGCTACAACAGATACCTGGAAAGACCTCAGACCTCTCAGTCCAGAAAAGTGCAGTGCTAGGAACAGCTAAGATACTGCGCAGGACCCTCAAGCTCCCAGGAATATATATATATATATATATATATATATATATATATATATATATATATATATATATATATATATATGTACACACACACACACACACACACAGGGTTTGAAAGGGTTAAAGTGGTCTCTCTCTGTGAAAGTCAATTTTCTTTACAAACTGCTTCGTAAAATCGTTCTTGTAAGTATTGATTTTAGTCATGGAATTCAAATTCCGATCTTGTGAGCTGGTCTGACCTAAATCTACCCCACACTTGTTGAGAGGCTTATTTTGCTGGTAGTTGGGTCATCATCAATCATTCATGCTGGCATTTCCTTTCATCTGATTCCTCTGTGTGTATATTTAGCAGCACAAACTTGGGCGCTTTTCTTGATCTGAGCCTGCTGTAGGCTTTACGCTGATGGAAACGTGCGCACGCCGGACTGCGTGTGCATGTCAGCTCAGACAGGTGCCACGCTTCAGGTTTAATGGCTCACGGTGGGGCTGGCTCCCCGTTGGCAGTCAGAATCCCTTTTCGTGTGCCCAGCAGAGTGTGACAGTTTGAGTGTCAGGACGGCGACACGCTAATGCAGGCAGAGAAAGTTGCTGTATTTCCTCAGGCTGCACATTCACTTGAATGCTAAATGTCGAGGCGAAGCTCACATGTCGACACGCTGCAGCTGGTAGCGGGCACCATCAAGGCTCGACTGAAGAAACACTTGGAGAGGCACAAAGTAAAGTCAAGCCGCAAACGGCGTGTTACGCCCCTGTCTAGGGGCTTGTAAAAGGATGTAACATAAAGGTAAAAGGAAAAAGGAAACACACCAACGACTCTCATGAACACCCAGGCTGAAATTCAGCTGGGAATTTATTTACAGGGAAAACAACTCTAAACTACACAACAACTACAAAACCAAAACATAAGGACCAAAGGGTTCCAACAGAAAATGTGTGGCAGTACTTCAACCTGTGCTGGACGTCCACAGCCAATCAGGTGCTCTGGACACTTTGGGATCCAATCTGCACCCCACTATAGGAGGGGATGAAAAGGAAAGACAGAACCTCCCACTGCAGCAGAAAACAAAAGAAAACATACAAAAAATCTCTCCAAAAGTGCAAAAAAAACTATTTTGCGGCCACAGCCGTAACACGCCGTTGTGTGGCCCAAAGGCGCTACTGATCCTCACCCCACTCCACCCCCCATTACACCCTTTTTACCTGCCCTCATTGGCTGAGCGGCTAACTCTCGCCCCTAACTCTCTCCTTCTGCCCCTCCCACCCTGATCAGAGCTGCACATGACAAATCCATGAAAAAAGCCTTTTCTGTTGGCTTCATCTCCATAGCAACAATTATTTTTATTTTTTGGTCGCCTGGTGGTGGCGAACAGGTTGATGTAATTTTTAGAAGAATCTGCAAAAGTACGTTTTTGGATTTCCTTGGCAACAAAGGTTTTTTGCAAACTACGCCCACATTCCTAATATGCTAAAATCACGCCACACTACAAAACTCCAATTTCTAATTTCAACCTTTTTTCTCAAGTATCTCTCCACTGATGCTCATGGAGTTAGGAGGTGATACATTGAAACCCCCAGGAGGAGTTTCAATTTTGAGCTGGTGGCAAAGGGGATTGATTTTATAATATTCAAGATGGCGGCGCCCTTTCCAATGTCAAAGGTCAATGAAACTTTGATTGTGGTTGTAGACTTAACCCAGTGGTGTGAATTCTTGGTAAAAATTGCTTAAACAAAAGTTTTATTTTCCCAAACTGTGCAAAAACTAGAATAACACAAATTTTCACAATCTACCACAAAATGGCCACCAAGCCATAGGTCTTGTTGGCATCCCATAATAATTTCAACAAGTTCTTTGGATATCTTTAACATGTGCGTTTTTGTTTCATTAGTGGATTCGGAAACATTTTTTGGAGCCCCATGGGAGAATTTAGCCCCATTCTGTTGTTTCCATGGTTTCTCCTGCTGTGACGTCATCCTTTTGTTGAGGGGGCGCTCATTTACTTTGACAAAAACGTGCAGTAGATAAAAACAATTGCTAAAACAGCATAGTCTTGCAGTTAAAATAATAACCATTAATTTATCTTTTGGGGCTTTTTAATTTGAGAACACCAAAGCCGTCCTCTGGTGGCCCATAGCCCACCACCTTCTCTTTGTTCCTCCAAATTTCCTTCCTGTGAGGTATTAGGAACCCCTAACGGGACCAGCAGCAATTAAATTTGATCCCCTTCGTTTTTTCATTGCGTTCCGTTCACAGCTTTATTCCTGCACCTCTTCATCTTTACGGCTCTGCTCTTGTCCAGCAGCCTTGCATCCAAATCTCCTCCATTGCATCCGCAGATGTCTCTCCAGTGGAAGTGTCATCTGCAGCCGCCTCACAGATCAGGACTGGCTGCATGTAAGGAGACGAGCGACACGATCAGTTAAAGGCTACATCAAAACAGGATCAAATAGTATTGGCGGGAAAAGAAAAAAAGCCTTGGACTCTTCTCTTGTCGGTTCTGAGAAGCGTCTCCTCTCTGGCGGTCAGCCGAGGAATTCTGCAAATTGCATTGCAGCTTTTACGCTTTAAACCGTTAAAAGTGACCAGTGGTTTCGATCAGCAAATGGAGGCTTTCTCGTGGTCAAGCCTGAACAGCCCAAAAGTGGAAATGTTCTTAAAAAAATCTCAGAAAGTCAATCATAATGGCTGCCTCTAAACCTCACATTATATCAACATGACACAGAGCACAATGCTTCTTCTTCTTCTTTTTTCTCTTTCGATTTGGGTAAATTAGAAAGAGCTCATTTGCTTTCTCTCCAAAATCCCTTGCAGGGCTTTTTGTTGTGTTAATTAGCCCAGAAAGAACATTTAGTACGTTTCCTGCATACGGAGAGGAGAGCTATTCTCTGAGGCAAGCTAGTCTGTGTTCTATGATTTTGCACTAAAGATGAGCTGCTTACTTGCACATTTATTGAAATTAGTTAGAAGTATTTCTCCTTGGTAAATCACAGAATACCTCCAGTTACAGGGGAAACTGGGCTGCTGCTGTCCTCCTGCATTTTTGCTGAAATCAAAAGAATCTGATTATTTTTATTCTGAAGATGCAAATGGAACAAATGGAAGTCTGGACACTGACGTTTCTGCTCATCAGTTTCAAGCATTTCTCTATGCAGCATAAAGGATCACTATATTTCTCTCGATAAATTATTGAATTTATTTCTAATGTAAAAAATGAGATAAAAAAGAAATGGCCCCATACCCCCATTGGCTGATTTGCTGCTTCACTCTCCCCATCTGCCTGCCTGGTCAAAACTGCACATGAAAAATTCAATTAAAAAAAAAAAAAACTTTTTTCAAAATGGCGTTTTTTTATTGGTGTTATCTCCATAGCAACCATTTGATGTTTTGGTCACCTGGGGATGAAGAACAGTTCTATATATTTTTCAACAAATTGGCTAAAGTTACGTATTTAGATTTCTATAGCAATGGAGGTTTTTTGTTAGCCCCGCCCACATTCATAGTATATTCATATCACATGTTATATTGTTTTGTTCAGCTTTATCCAGAGATTCATCTATTGCATTTTAGCAGTGCAAAATTCTGGTTATAAAAGGGGATGCAACAGGGAAACGCCACTTTAGTGAGCTCACCACGCCAATGTTGTTAAAAATCTAAACATTTTATAATCCATCATTTTTTCCCCCAAGTAAATTCCAAGTAATGCTGGAGGAGTTTGGAGGTGATAGATTGAAATCCAGAAGAGGAGTTTAAATCTTTTTGCTTAAAAGCGCAGAAGGAAAGAAGAAAAAAAACAATCCGTGTTCAGCAGAACTGCTGCTAGAGACCGAATAAAAGTAAAAGCAAAACAACAAAAAAGGTTTAAAGGAGTCTGAGTTGAAAATATCAAGGGATTCATTTAAAAGCAACAATTATAAATGAAGGTTTGTTGGATTTTAGCCTTAAACAAGGGAATTTACTGAGACTTCCAGCTTTACTTCTAAGTCTACAAATGTCTCGTCTTTTATTTCTGAGCTGCCTTGTTTGTTGCTTTTTTGGACTTTTTGGGTCACACTACTTGGCCAGTCCGTGTCGGGCTAACGTCCCGTAAATCAGCTGAAGCATTAAATGTTAACTCGCTTCTGCTACACGTCACACATGTCGACATTGTTCATTTCACTTCCTCAAATATAGGTGAAAAAAAACACTTTTTTTCCGCTCTGTTTTACATCACTTGAAGTTTTGTTTGATCTGTTAGTTCTTAGGATGCAAATGTGACTGATTTATTTCCAACTTCGAGAAACCATGACCTGAAAATGTTCTCAGTTGGAACTGAGCATCGGTTGGTGCTTTTTTTCTTTTCTTTTGAAGGACGCTAAACTCCGTGAGGTGCTGGACATCAGCACCCTGGTGGGGAAGTTGGAAAACAGGATGCTGACGGTGGTGAGCGGCACGGACATGGTTAACATCACCTATCTGAACTTCATGGCCTTTCAGGAGGAGATCGCAAAGGTACGAGCGGCTGGGAAAAGCGTGGTGTTTTTGTGTTTGACACAGAAATGCACTAGAGATCTGGGAGTTGCAGACTTGTGTGTTTACCTTTGGCAGGAATGGGCAGAGGAGCTCTTCAAGCTGGCATCAAACCTGCTGGTGCAAAACTCTTCAAGAGAGACCTGCCTGGAGAAGGTGTAAGTTTTCTGCAGGAATAAAAGCCAACACTTAAACATTTTATTGGACACATTTGCAATTACTAGGGATGCGCTAAATATGTGCAAACAAAGCCACATTCGGCCTTCTGTGGATGTTAGCTAAAGTAAAGCTGAATAGTGGCCTGTGATGCGATGACGCAAGAAAGATTTAGTTAATCAATGATATTGCAACTTCTGTAAGATGCTGAGGTATTCTAAAGTGATTGAGAGTGACAAAAGAATGATAGTTTGCAGCAAATGTGGAACCAAATTATCAGGAGGGGGTTCATCTGCTAAAACCTTTTCCACCTAAGTATGTAAAAGCCAAAAGCACGACAAATCTGAGTAAAAGATCCTGTAGCAGCTGAACGGAAAGCTAGCAGCACTCCTTCTTTGGCTAAAGGAAGCCGAAAGTACCAGAATTCATTGCTTTAGATGACCAACCGTTTAGTGTTGTGGAAAACAGAAATGAAAAACTGGATCGGCAACTGGAATGATAAAAGAAAATGGAAAAGCATGTCTGCAATTTGTGCAAGACTACGCACTCTAAAAAGAAAAAAAAGTTGATACAACTTAAATGTATCATTTCAATTGGTAAGACGTAATTGAATTACATTAATTCAACTTATTATTTTATGTCTTTCCAACTCATTTTAATGTGTTGAACTAACTTAATTTTTCTTTTTTTTTACATTATTTATACAACCTAAATTAACACGTTGACCTAACTAAATATAATACATTTATCCAGTATAATGAATTTCTGCCTTTGGTTCTTAAATATATATATTTTTCTCTAGTATTTAATTATTCTTACATAAGAGTTTGAGCCAACAGGCCTTGAAATTTCCATATCAAAGACATGAATTACTAAGCTATGTCTCACACTACAAGGCAGGACCTCAAATATCATGAACTCTGTCTTTATTGTTGGGACATATGGTGTCTTTCCGCACAAAGGGGGTTGGTCATCATCCTCTCCCAAACTCTAAAAAACAGTTTAAATTACTAGTTAAAACAGAGTAAAACAGCGAGACAACAAAACACATGGACAAAAACTCACAGTTAAACCCCAATCTGCCCAGACAGGCACAGAAAATGGTATCCCACAATTCCTTGTGCTGCCTTACGTTATGACATCATGACACATTGACAGCTTCACACCAAAGTTACACCATCTTAATTCAATTAAGTTGATTGAAAGTAAAATAACTATGTCAGACAACCAACTACGTGTTATTCTTAAGTTGAATGAACTCAAAAAAATGATTTATTTTCACCAAACTAAATAATTAAGTTTAATCAATGTAAAAAAGTTTATCTTTCCAACTACGACCCAAATACTCTTTTTAGAGTGTGCAATAGTTAAAAAATGATTTAAAAAACTCAGCATGCACATTTGATATTCAGTAACTGTTCGGTTTATGTTTCCATTTTTACTCTGCCTCAAATTTTCATTTTGGTGCAGATTTAGTCATTAGTGTTTCCTCCTTTATCGCTGAAGTTACATACCAAAAATAATCTATAGAGTAGTCATCTTCATTTTTTACAACAATTACGTATTTTTAATGCTGTAAAAGTCCTCACCACACACTTTAATACCTCTTTCAGTCAGACATGAACATTTTCACACTTTTCTGTCTTGTTTAAACTCTTAAAGTTCAAAAGTCCAGTTTTATAGAATAACAACATAGACCTGATGGTGATTGAAGCTTCATGTAGATTTGACAAACTGAATGCATTCTGCACAAGAGACTAACAATGGTTTACACACTGTATTAAAAATAAAAAGCTATACTGCACTGAAAAACATCAGGGAAGCGGGTTAACTGCGATACACGATAACCTCCAAAACTTGTGGAATTTAATTTAATTAGATGTGGAGCATTGACTGTACCTGAGAAATGGACTGAATGTCGGTGACGTCACCCATTGAAAATGCCATTTTTTTTATTGCAATCCGGACGCCGCCATGTTGGAGCCAGACATAGTCAGTAAGCAGTGATTCGTCTGAGTCAGTCTGAGTTTCTATAGCAACCAATCTGCCCAATCAGGAGTGAGCTTGTTTGAAGTTCCCACCCCAACGTCTTGAAAATGGGGGCCAAAAGGCTCCACCCTTTTTTATTGAGGCATCTGATTGGTCAGCTTATAACTTGAGTAACTTGCTTTACAGAAGAAATATCAGGAGGATCATCAAGAAAAAAGGTATCAGATCGGTTATTCTGACCAATAGAATGACTGAGTAATTTGGCCGTGTTGGAGCCAGTGATAACTTCTTGTTTGGAATGCCAAACAATCCAGGGCTATGTCCAAATTCCAATCCTGACCTCTAACTACTAAAAAAATATATAGTGCAGCACTATGTAGTGCCCTGAATTTTAAAACCAATTTGGAGATCATGCTCACAATTTTTATTTTTAAACGGCGGATATGACGTCATTAATTTCATAAAGTTAAAATCTAATTAATGTGAGCGTTTTCGGATGATAACTTATGAGTCCACTGTCTTCTGAAGAGAAAAACGTTGATGATTTATTAAAAAAATACAGTCAAATATTGTTATATATTCGCCAATATAATGAACATCGATGCACACTGGTTTTTCGAAGAGACTTCTGGGAAATAACTAGGACACTGGATTTTGGAATTGTAGATACGGACAGCACTAGAAAATGCAGAACGCACTATGTAGGGGTTAGGGAAGGAATTCGGACGCAATCCAGTTCTCTGATACAGTCAATGACGTAGAGGTGTGTATCATCAGCATAAGTTAAAGCTTTTTAAACCATTTTCTTTTAAACAAAATAAAAGTGGATCACTGGTCAAGTGAGTTTTTTTTAACATCTGTCGTCACACCTCCTCGCCGTGTTACATGGACCTAGACCTGGTCCATGGTCCACAGCAGATTTACTCACGTGATGAGCAACAACTTGGATCTCTTCAGACTAAGCTCCTTCAAAAATCCAGAGTAAAGCCTTTTGAGGAAACTCCTGGAATGGATTGTTGACAACTCCCAATCTGCCTGCTGTTTAAAAGAAAAAAAGAGACTATTAACTCACACCGCTGGGAGGGTATTTGACTTATGAGACAATAAAAGCTGCTGTTGCCCACATGGCACAGAGACGACCCAAAAGAACGGAAGACTGCAGCTTTCACAGTCAAGTTCCTGCTCCCCACCTCTGCTGCAGAGTGATGCCGATGTTTCTCCACAGGCGCTCCAAGACTCTCATAAGATTGAAGGGACGGAGGGGGACGGTCAATGTTTCCCAGCATGCTTTCAAAGCGCTGATTGCTGTTAGATGTCTTTTTGTGTTCAGTACAATAGAGCAGAAGTTGTTCTTTTGATTACCTCCAGCATCAATAAGCCGGGTTTTCACACCAGGTGCTGCTTTTGCATCAAGTTAATTCTGTTCAGAGCACATTTTAGGTCAAATTGGCCTCAACATCCTAGTCTCTGGTACTTTCCTTGGGGCAGCCAGTCTGCTCGATGAAGTGGACACTGCAGAGGATTTTAATTATTAGCCGCCAGCCACTTAAAGCTGATAGCTCCTGTTGCAGTTTAGCTATTTATAGCATGGGTTGCCCATGTGGCTGCATGTCTCCCAAAGCTGAAGGCCTCCATGATCGACCTCAAGTGTAGCCTGCAGTGCAAACAAGGACGTCGTTGCTCACAGATCTGCACAAATGCATGCTTCCGTCCTCAATCCAAACTGTGCAGACGCTTGTTAGCTTAGCAATAGTAGCACACCTGCAAAAGAATGCATGTGAGTGTGAACATCGCTGCAGAACCGCTGCTTCATGTTGTTTGAGGCGTGTTCTCCATCCAATGCAGATACACTCGACTGAAGCTGCAGCTCAACCCTGAGGGACGAATCCCTGTCAAGAAGTAAGTCTGTCTGACTCATCCCTCTCCCCCTCCTCCTTTCTGATCAATGCCTTTTTTCTGTACTCTTGGCATTTCCTCACTCCAGCAAACATTTCTGTGGCACACGTGCAAGCAAGAACATTCTTGTATTTATCCCCTCGAGGGTTGTAAATTATCTAAAGCCTCTAATGGCACAACTGTTGAATGTATGCAGGACTTTTATTAGTTCACAGAAATGGCGACCTGTCATCCAGAGCGGCGGCCATCGGAAGCCGAGCTTCCAGGCAGGCAGCCGTGAACTCCTGCGATAACCTCCCACCGGGGAGAACAGCGGGTGTCAAAACAGAGGCGCAGAGATGCACTCCTTGCCGTTTAGGGAATTAACCTCCTGGCTGGGAAGACATGTCTGCTACACTAATGTCAGCTTGACACCCGGCTCCCACTGAGCATACATTCTGCGCTGGTGGATCTGCGCAGACAGACCTCAGCGAGCCGACTGTGACAAACGGAAAAAAAAAGCTAAACAATCCTGCAGAAGCTGGCATGAACAGAGAATCACAGCCGTAAATCAGATTTATTGTATTTACGAGCAAGAATCAAACAACGGATAAATCTGCAGCAGCGGCATTTGATGCGACGGCGGCGCTGAGAGGAGCTGCGCGAGGCTGCAGCAGCTTTCTGAATCTGAATGCAGTCATTGTGAAGAAACACAATGACTGCATGGCGTCTGTTTATGTACGCGCAACTGTTGAGATAAGATTTGTGCGGCTCCCAGATGAGTACGGCGGCGTGATAACGTTAATGAAAACGATAAGGACAATGTGACGCAGCGCCAGAAGCCTTTTTAACCTCCTGTATTTTTCCAATCACCGCACACTCTGCATGATTTGGGTAGTTTAAAAGTTAATTTGCACTCTTTTTAGTCTTTATTTTTTGTATTAAATTGTCCTTTATGCATTTTTTTATCTCTTAGTTTACGTCTTTGAACGAGTTTTTCTTTAGTTTGGCACATTCACTCCCTGCGGCTAATAAAAACATAAAACTGTAAATGATTTTAAAACTCCTTATTCTGCTTTTAAATGAACCAGTAGATCCTATAAATGTTATTTTCTCTTGTCTTTTTGTCATTTTCTGTGTAGTTTTTGTTTCCAACCACCATGACAGTGGAACTGTGCTGCACAGATGCCTTCATGGTGTCATTTCAAAGCTTTACTCAGCCTTGGAGAATGAGTTTCTCTGCTTGTGTGGCATTCTCTGTTTTTACTCATGAGGTTATGTTTTTGTCCCCCCCCCCCTCTACAGTATCTTCAGGATATTCTCAGCAGACAGGAAGCGAGTGGAGACAGCTCTGGAAAGCTGTAACCTCCCTTCTGGCAGAGTAAGACGGAAAATCAAAGCCTTCCTTTTTTCCCTCTCTTTTCTTATTTATTTGGATTTTGTAAACACAAAAGCTGCGTCCTCAGATGTTTTGATTCCCTATTCCAAAAACTCCTTTTCTACACTCATTCATTAAAAACTGCTGCTTGTTTCCGTGTAGTTTTCATACTTTTTGTAATAATGAAGCAAACAGACCCAAATGGAGCGATGAAGATAACTGAAGTGGTTCCATTTGTGCTAAGATCTCTCCTGAGACAAGCCGCCCCTTTGTGCACAGAAGTGTCATCGGATTCCCAACACTTTTTCTGGATGACAATAATAATGTGACACGCAATTTGCATCCCTGGAAGTGCTAAATTGTTGCTTAATCAAGTTCTTAACACAAGCTGACAGACATTTTGCTTTTTGTTAAGCCTCGTGTGTACAGTTATAACTGTAAGATTCCTTCTCACTACCATCACACCTGTTGCGAGCGGCGGGGTGTGGCCTTCAGGTGCCCTCGCTGCCTCTCTCCTGACCCACCCTCGCTGGCAGAGCAGCTGTTACAAACCCCCTCACTCTGTTCCTGCCACCCCAGTCAGAACTGTGGGAGGAATTCATAACGAAAAAATCAAAACGCCGGCTTTTCTGATGAACGGAAGAGGATAAGAGCCCGGAGAAAGGAAAAAAAGGGCATAGAAAATTCTGACTTTTTTCTCAGTATTTTGAGAAAAAGTCAGATTTATGAGAACAAAGTTAGAATTCTGAGATTAAAGTTTGAATTCTAAGATTAAGGTTAGAATTAAAGTAAAATTTCTGAGAAAAAAGTCAGAATTCTGAGATTAAAGTCAGAATTTTCTATACACTTTTTTTTCCATGGCCCTAATCCTCTTCCGTACTGACGATTTTATCTCCATAGCAACCATTTTATCTTTTGGTTGTCTGGTGATGACGAACAGGTCTTTGTAATTTTTAGAAGAATCTGCAAAAGTACGATTTTGGATTTTCTTGGCAACAGAGGTTTTTTGTCAACCACGCCCACATTCCTAAGATGTTCCTGTCATGTGTCATATTGTTTGGTTCATCTTAAGCCAGAGATTCACGTTTTCACATTTTTACAACATTCTGGTAAAAAATGTGCGAGGAACAGAGAAACCCCACTTTTACGAGCTCTCCGCGCTAACACTGTTCATAAACCATAAGCCACATCTTTCCAATGATATTCAAGGAGTCAGGAGGCAATGGATCGAAACTCCTAATGGGAGTTTAAATTTGTAGAATGTACAAAAGATAGCACATAATGAGCAGAGGGGTTGTGTCAGAGGATTATGTCTTGTGAATCTCGTGGATTCGTGATCTTTTGATCCAGGAGAATCTCTTAACCAGCAGGAACCATGCGCAGAAATGCTGCAGACGAGCACGAGGGCAAGGCTGTAGTCACTCTAATGAATGCAAACAAAACACACAAGCTTGGAAAACAAGCAGCACATAATTAACACAGGCACAGACATGGGGGGGGTGGTCCGCTGGGATTTGCTTCATAAGTAATTACAGCTAAATGATATCACTGCTAATCCCTCAAATACACAAGCAAAGGCAAAAGCTCCTTCACGGCCTATTTTAAACTCAAGTCCTGTGGATGACTTGCTGACTTTTAACAGACCTGCACCCCCCCATCCCTTTTTGCACACACCCCCAGCCCCTCCCCGGCCGCTTCTGCTTTCCAATAGTCTGTGGTTATGCTCTGTTTCTCGCTGGCACTAAGGTGGCGGCCTCTGAGGAAAATGCGTCTTCACTGTGGCATATTTGCTCCGGGGACTCAGAGAGGAAGAAACATTGAAACATTTGAAAAGCCTTCTGTAATTTTCTTTTTTAAGTATGACTATTACAATATAAAATTCTAACTGCAGCCTCATAATTTAATTGTTTTATTCTCATCTATTTGTTTGTTTATTTAGTTTATTTTATTGGTGGCCTTAATATTAGATCGTAAAAACAATCCAACGTCCAAAAGGAGGGTGAAGTAATTTTTTTGTACTGATCATGTGCAAAATTAGAAGTAGCAAGCAATCCTAATGGGTCAAACCTTTTGAAATAAAGCCTATTTCTTTAAAAAAAACAAAAAACATTAAAAGGCTACTTTGGATTTTAATCAATTGTGAAGTAATTTAAATACAAAGTGATCTTTCTGTGTTAACTGTAGAACATGAATGATGGAGGTTTATGTAAATGTCTACAACAACAACAGTTGTTTTGTGTAGAGTGGGAGGGACAAAGTGTTTGTGGAGATAAAACAAATTCAGCTAAAATAATTGAGATGAAAAGCTCCAGAGGGTTTTCTTTCTTCTCTCCGGCGCTGCCATGTTGCAGAAGCTCAAGCGTGAATTCAGCTGAAATCCCGGCGGGCCCCTCGAACGCGTGAGACTTTGAGGCTGAGCGGGGAAATAAAAGCGCGCGGCTCTTTGTGCTTCAGAAACAGCCGAATGATCAAGCTAACGATGACGAAGTGGAAAAAAAAACTTCTTGGTGCTGCGTAGAAGCCAGTTAATTCCTCACGTAGAAAATCTATCCCCAGAGAAGGAAAGACAGAACGAACTTCGTCGCTCGTGAACAATCGTTCAACAAAATGAAGGGATTTATTTTCTTGAAGTCACGTGACCCCCCCCCCCCCCCCCCCTAACCCTATGCCTGTGATCCACAGAACGAGTCCATCCCCCAGGAGGACTTCACCCCAGAGGTTTACAGCATGTTCCTGAGCAACATCTGCCCCCGACCTGAGTTGGACCACATCTTCTCTGAAATGTGAGAGCGGTCTTTGCATCTTTGGCAGGTTTCCCCGTGGTGATCACCTGAGGCAGGGAGCCCCTCCCCGCTCATAAATCGAGATTTTAATCCCAGTGAAGTGGGACGTCGTGTGAGGCCACGGAGAAGATAATTTATTGGAACAGTTACAGACCTGAGAGGCGTTTTAATAATAACACATTTTTATCATTTATTCATGTGCCCTTTCACAGCCTTTAAAAGATTATTACAGTCTTAATTACACCCCCCCCCCCTCATTTCTCCTTCTTTTTTGTGTTGTCGGTTCTCCAAATGTTCCCTCGTGTTCACATCTGGTGTCTGTCCGCAGCGGGGCGAAGAGTCGACCGTACCTCACCGTGGAGCAGATGACCGAGTTCATCAACAGCAAACAGCGGGACCCTCGTCTGAATGAGATCCTCTACCCCCCCCTCAAGGCGGAGCAGGTTCAGGTTCTGGTGGACAAATACGAACCCAACGCTTCTTTGGCACAGAAAGGTGTGCAGCTTAGGTTTCTCTTGCAAAAGTACTTTTATTTTGAAAGGCAGTCATAAAGGTTTATTCAATTAAGCTTATTCAAGTAAATGATATGCACTTTGAGTACTTACGGGTGGATATAGGCTGTCTGCAGTCTGTACCAGTGTACCAGTCTGACTGTTACAAATACGTCATGATACACTTACCCCTAGCACCACAATGGTACGTCCCATTGTCATGACTTCCCTTTAAGGTGGCTGTATGAACCTCCAGGTAACTGAGGTCGCAAGAGTCCAGACACCGCGACTCCTGCTGCTTCATCACCGCGGTGATCAAAAACCCCACACCGTCACAGCTCTATTCCAAACAGTGCCTGTGACGCGGCAGTAACACGGCAGCAACATGGTAGTAACAGCTCTGGTTGAAAAAACAAACCGGCAAAAGTAACTGAGAGCAGCAGAAACTTATAGGCGCACCTCTGAAACCATGGAAGTCTTCCTCCTCAGTGTTGGATTGGAATAGCGTCAGAAATTCTTGGCCACACTGTCTCTGTCTCTCCTTCGTTGTCGTCAGTGTCGCTCCGAGGTAAATTCACTCCCGGTCACGCAGCAGACCAGCTTTTCCAAACCTGTTGGAAAAGCTGCATCGTCATCTGCATTTCTTCTTGCATTTTCCATGATGAGGGTCTGTTCCTGCTATTACTTCACAAAGCGGGAATTTACATTAAACTTGCGTCTTCCTCGACACACATTCCGTATTGTCCCTGTCTCACTCTTACCCTTTTTGCTCCAGCGCCCCCTAGCGGCGGTAAGAAAAAAAGTATAATTAAAGAAAAAGAATTAAATGCATAAATTAGCCGCATCATTGAATAAGCCGCAGGATGGACAGCGTGTGACAAAAGTAACGGCTTATAATACGGAAATTAATTTATATATTATCTGGTATAGTTGATTTACAAACTTTGTCGAATGGAACAGTTGTCTCTCTCTTTAGACAGGATGTGCCGCGTGAGGTGAACAACATTAGGAATATGATAGCTCCTTTATACTTGGAAAGTGCATCCAGAAAAACGTCCTAACACAGAACACGGTGCAAACAAACCAAAAATCCAGCATCCTGCAGGGTCACCGAACAGCCACTCGCTAAAACTTAAAGAGATCCATAAATCACAACGTCTATTTCTACTGTCCTGTTCTCGCCTGCAAACCGGGATGCTACTTTTTCAGAAAAGAGTGTGAATCTGTACATGAAGACGTCTGAACCCTCCTGGTGCTGCAAAGACGTAACGCCTGCATCCCCGGTTTGGCTTACTTTGTTATTGGTTTGGCAGGAAAAGTACAACAAAGGTCTGAAGAGAAGCAGATATCGTCACTGAAAGCTACAGCAGCTAAAGGAACAGATCCAGAGAGGAAACCGCCTTCCCAAAAAAAAACAAATTCAAGCAAGAGATGAGGCCGATTCATGAGTTTACAACCCTATTGGAGAAAAACACTAAACAGAAACTGTAAAACCTTTTTTAGCTTCAGTTTCATTTACCTTTGACTTCAGTAAGAGACTGTTGTCTTGAATTAAAAAAAAATCACCTTTAGTACCAGTTTATGGAAGTATATGTGTCTCAGATTTCAAAATAGAAGTCTATACCAGAAATGCATTTCATTTTCACAATAAAGCTGTATTTCTTGACTCAAAAATAAAATTAAAATCAATCCTCCTAAATGATTTTTTTTTTCTTCTTCAACACCGCTCATTCTGTCACTTAATTATGCAAAGAGGGGATTGCATATTCGCCTTCAAATCCACCGCTCAAAAACTGTCACATAAATCCCGAAGCTTTATTTATATATTTGTATACATTTATATTATATATTTATCATTTTAATTAAGTGACAGAATGAGCGGTGATGCAGAAGAAAAAGAAAGATTGCTTTTTCATTTTATTTTGGAGCCAACGGACGCAGCTATATTGTGAAAATGAAAAAGCATTTCTGGTATAGACCTTTATTTTGAAATGTGAGACACACATGCTTCCATACCACAACATCATTTCAATTGGCATTTGACCTTGTGAAAAGGCATCTTTAGCTCCAGCTACAAATGTAAAGATTTTGATCTGTCCCCTTCCTTAACCTTTGAGCATCATTGGGAAGCTACTGGGGGGGGGCTTAGAAGTTCTAGTATGGGTGGCTCACAAAAGTCTTTTATTTTTTGCAACCGTTTTTACTGAAATATTTCAAAAACGAATACATGAATCCCTGGGTCAAGCAGGACGAAACAATATAACATATGATACGACAAAAGTAACGAAAAATCTCAGTTGCCAAGGAAATACCAAAATTTACTTTTGCTTTTTGTTCTAAAAATGATAGAAATCTGTTCTTCACCCCCAGGTGAGCAAAAACTTAAGTGGTTGCTAGGAAGATAAAACAAAAGAAAAGCCGCCAATTTCAAAATGCTTTTTTTTTTAACACATATGTCACATGCAGGGGCAAAAGGGCAGGAAATGAGGCGTGTAGCCACCCCTCATGGCGGATTTTGAAATCAGCCTATATGGACTGGCTGTGACAGTGCTGGTGCTCTCCCACTACCATGTTGTGTGTCCATCCTGTCCCGGGTTTCTCTGGAACCATGCCCTTCCCCGTCCCACTGACAGATTTCCTTCCCCATGTCAAGAATTTATCTAGCCGGAGGAAGTGCTGCCATCTGCTCTGCAGAAAGGAGTCCAGCGCTCCTCGTTTGATCCTCTCACACACATTCAGTGGGAATTTGGGGGATTTATATTTTTTAAAATATTATTGTTATTTGTTTCATCCTATATAATATAAACCAGCAGCGCAGGCTTGATTCCGACTCAACCTGACGTTCCCCTGTAAATTTAGTCTGTGGAGCTCATAAAACAGTGGAGGAACATACATTTGTTCTCATTTTTTCTTGTCATTATGCCACGCTTTCTATTTCTCTGTGTGTAATTCTCCGCTTTTTCCGTTTTTTTCACTTGGTGCTCCGTCTTCCTCTCTGTGCCGGCTCCAGCGCCGTGAACGCCGCTAAAAGTTTCTCTGGAGGAGAAAGCTCCGTGACCGATTTTGACTTTTCACACTTTTCTCCCAAGATAAAAAAACAACCAAATACATTCTCCATGCAGATTTTCTTTCTTTTCATGCGCCAATTTCGATCACTTTAAAAATGTCACTTTTGGATTGTCTCCTGAAGGTCTGGTACATCACCGAGCTCTGACCTACAAATGTATTAAAAAGCCTTTTGTCTGCGGAGATGCGGCGGTGGGTTTTGAGCCCGGCTCTAAAAGGTCCTGGCAGTCAGCAGGGAGTCAGACGCTGAGTTCATGTCCCACACGGCAGCCAGCTTTAATTAGTCTCACAAATCTGCAGAGGGCGGTGCCGCATTATTTAGCATAAAGTGGCTGGAGGGACCTGCTGCACCCATCAAGACTGCATCACTTAGCCCATTTAGCATCGAGTCAGGCGAGTGCAGGTGGGTGGAGGAAGACCCCCCAGGGGGTCATGAATGATGTAGCAGTTAAGGTGTGTGGTACATCATCTATTTACAAACTGTTCTGGTTACTTTTTACAGCAAATGTATCTAAGAAGACAGAAAAGATGTTAATTAACAAAAAAAGTTCAGACTAGAGTGGCTGCATTAAGAGAACCTGGAAACTTGAAGGTTTTCCCATGACAATCAATTTCAAAGATGATTTTTTCTTGTTTGATTTTGTTGCATCTAATGTTTAAAGGTTTCCATTAGCAATGAAACACATCAAAACTTACAGGTTTATAATTTAAACCTTTACGTTTTTTTCTAAACATGTCAGAAAACGACCACGGATGGCAACGCCACGCCATAACCTCTGTCACCTGATCTTAATCATTTCCCGGTAGCACAATGGGCTCAAAGCCCCGCCCCCACAAAAATAGGCTCACTTACTGAATGAAAATTCTGAATTGAAACTATAAAACAGCAGCTGTTACAAATAAACATTACTTTTTATGTGGAAACAATTTTAGGTTTAAATTTTTCATTCACATTTTCTTTAATGGTATTTATATTTGTATGATATTCACATTAACATTTTTCTTCTGTACTTTTTTTAGGTTTAGAATGTGCACTTTCAAATTTGTTTTCAAAATCCTTATTTTTTATTTTCATATTTCCAATCCAGTTTTTTATTTACTTTTAGAAAGAGAGATACAATAAGAGAAGTTTCTTCTGTCTTACTCCTAATGTTCACAGGAAATAGTTTGTTTTATTTGAATGAAAATGGTGTTTTTACATGTTTTTGTCATATTTATCTGACAATGGAGGACACATAGAAATAAAATTAAGCTTAAAATTACTTTTGTGCGTATTTCTTTATTCAAATCGTTGTGAATTAGGTGCAGATGAAAAAATGCAGTTTGATAAAGGTGGTATTCAGCAACTGGGAAGGAAAGGGGGGCGGGGTTGCTGCTCTCCAACAGTACCGCCCACAACTCAGAAGTGAATTTCTAATGAACTCCTGCCGCTCTGCAGAAACTATGTCCCAGAAATTGATGATTGGACAGGCCGCCATCTTGCAGGTGGCAATGTTGGGCACTTCAAGAAGAGAAAATAATGCAAATAAAATGTTTTTTAGTGCTGCATATCCATCATTGTGGGCTTCATTTGTCCCTTTTCATGAGTTAAGCACATCCTATTATCTCGTTGAATTTTATAGGATATCTATGATGAAAAGAAAATCCCTTTTAGATGTACATATAACGCATAAATCCATGTTTTTTGCAGCCTTTATCGACGATGCATTTAATAAAGTAACTGAGCTCTGGTGCTTTTGTCGCAGGTCAAATGTCGGTGGAAGGCTTCTCCAGGTACCTGAATGGAGAAGAGAACAGCATCATTCCCCCAGAGAAGCTGGACCAGAGTGAAGACATGACCTTCCCTCTTTCCCATTACTTCATCAACTCCTCACATAACACATACCTCACAGGTATGCTTCACCTATCCCTCCGTTCAGTTACAACCCAAAGTTTCTGCCCCCAGGAGCTTAAGTCAGGATCACATTTCTCTGGCTGTGAAAAAAAAGGCTTTTGTAAGGACCCAGCCTGCAAACTGGAAACATGAGAAAAACAAACAAGAGCTCCTTGATCGGCCGGATTTCTCTCCATCCTTCAGTAGAACGTATTCTTGCTGTTCTAAAAATAAATGAAGATGTTCTCACAGAGGATGATCTTAGATTAAAATAAATAAGAATAACGTCAATGACAATCTGTGTCACACAGTCGAACCATGAAATAACAAAAACGATGTTTTGGTTTGGGAAGGAATCAACTAAAACTGTGGGGGGGGGGGGACCTTACCCATTGATTCGTATTGGTTTTAATTGAAGCCAGTTTTTAACTTTACATTTTTCTCTATTGTACTAAAAGAAAAAATAGAAAAAACTAGACAAAAAAAATCTAAAAAGTTGTTGAAATTCTTAAAGTCTCCAAAGAAAACGATGTTTTTTTGAGTTTTTGACACGGATGTTTGGCATTTTTCTTATGAAAGAGAACAAATGTAATAAAAAATAATTTCATTTATGCATTTCTGAGTATTTATCCTTCAAAATCGCTGTCAATCAAACTATGGCAAAGACATTCAGTTTGAATTAATGAGCTGTTGTGATGTCACACCGGACCAGTAGTGCATGAGCATACTTAAATATGCTATCATTGCAGTTTCCATGAGAAATACGAAAAAGTATAAATATACACTTTTCAACTTTTCTGTTAAGTATTTGTTTTGGTAAGAAGCCCCTAGTGGTAACTTAGTGAATAACACCAGTTGTCAAACAAGCATCTGTTTGGTTCATTTCCTAGACAGTAAAATGTTTTTGTCGTTCTGTTTACCCCCTCCTGTTTGTGTCTGGGACGTACAGCGGGCCAGCTTGCAGGAAACTCTTCGGTGGAGATGTACAAACAGGTCCTGCTGTCCGGGTGCCGCTGCATCGAGCTCGACTGCTGGAAGGGTCGCACCACGGAAGAGGAGCCCGTCATCACCCACGGCTTCACCATGACCACGGAAATCTCCTTCAAGGTAAAGAAAGAAAGACCTGCGGAGGGAAGGCTTTGGTCCAAAAATGATTGACCGAACATACACAAAATCCCTTGTGCTATCTTGTGGGGTCCAGATGACCCCACCCTTACATTGACACCAGTGAAGATCACACATGATTGAAGAAAAAAGGTTCAGCGCACTGTCTTGTGGGGTCAAGATGACCCCACTCCCAACGTTGGGAGTGGGGTCATCTTGACCCCACAATATATCACAAGGGTTAAGAGATAAAAGTGGGGAAAAAAAGATATAGCCAACACACATCTCCTCTGCTTTAAAAAAAAATCAGCTGCTGGAGTTTTCAAAACAGTTGATCCGTTTTGTGCGGCTTATAATTTCCGCTCCTTCGCAGTGAAACCTGAGACGTAAACTACAAAATAACTGACTGGAGTAAGTTCAATAGCATCAAACAGTTCTCAAAAACGTAAAGATGCTACAAAGGCTTTTATCCAAACCTGCAGCTGGAACGACGATCATGGATTTTCAGCCGATCACTGATGAGTCTGAAGGACTTTCTGAACCCTGAAATGTCATCTCTTCATTATTTTCAAATCTGAAGTCTAAACTGTTGGATTCTTCTTATGTGCAGAACTTTAGATTTTAAACAATTCATAAACTGCAGAATACTCCTCAAAGTATTTGTACTTTTATGTAAAGTTTCCTAAATTAAATGTGTTGTAGTTTTAGAAAATGATCTCCTCTTTTAAAGTCCAAGAGCATTTTTGTGACATTTTGTGTTCACAGTTGTGTTACGAGTTTTATGATTTTTTTATCAAACTGAGCAAACATAAAAAAATAATGTTTTCCCAAATGTATTATTGGGATTTTCTAAAATGGAGTTTGAGTTTTTTTCTTTTTTAATTGGCTGCACTGTGGTGTAGTGGTTAGCACTTTCACCAAGCGACGAGAAGTCCCCGGTTCAAAACCCGGTTGGGATATTTTTGCATCCTCCACAGGTCGATTGATAACTTTACATCGTCACTAGGCATGAGTTTGTTATTGGGGCCCTGCATCAGGTGGTCCAGGCCGAACCCCGCCCGGTTTGGCTCTGGCTGCCCCGTGACCCCAAATATGATGTTTTTTTCCAAACGGTTTTATTTCGCCCATTCTCAGAACCGCAATTTTAAGCAGAATTTTCCTAAAAAATGTCCTCAATCATCAGAAAAACGGCTCAGAATGTGCTAAAACACAAAAAAAGACGCATTCCTTCGGAGTCTTTAGAAACGTCTAAATCCTGGAAATAAAACTTTTTTTTTACCTTTACAAACATTAGATGTAGTGATAAATATTATAAATGTGTTTAAAATGTGCCACACTTAATACAGAGTGAAATAAGACAATTGCATTCGCTTTTTTTCTCATTCAGTCAAGATCGGATGAAAACAAAAGGATGCAGAAATGAAGGAGAGCAGAAAAAAAAAAGCAAAACTGAAGGAGCAGATGGTAGAAAGTGCGAGACAGAGCTGCACTCATTATTACCCCTAAAGAAAAGGCTCAGGGGTGATTAATCAAAGCCTCAAACGGTGGAAAAACAAAGAAGAAATAGTGTCTTTATTGGTGAACGGAGCACGAGAGAAAGGGGAAAGTGATTGATCTAGTAGATTAAGATCTAACGAGAGCGGCAGAAAAAGGCAAACCGAATTAGTGGAAGGGTGAAGGATGGTTGAGATAAAGCCAAAGATTTTTATTTAAAAGATGAAGCCAATGGAAATGAAGGTTTTGAGCGATCTGATGATGGAGGATTTTACTCATGTTTCCAGATTCGCATTTAATCACCTTCATGTTTGTTTTTGCAGGAAGTGATAGAAGCGATCGCTGAGTGTGCCTTCAAGACCTCACCTTTCCCCATCATCCTGTCTTTTGAGAACCACGTGGACTCGTGAGTCTGATAAGTCACACCTCTTGACCTTTTTTTTTGACGAGCGGTTCACGCGAGCCGCTCCAGCTGTCAATCACTCAGCGAGGCGAGAGATTGTGCTTCATCTTTGATAGCTCTGAGGGGGTTTGGAGGGAATACATGCAAATGCAGCATATTGACATTTAAAAAAAACGTGTTTTTTGTGTGTGAACTTAGACCCAAGCAGCAGGCTAAGATGGCAGAGTACTGCCGGTCGATATTTGGAGACGCGTTGCTGATGGAGCCTCTGGAGAAATATCAGGTAGGTCCATAAAATGCTGAAATCCTCACTGCTGGTCCTCACTCTTAGTCACACTTTCATGAACAACCCGGTAACTCGGAAACACGTTTTTACCGCATGGATGAGTGCTTTTTGTCCTGGTTTCAGGTTCACACCAACTCACATCTGAGAAGGGTCACTTTTTTCAAGTCTAAGGTCACAAATTCAGGTCAAGTCTTGAATGTAAAGTTGGTAAAACCAGGAAAAAGACAACAAAAATGCTTAAAACAGAAGATATTTCCCAAAGTTCTGTGGAATAAACCACAAACCAAATGGACCACAGAACATTTCTGATACGTTTGAGTTACACCGATGTCACCATGGGTCCTCAGGGGATGAAGATGAAAATAAACAAAAGAGAAAGGTGGTTCACAGATAAAAGATACATTTTGTTTTCAAAATCATTACAATGACTGACAGTCTCAACATTTATTGAACCAAACATTTGTGCAATTTGAGTTTTTATTAATCTTAAAATCAAGTTGTTTTTGTTTTAAGGAGTTTGAAGCAAAAGGATTTGGACTCTTTTGAATATTAATAATGTCTGTATTTATAGATCCCAGCTCTTAATAAGACAAAAAATGGTGCTGATTTTGAGGAAAGCTTGTAAAGGTGTAGAGCTAAGAAAAGAAGGTCAAACCTGATGAGTTGTGGGCGGGACGATTGGCGTGGAACTAACTCTTCGCGCCTTAATGGCAGAGCTGTGAGTTTGTGGCCCCGCCCAGCGTAAAATCTAAGTCACAAATACGTTTTTCAAACTGCATTTGTTTGTTTGTTCCTGATTCATTTGAACAAAGAAATATTCAGAAATTCAGGTAATTTCTAAAAGTCCTCCTTTATTAAAATTTTCATCAGAGTGCATCTTTAACTCATGTTAGAATGTTCATATCTTTTATTCATTTTATTTTAATCATAGAGTGTTAGAGTGTATTTACAAACAACACATCAATTTAAATACATTTGACAGAATTCAGTCAATTTATAAAATATTGATTCATAACCAAGGCCTAATCGTTTCAGGGCATTACATTGTCATAATGGGTCAGCTGTTATAAAGTGCTTTAAACGTCCTAAAAATTGCATATTTCCCAGCATCTCCACGTCTTTCTGCAATTCTGCTGTTGCCACTGGAAATCTTCCATTGTCCTTTTGTGCCTGACACCCAGAAAAAAAGGTTTTTCGTGCCTTATGACACACGTTCAGGCTGCTCCCATGGCGGCCCTTTGCTGTAATCAACAAAACACGCAGCACAAATGATTCTGAACGTATCACTTATCCCCTCAAGCATCCACCAAGGTTATTGTCGTCCCTGTTGGCAGAGCGGCGAGCGGCGGCGCAGCCTCCCATCAGCCTGATGCTGCATTATCTCCAGCATGCAGGGGCCTCCTCCGGCGCCGCTGCCTGCCCAAGACAAAAACCCGCAGAGAATTACAGCCGTCCGACTGGGTCTGACTTTGAAGTAGTATCAGGGCGAAGCCTTGGAAAGGAGAAATTGAAGAATGCTGGGAGACAGACCCCAGCAAGTGCAATGCCACTGAGGAACGAGATTTCCACTGAACTTGTTATAATGGGGAAAGGTGAGAGCAATGACAGCCACTCCCCTCTGGCAGTGAGGCAAGCATGGATTCGCCATATCGAATTGGATATCAGCTCCCATAATCCATTGAGGCGGGGGCAGATAGGGTAATATAGCTAGATTGGTTCCAGCTCAGTCAAGTGTTACAATAAGAAGAGATTATGGTTTTCTTTAAACTTCCCTTTGAATTGTTTTTAATCCAAATCAAAACAAATGTTTTCCAAAAACGTTCTTTCAGATTAAAAGCGGGAAAACAGATTTTCATCTTGAGTTGCGTTTAATCTATCAGAGGATTAGTTTTAATCTGAAAGGATAAAGCGAAGCTGCACAGGTGAGATGTGTTTATCACAGACAGCAGACAGCACTGATGACAATGCAGGTGAAGGAGGAAGAATGAGCCGCAACCCGTTCGCTTTTGTCTGAGTTTTGGAGTGGGAAGTAATTATGTTTGATGTGTTAGCTAATATGCTATGTGCTAACACACATTTCATCGAGATTTAATGGAAACTGTTAAACCAGGCAAGTTAATGGAGGTTTTTCCTGTCATTTTTGAATGTTTCTAAAAAGTATTTATTGATGTGTGTTGCATGAATAATTGCGTTGCACATATTTTGCCCCTCTTTTGTCAAATGATGCCCAACAATACAGGATTATTTTGCTTTTACAGCCTTTTGTCTAAAAAGCCTGAGTCCCCGCTGAGCTTACAGGTGGATACGGACTGTCTGCAGGTGAAAAATGGTCAAACCGTCATGCATGTCACCTGCAGGAACTATCAAGGTCAAACACAAAAAATGTGTGTGCACATTTTTCTTTATGGGCAGGCTGCGAGCGGTAGGTCATAGAGAACACTTTAACAACACGTAAGGGTGAAGTAGGTGAGACGCAGGTGCAGTAATATACAGTATTGAAGACAGGTGGATGAGGCATTCAAGTACAGAACACCCCCACAAATAATCAGTGTAAATCTGAATCTGAAGTTGAATCTGAATCTCAATCTGCTGCCAGAATATTGTGAGATCTGAGCACAAAGCAGGATTTGTTTCTGTAGTAAAACCAGAACTTTTAGTTTGCGCAACACAGTTGCAACATGAAATCTAAAAGACATCTCTGTATTAAGCACAAAACCAAGGCCCTTGTAGCTCTTTAGTACCTCTATTGATTGTGTTTTCAGGAATACCGTTGCATAGAACAACCATGAAAGCAGACTGTAAAAACTCAAAAGCAACAAGAAATGACAGTGTCGTCTGCATAAAAAGTATGCATTTGACAACTTTTAACATGTGTTGTTGATATAAATGGAGAACAAAATAGGTCCAAGAACCAAACACTTTGGGACACCTTTCTTGATTTCAAGGGCAGGAGAAGTAGAGTCGGATATTTGTATTGACTGGGACCTGTTGGACAGGAAATCAACAAACTAAGCCACAGCTTGATCAGAGATGCCAACTTCTGCTAGCAGTTTCACTGGGGGAATCCGCTGAAATCCTTTGACGCCTGAAGTTATTCCCTGCTACGAAAAAAATGTTTTTTACACTTTCAAATAGATGCTAAATTAAGGTAAGTTTGGAGCAAAAGAGGTTTAATCCGCATTTGCATCAGTTGGCGACAAGAGGTTAAGATGCGGTTGCTCCTCCAATCCATAAACTCGCAACAACTGTACGACGAGTCAACCCCGTACAGGTACATGTGACTCAGGCCGCTCTCAAGGTATGTGTAGGAATTAATGCTTAAAGTCGCAAAGCTTCAGGCACTGCTAATGTTCGGTGGGGGTGTGAGGGGCTGTAAACTAGCAGGAGAGCATGTAAACATATGGATGATGGGAAGTGGGGATTCTCTGCGCCCACAACTCAGAGGTGATTTCCAAATGAGCTCCTTCCACTCTGCAGAAACTATGTCCTAGAAAACGAAACAGGGTTTTCTTAATTAAAAGACCTCGCTTTGAAAATAGATCAAAAGTTGATCGGATTGGGTCTTTCAAAGAAAAATTGGTAAACGTCAACATTTGAGCATAAATGTGAGGTGGATCCTCCTGAAAAGAGGCAACAATTTCATGAAGTCATGATGGAAAATCTCTTAACACCTTTTTTCATCTTCATCATCGACTATGACTGGAAACAGTTCAGGCATCTGCGAAGGTCGGCCTCAGCTGCGCTCTTTTTCCTAATTGAAGTTTTTATTGATGGATCTGCGTACGGTGGAGGGATAAATGCCACATCCACTTTTCTTTAGCAGGACATTTCATCTTTTTCTGCCTCACAACAATAAAGAGCTGAAGAGTGCAGAAAAACAGAAACGCTGACACAAACCTTTCGCTTCAAGCTCCAGCAGGATTCTTCTTCAGAGATGGAGAAATCTTGGTCATGCTTGTAGCTGGAACGTGGATGTTTGTGTGCATAGTCAACATCTCTGCAAAAAAATTAATTATTTATAGTCCCAAACAAAGTTATCCAAACGCAGTGTGGCCCATAAATAAATCAGGAATCTGCTTCACTATAGCCTGTTTATCTGTGAGGGTTAGTGCTCCTAGTGCATCGTGAGTTTTAAACCTGTTAATGACTGTAATTTATGTTAATAGGGATGCTAGCTACTAATTTGTCTAAGAATTTGTCATACAAGCTGTCGCCGTCTCGCTCCTCGATTCGTCAACGTGTGATGTGCTTCTTCACTTCTCACAGCTGGAAGCAGGAGTTCCACTGCCCAGCCCCATGGAGCTGATGGGAAAAATACTGATCAAGAACAAAAAGAAACACCACAAAGCTAACGGAAGCACCAAGAAAAAGCTCTCCGAGCAGGTTTCTAACACCTACAGCGACTCTTCCAGCGTGTGTGAGCCGTCCTCTCCGAGCGCGGGTACGAACACCGTCATCACATTCTCCTCACCAAAGATGTTCTGCTGCATCCATCTGGAGAACAGGAGCAGGGTTAACGGTCTTCTTTCATGAATTCATTAAGGGAGGATTGAACACTGTGTTTATTTAAATACCATCAGCAAAAGGTTACATTTTATAACTTCCTACCCATATGAGCCACACCTTCCTTTGTTTCTGTGCCTGACTTTGTATTAACCTGGAGTCCAATTAAATAAGAAAAAAAAGAGCAGATCTATCTACTGTAAGTTCAGGCTGAAATGAAACCTGATTTTCTCATAATCTGAGTTTGTTGCCGTGGTAACATCCCCCATGAAGTTAATCTCGTCGGGAGCAAGTTCACCCGGAGAAAAACTAATTCAACCTGAAATTCTGCAGGATTTATCATATTCATCATTTGATTATTCATTCTTTGTCTCAAAGGAATTGATATAGAGGCTATTTTTATTAAAATCTTTTTTTTCCCATTTTACTTGAGATGTTGTTGATCCATAAAAACAGAACATTTATAAAAATGTACGTTAGAAAAATTATCTAAAGTGCCTGATTTCTGTTTCATATTTGATAAACTTCATATTTTTATAATTCTTGCTAATCAAAAACCACAAATATTGGTCATTTTTAACATCATGGATGCCGTTGAACACATTCTGGGGGCTGTTCTTGAGTCTTAAATATTACCAGAAAGAGATTGAAAAATACTGAATAGGACTTTTGGATTCAATTTTTCTTTCCAGGGTAAAGTGAATTATATAAATAATAGTATTTAGTGTGTAGTTGAAAATATACATATTAATAATAGTATAATTGAATAACATTAAATATGAACTGCATGTATGTCAGAAATTGAACCTTAAATATAAAATGATGCCGATTTATTTCTATAAATCTTTTATCATAAAATATAAGCTGAGATGTTTATAGGATAGACAGAGAAGTGCTGCACATTCTGAGTAGTTTTTACAATATCTATTAATAAAAGCTGCGTAATTTCATATTTAGTGGAAAAAAATGTTAGAATTTATTCTTCTAATAACATGTCAGATTCTTGTTGACCTGGTGAATTTGTGTTTTTCTCCTGTGATAATTTCAGACTTTATTTGGTTTTAATTTTCTCTGCACAGCCTTTCTGAGACAGAAAACTCAGTTATAGTTCTTCAGTAAACTCAGGTTGTGTTCAGACTTTCCTCCAAAAGTTTCTACCCTGGTGCATACTGCCCCCTGCTGGAGGAAAGGAAAAAACCCAGCTGCTGGAAACATTGACTATTTCGTTGTGGTCCATCTGAGATTACAGCAAACGAGTCAATTATAGTGTTAAAAAGAGAATGTGAAATAAAAATGATTTTGTTTTCCCATCAGGTTCAACCAAAGAGGAACCAGAGCCCCCCCAGCCCTGTGAGGCCGCTGAGCTTGTGCTGAGAGCCCAGAGCAGGAAGTCCATCGGTGAGTTTGTGTCCAGACGAAGATGTCATCGCGTTGCAAACGATTTGATTGGAATCAGACTTCTTGTGGGATTTCAGGTGAAGTGGAGGCTGAAAGTGACGAGGAAGACGACGACGATGACGACTGTAAAAAAGGCTCGATGGATGAGGTGCGTCTGTCGGTGGTCCTGCACCCCAATGCCGTCTTTTGAGATTCACCTTCTGTTGTTTGAAGAAACGACGTTTGGTCTTTTCAGGGCACAGCAGGCAGCGAGGCCTTTGCCACAGAAGAAATGTCCAACTTGGTCCTTTACATCCAGCCTGTCAAGTTTCACAGCTTTGAGACTTCTAAAAGTACCTGAAACACGAAGAAAAAGTACTCCTGAAGTTCTGCACGTGTTGCTTTCATCGTCTGTGTTTGCAGAGATCAACCGCAGTTACCAGATGTCGTCGTTTGTGGAGACCAAAGCTTTGGAGCAGCTGACCAAGTGTCCCGTCGAGTTTGTGGAGTATCCCTCTGAATTGGTTTGATCTTTTTGAGTCCCTTTGCTGATCCAGATGTGACCTTCGCCTTTAACCAGTCCTGCTCAGATACAACAAGCTGCAGCTCAGCAGGATCTACCCGAAAGGCACCCGGGTGGATTCATCCAACTACAACCCTCAGCTCTTCTGGAATGCCGGCTGTCAGCTGGTGGCGCTGAACTTCCAGACCGTTGGTGAGGAGGAGGAGGAGGAGGAGAAGGAAACTATTTTTTGACGACTATCTGGTGCACAAAATAACATCCTTAACCAAATTCACAGTTGTGGTTTTTTTTTGTCTTAAATGTATTATCAAGACTTTGGAGCAAAAAAGGTTTTGACTCATTTAAATAGTAATTTCCTTATTTCTAGATCCTAGCTCTTAATGAGACAAAAGAAAACCTCAACGGATTTTGATAAAAGCTCCTAAAGGTGTAGAGCAAAGATAGAACCTGCTAAAATATCTTCAACATCTGAAACAGGGGTTCTTTGTAAGGATTAAATAGTAGATTTTCATCCGATGCAAAAATGTCCGTCTCTAAACAAACTAGAAAATCCAGAATCTAAAAAGCAGCTAGGGCTAAAACTGTGAACCAGGCAGCACTTGAATTTTAATGTCTGGACGGTTTTTACTTTGCAAAAGAAGATAAGTCAAGATTTCTTTACCCCATTGGAAGATTTTCTTTCAATAGACGAGAAAAAATGATTTGATAAGATTGTTTCTCTTGCAAGATGGAAAAAAGGATCATTCTTTCTTTTTACTTAAGATTCTGTTTTTTGTAGTCTTATCTCTGTGCCATTTTCATGTCTCTCTCCTCATTTAACATGCGGGCGCGTCTTTCGGGATACGTTTGATTTGTTGTCGCTCAATTCATTCTCAGTCAAGCAGGCATGTTTCTGTGCAAGTTGGAGGTTGGTTAGAAAGATTTCCGCTGATCTAAATTGTTATATACGTTGGATTATTAAGGCCAGTTTACACACAAATTTTTTTTTCAAATACAACTCCAGAAAAAAAAAAGTATTAAATTACGAGATAACGTTGTATATTTACGTCGAAGGACAAATTGTTTTCTTGTAAATGTATGTGTTTTAAAGTTACTATTTTTTTTCGTAAATATACAACTTTAATTCTTATAATTATCCTTTTTTTTAGTGGCCCTTACTCTGTGGTTGTTACAGTACCAGCATTAGAAAATCCAAATCCACTTTTATAAATATCTGACAGTTGAACTAGTAGCTTTTATCTTGGTAGGATCTCCTAAAAAAGGTAGTGATCTCCTGCTTGTTTTTTTTTAAGACAAAATTAAATCTTGAAATGATCTAAAAAGTGGAATATTTGGGTATATTGCTCTGGTAATTAGAATTTTACATTTATGATTAATTTGTCCTAAAAATTCGGAGTTGTTCTAGATTCTCGAAATCAATCAAGTCTGTTTCTTGACTGCTCACCATTCGCTTTAAAATAGTAAATAAAACCGTGTTTCTTTAGAGAAATTGCCTAAAATAGGATGTTTACAAAATCAAAAAACTTTAATCGCTACATCTAACTGGAAAGGTACTGGTTAGTTAGTCTGAAATGATAAGAAACTAGAAGTTAGACACAAATATGTGGTTTGTTTGGAGCGTATGTCAGAGGTGTGTTGTGTTTGCCCTCCTCAGATTTATCCATGCAGCTGAACCTAGGAATGTTTGAGTATAACGGGAAGTGCGGCTACAGACTCAAACCGGAGTTCATGAGGAGACCGGATAAGCACTTTGACCCTTTCACCGAGAGCACTGTGGACGGGATTGTCGCCAACACGCTGTCGGTTAAGGTGCGATTGTGGAAAAACCTTCTCTTTCTACACATATTCAATTGTTTTGCCTCAATAAAACTATTTTATGTTTTTTCCTTCTTAGATCCTCTCAGGTCAGTTCTTGTCTGATAAAAAGGTAGGAACATACGTGGAGATCGACATGTTCGGCCTGCCGGTTGACACCAAGAGGAAAGCGTTCAAGACCAAGACGTCTCAGGGCAACGCCATCAACCCGGTCTGGGAAGAGGAGGCCATCGTGTTTAAGAAGGTAAATCCGCGGCTCGTCCGTCTCTATCCTTGCATCTTTTCTTTTGTTTTGTCTTTTGCTAAAGATTGGATCCTTCTTTCAGGTTGTCCTCCCCACGCTGGCTTCTCTGAGGATTGCAGTGTTTGAGGAAGGAGGGAAGTTCATCGGCCACCGCATCTTTCCTGCATCTGCCATCCGTCCAGGTGACAAACTTGTTGTTGGAGTTCAACATCTAAATATTAGTGTATCTCGTGAAAGATCTACTCCTACTGTCGAGTCTCCTGGTCTCCTTCAGCTCTTGTCCGACTCGATAGACCTCGTTTCCCAAAGGACATGGAATCAACTCAATCGCTCGTCTGCTTTGCTTTTCTATTTATTTTGGCAGGTAGTTGTCTGATAGATGATGAACAAGATAGGTTGAAAACCTTTAAAGACACAAATCAGTATTTCAATCGAACATTTCCATAAACTTAACATGTCAAACACATCAAAATGCTCTCAAATTTAACTTGTTTGACACAGACGCTTCAGAGCTTGTTTCACCTTCATGAAGCAAAGTGATTCGGCACAATGTTTCGGGCCGTGTGTCAAGTGGCGCAGATCACATGGTTGATGACGTATGAAGCGCCAATAGCATCGTTTGGTCGAACCCCGGTTCAGATGTCTCTTGTGTTTGAACAGTCACTATTCTCTAGAAATACAAATGAATCCCGAACGTTTCCCAACAAGTTTTATTGTTTCCCCTGTATTGGAATCAGCGTCAGTTCATTGCACTTTACCATGGTTCCTGGTAAAAGACGTATTGTAGCCCAGGATTCGTTTCTCCTAATAAGAAAGTACACTATGAAGGTTATTCATACATAAAATACTTCTATCCTGGGTTTAAGACCACCAACTTACATTCTTTTTCTTTTTTCTTTTTGCCTTGTGTTTATTTTCTTCATACGTGTGTTTTGCTGTGTCAAGCACTCCTCACAGAAAACGTAACTCGTTGTCTTGTTTTACGTTGTTTTTTTTTAAATCATCATTAACAACATTATTTGTTTGACGTTTTTTCATTATTTTCACAATGAAGTGTTACAAGGAGCTTAGTTGAAGCATATGATATACATCCAGTTCGCCACCAGATGTCGCTGTTTTGTGTGGTTTCAAAGCCCTGAATGGGTGGTTCATTTTTCCGCCACAATTACATGAACCCCAAGGAAAGCTTCATGGGGCTTCTATTCCCATCCAATAACCAGCAATAAACATAAAAATATATTCTCAATTCATACCGGTTGTGTCTATGGTTTGGTTTCTGGAGCTGGAGTGGAATCAGACCAAACAAAGATGCAGGAGTGAGCTTTTCAGTGATGAATGAGATGAGTTTGTTTTTGACAAGGGCATGTCTGGCCCGGGTGGAGACATTCCCAATTGTTGAACGTGACACCCATAAAAAATGGTGCTTTTAACATGTTCTTGTTTTTCTGATGATTGAGGACAAATAAGACGAAAATTAAGCTTAAAATCGCCTTGTTGCGAAAGTTGTAGCCACGCCCCAAAGTCACATTCCTGTTTTTTGTTTTCATGCATGTTTGCAGACTCTGACAAATGCCGTTTCTACCCTCCAGGTTATCACTACATCAACCTGAGGAATGAGAAGAACCAGTTGCTGACATTACCGTCCCTGTTCGTTTACGTGGAAGTGAAGGACTACGTCCCCGACACCTTTGCAGGTGAGTCGCCGTTCATAAAACATTGTTGGTGACGTTCCTCCTTCCGTGATCTGTGATGTAATAAGTTTCCCTGCTGCTCCCCAGACGTCATAGAAGCGCTGTCCAATCCGATACGCTATGTCAACCTGATGGAGCAGAGAGCCAATCAGCTGGCTGCTCTCACTCTGGAGGAAGGAGGCGAGGAAGAGGGCGACAAAGAGGTTTGCTTTGCTGCATTTTACCTTCAAACTGTAGAGATTTATTTGGCTTTTCAAAATAAAACGCATGTGGGAATATGTTTTACATCTGATTCTATGCCCGTCTATTCCTGATTTAACGGATCAAAAAGAATTTCTGGAGTGGCATTTAAGACCGGAAGTGGAAATTTTTGTCAGCTTTTTAGAACAGAATCATTCCCATTTTTATGAAACATGTGGTTTAAAAAGACAACCCATTAAATCCGCGTGGGGTGTTGTATAGTGCGGGCGCTACGTACCCTTACAGCCCTCCCGTTTTCTCCTTTCTACCCGCCCTCTTTGGCCAAATAGCTCCCACATGTGACACATATTTTAAAAAGTAAACGTATTTTTTGGATGAATCAGTGAAAGCAAATTTTTGGATTTCCTTGGAAACAGAGGCTTTTTTTAAACCACGCCCACATTCCTACTATGGTCATCAGAATCAGCTTCATTGACCAAGTTCAGCTTATGTACAAAGAATTTGTCTTCGGTTTCTTTTCCTCTCATGCAAACTAGCAAGGTATAAAAAAAGTGTGAGGGGGTAAGACAGAAAAAGGATAAATAATACAAAATAAAGTAATATAAGGTAGATATGGGAATAAATACACATAACTAAATAAGATAACAAATATAACATGACCATATGAAATAACATGACCAAGACAAAATGCAGCAGGAGTTCTAGTGTGACAGTTTCTGTGGTTTTGTTCAGTGGTCTTGAGTGTTCTGGAGTCAGGAGTTCATCAGAGTGACAGCTCGGGGGAAGAAGCTGTCTTTGTGGCGAGTGGTTTTGGTGTGCATTGTCCTAAAGCGCCGCCCTGACGGGAGGAGGCTGAAAAGGCAGTGTCCGGGATGAGAGGGGTCTTTTACCATTCTGCCAGCCTGCTTACTGACTCTGGATCGGTACAGGTCCTGAATGGGGGGGAAGGCTGGAACCAATAATCCTCTCAGCAGATCTGATGATTCTCTGTAGTCTGTTCCTGTCGGGTCTGGATGCTGATCCAAACCAGACTGGGATAGATGTGGTCAGGACAGATGGGATTATTGCCGTGTAGAAGATGGTCAACAGCTCCTGAGGCAGGTTGAACTTCTTGAGTTGTCACAGGAAGCACAACCTCTGCTGAGCCTTTTTCCGGAGTGAGTCAATGTGAGCGGTCCACTTAAGGTCCCGTGAGACGGTGGACCCTAGGAACCTGTGTGAGTCTGATGAGTGCTGTTGAGAATAGTGAGTCCACAAAAAGGACCCGTGCATAGGGGTCTGCAGAGTAAAATATGTGGAATAAAGAAGCGCGACTTTTGCGAGCTCGCCACGCTAACGCCATTCAAAATCTACAAATTTTGCTCAAAGGCGCAGTAAGAATGAAACATTTTGAAAACAATCTGGTCCTTCAGTCCAGGACTACGGTGGCCCTGGGGGGTATTCCAGAAAGCAGGTTCTGCTAGCTCCCACGGTAAGTTTGAGGCTAAGGAAGTTGATAACCTCAGCTTTCGGTTCCAGAAATGGAGGTATGTTTCAGGGTAGGTCAAGTTACCATGGCAACTCATGCTCTGAACATAACCTGGTCGGGAGTAGGTTTAGTTGAAGGTTAGTTTGTTTTCAGAGAGGTGAAGCAGCATGGCGTGTCCATTTGAAGATGATTTAGTGGATGAAAAAGCTCAGATAATACTTTTTCCACCATGAGAGGATGATAAGACCACATATGGATGTTGGAAAGATAAACTTTTTTACTTTGATCTAACGTAATTATTTGCTTCAGTTAAGATAAATCATTTTTTTGTTAGAAATTTATTTGTTAAAAATTACACGTGGTTTTCAGACAGTTATTTTCCTTTCGTTCAAATGAATTCAATTAAGTAGGTGTAACTTTGGTGCTGCCGTTAGATCGGCACCGCAAGGGATTCTGGGATATCATTCCCTTTGCCTGTCTGGACGGATTTGGGTTTAAGTGTGGGTTTTTTACAAAATGTGTTTAGTTGTATAGCTGTTTTACTGTGTTTCACCGTGTTTGGCCGAGCTATTTTGTCCTACTATGCTTACGTCTCTGCACCATGAGTGAGAGTAAAGGATAGGATGATGAGTTTATATAGCACCCCTACCGCTCAATATTGTTATGACAGTAACGGAAAATTCTTTAGTGAGTTTTTGCACTCGGTGAATTTTTTTTCCTTTCTTTTTATTGTTGTAAAAATGAGCATATCTGCCGGCTCAAACTTAGACATATGAAAGTTCAAGAAATATAAGTAATTAAGATGGAAAAAAGATTAATGGAGTAATGGGACATTTAGTTAGATAAATACGTAAATTTGAGTTGTATAAACAATTATTGAGTTTGAATAAATTTAACTAAATAATTTAAATTATTTTTCAGCCGTGTTACTTTTTTGATGGACTTATAATTTTTAACCGCCGTTGTGGGTACCGGATGTTCTCGGGTTGCCGGATGTTCTCGGGGTCCTTCGGGGTCCTTCGACCAATGATGACGTCACACTATTTGATTGGCTGTAAGTTGCCACGACCAATGAGTTAACGTCGCTAAGTTTTTTTAAAAACTTTATTGACAATTGCGGTATCATACATTAACAATGACATAAACGTTAACAACGAACAATAACGATGTAATCAATATTGCCTCGAAGATCAGTCACCATTGCCAAATATAACATATTGACATAGAAAATAAAGAATAAAGGGGAAAAAAAGAAACAATGAACATAACACACAAATAAATAAAAACATAAGTAAAATAAAATAAAGGAACATAGAAAAAATCTAAGTAGTCTAATACTAGTTAAGTTAGGGGTACTCGTGAAGTTTTTATTTCTGAACAAAACTAAGCAATTTCAAGCCATTCTTCTTTTTCATATAATGAAGTGATTGAAAGCAAAAACAGAGCTCTTTATTAAATGTTATAAAAGTGGTTTGGTCTTCAAAACTTGACCTCACCAAGATGGCGGTGTTCTCCTCCCATGAGGAACCACGTGATGTCTCCTCTAGTGATATAACTCATTGGAAGGACCCTGAAGGACCCCGAGAACATCCGGCAACCCGAGAACATCCGGTACCTACACCGTCATTAAAATCTCAGACTCCGTCTCACTTCCGTCTCAAGTGTCGCGCTTTCTTTTTTTTCTACACACGTTTCCATGGTGACTCCAGAAATCGGCGATCTATTGAGAATGTCTTTATGTACCGTGCGTTAACCCAGGGTTACCAAGTCGAGCGTAATTACGCCAACTCATATCCGGTCTTTTGGAACCGACATACCCAGAGTAAGCAAGTTCAGGTGGATTTCAGCCAGAGTTCAGGCTTAAAGTCAGGCTAGTTTAAACATGCTTCCTGGAATACCCCCCTGAAGTGCAAATCACATCAACAAATTACTTGGCACAAACATATTTTAACGATCACAATGACAATTTAAAAAAAGCATTATATTTCAGAAAACAAAATGAGAAACAAAAACGAAAACCAGAAAAGGAAGGTAATGTGTAACATCGCTGATGGGATGATGGCGTTGGTCCATCGTTTCATCTGAAGGTTAATTTGACATGAAGCGATACTGGAGATCATCCAGTCAGCGATGTCCCATAAAACCTTCTCTGTTTCCTTCTTTTAACATTTCATTTAGTTTCCTGGAAATTACTTTTGTTTTCCAAAATGTTTTTTTGTTTGCTTTTAACGTTTTGGTTTTATAAATGTAATGTTGTATTTTTTATATTTGTTATGCTTTATTAATTTTGTCATTGGAATCTTTAAAATTGATTGAGTGATTTTTGGTTGATATGATTGGCACTTCAGGGCCACCGTCCATGGCGGCTGCATGGCAGAATCAATCTGAAAATACTAAAAAAAATCTTTTAAAAATCCAGACTTTAGAATGGTGATAGGATGGATCGTAAACCAAAATCATGTTGGCTTTTTTTACCCTCCAGGCCAAGCAAACGGTCTGTCCCATTTTTAATTCTCAGTCTGGGATTTTCTTGAGGTAAACTGCAGCTGCAGCATCGCTTCAAAACCCTCCGTCTCTAAATATCAAATCAGTTCTTCTTGTGACAAATTCAAACCAGATTACCTGCAGAGCCGAGTCGCAGCTGACTTTGAATTTGACCAAAATTCAGACTTTTAAAAGCAGAAAAAATGATTTTACTGAGTCACATGCAGGAAAAGAAATCTCTGAAATTACATAGAATCTAGTCTGTGTGAAAATGTTTTGGGGAAAATTATAGACAGATGCCTACCGTTCATATTTTTTATTTGATAAAATGATTCAATTAATTTTTTTTAGAGGTTTTTAATCTTTATTGGCTATTTTGGGAAATGCAAAAATAATTTAATTTAATAAAAATTTAATTTGGTAAAGAATACAATTTACATTTTCACTGTCTTTATTTTGAAATAAATACAAACTATGTATTTGTGCTGAAAGCTGCTAAGTTTTCAGTTAAAACGGGAAACAAGGACTTTTACTCTGAAATCCATGTTTTTCCTTTGTTTTGGGGATGTGAGCCCAGATCAGGTTAACTGATGTTGTTAGCGGAGGAGCCTGAAAAGCAGCGTCGTCCCTGGGAGTCGGCTTTTCTCTGGTTTCCCAGCTGATGTGATTATTGCTACAGATTGCTGACAGAGAGATGCTTGATGTGGTGTCCATGGCAACCGCCGCACAAGGAAGTTAGGTGTGGAGACGATGGGGAGGTGTGGGGAGGTGCAAGGAAAAGCAGGAATGCACAGAGTGGGCTTCAACAGCTACAAACTTACTCGGGTACAACGAAGGATTTCCTGGAGGAAGATTGAAAAGATGTGCCAAAAATACCAGATGCAACAATCATGTCTGCTCTTGTATTCTTCGTGTGGCGAGCAGGTGGAGGCAGGAAGTGATGCCCCCACAGAATCCAAAGTGGACCGTGGGGTCGTGCAGCCTGCAGAAAATGGACTGGAGACGCCCATCATCCCCTCCAAACCGCCCTCATTGGTCGGCCCGACTCAGTCTGCAGGTGCAAAAATTTACCAACAAAAAAAGGTTGAATGTTTTATTTTCGCTTAACGGTTAATCTGCAAACTGGTTCCGGGGGTGCAGGTTCGCTGAAGCCGGCGGCGAAGACTGAAGACATCATACAGAGCGTCCTCACGGGTAAAGTTCTCGTTTCTGTGGAGGAACGTGGTCGTTTGGTTGTAAAGATCCTCTAGATTCGTCTCTATTGACCCTACATTGATATTTACGATAATCAATTGGATATAAATCTCCATTTATTTCCCTAAGAAGTTCCTGTTTTGCTTTATCTCTTGGTGTCTCCAGAGTTGGAGGCTCACACGGTGGAGGAGTTAAAGCAGCAGAAGAGTTTTGTTCGGGAGCAGCGGAAGCAGTACAAGGAGATGAAGGAGCTGGTCCGCAAACACCACCGCAAGACCGGCGAGATGATCAAGGAGCACACGGCCCGCATCTCCGAGCTCCAGGGCCAGCATCAGCGCAGGAGGTCGGCCCTGCAGAAGAGTTATAAACGAGACGGTAAGAAAAGGTAGGTGCCCCTCATCTTCTTCAACCAGCCTGAACACTGCCTCTTTTGTATCCCTTCTGTTTCGATGGACATAAAGAGGCGTTCCAGCGATCCTAACCTGTTGGTCTGTCTGTTTGCAGTCAGTCTGAACACTCCCTGTCGTCTCTGGACCAAGAGCTGACGGAGCTGGATCAAGAGTGCAACCAGCGGCTGGCTGAGCTGAAGGAGCAGCAGCAGCAGCAGCTCCTCACCCTCCGTCAGGAGCAATACTACAGCGAAAAGTACCAGAAACGGGAGCACATAAAGCAGGTGGGGTCAGAGAAAAGTTCACACCGCCCTCCAGATTTGGTAGTGATGTACGGATGGCGACCTTTAAATTCTTCAGACTGTTGGAAAATCGATGATGGAGGAGGAATTAGTCATGGCGGCTGGAATTCTATGACACCATGTCTTTCATATATCGGAATAGAGATTTGCACCGCTGTGACATTTCACACCAAGTCTTTCTTTTCAGTGTCCAGTGTGCGTCTCAGCAGAAGATGGTGTGTGTTTTTGTTTAGTTGTTGACTTGTTCTGTTGTTAAGGCTCCATTCTGACATGAAGGAGTGGAACATCTGACAGAACAAATAATCCTGGTTCCTGGTCAGATTACAGCTGACCCACTCGTCAGATTAAAGTCAAGCCTCAAAAGTTGGGATTAGACCCCATAAAATTAGGGAAAGTCTTTGTAAAAGTTGGGTGCTTTTCATTAAAAGATCATTTTAAATGAGTCAATGTTTGTCAGTAAGCAGAGTTAAAAAAAAAACTCTTTTGTGTTCTGTTGAAGTGACGCATGTTGATCCTTTATTTGCCTTTTGGCTCCTTTATTAAAGTTTTATAGATGAGAATTGTTTAGAAGCTGTAAACTGAAGTTGTTCAGTGATTTTGATCTGTCAGTCATTTATGACTTAAGCGTCATTTTAGCAAATACAAGGTCATGAATTGTGTACCGAATGTTTTTTTCTTTTTTTCTGTGTGTGCATTAATAGAAGTATGACACATAGACATGCGTGATGGTGCAGCAGCTCCAGAAAATCTCCAGGTCTTGTCCTTGTGCAGGATGACCCACATATTTGGGCTCATTTAGTCTCGCAGGGTTTGGAAAAACAAACCAGTTCTGCTCCACTGCATCTGCAGAGAACACAGCTGAGGTGTCAGGGAAGAGGAAGTCAAGCGGAGGCCAACAAGCAGAATAAGCAGTGTGCCGATTGGAGCCAGCATGTTTTGGGGGTTTTGTTTTTGTTCTCTAACATAGGATTATTTTTCTTCTGCTTGATCCTTTCCAGCTGGTTGAAAAACTGACGGGTTTAGCTGAAGAATGCCAGAGTGCTCAGCTCAAAAAGCTCAGAGACATCTGTGAAAAGTAAGGCCGCCCGTTCACACAAACGACGGAGAATCTGTGCAGATGTTTAAAATCCTGTCTGTCGTCATGCAGAGAAAAGAAGGATCTCAAGAAGAGGATGGACAAGAGAAGACAAGAGAAGATCACTGAGGCCAAATCCAAAGACAAGAATGTGACAGAAGAGTAAGTAGAGCCCAAAACCAAAGGTTCTGTTGCGGTGGACGTTGATGTTCCATCAAGTTACCACTAGGTGTCAGTGCAGACTGAAGGTGTGTTTGGTTGGTCTCTGCAGAGAGAAGTTGGAGATCAACAGATCCTTTGTGAATGAGGTGGTGCAGTACATCAAGAGGGTGAGCAGTTGTGAAGCCGCTTCATTCCTTCTTTCGATGAGTCATCACTGAATTTGGTTTGTTGATGTTTATTCAGTTGGAGGACGCTCAGAGCAAAAGACAGGAGAGGCTGCAGGACAAACACAAGGACGTTCGGCAGCAAATCCTGGACGAAAGGCCAAAGGTGAGACGCCGTTTCCTGTGAAGGCTGAATGTACCATCGACTGTACGTGAGGACTGGAGTCTGTGGGATTTTTGAGCCAAAGGGTACTTCCTGTTTGGAACACCAGGGGGGAGGAGTCAGGCTGGATTGCATTTACAGGGCGGTGGGGCGGCCATGGTGCAGCAATCGGGCTGTCTGTAAAGCACGTTGGGCCTTGGAGGAAGGTAGAAAAACGCCATACATGTAAACATTTACTGTATGTGGGGGGGGCTGCTGAGGTCAAGAGGTCAATCTTTTTTACGGTGAAACTGGCTTTGCTTTCCTTTTTCATCTGTTGTTAGGAATCTTTGTTACAGCAGATTATAGGGGTTACCGATGCTGGAACGCCAATTGTTCTCGTGACAGGAAGTGTCTCTTTACTTCTCCAGAAATTTCAGAACAAAAGCCTGTCAGAGCTGGTTTGGTTTCTTGTCACGGACAGCTGTTGACTGTGGTGTTAGAACTGGAGTCCGCGGGCGATCCGTTAAACGTTACTGTCTAGTTGAGGGTCTGCAACTTTTTCATAATAAGAGACATTGGAGCCAATGTCTTACAGACCAGAAGCCAAGAAAAAGTCGCACCTTGCCGTTAAAAAAAATACACTTTGTTTTGTGACCTTTACTTTATAAAATGTAGCTTTTAAATATTTCAATGATTATTATAATGAATAATTATTCTATAATGACAGTGTTATAATTTTATAAAACACTTTTTTTTTGCCTGACTTTGGCAAATACAAGTTTCTTTAAAAATAGATCAAATCAGACTCTCCTGTTGCAGCACTTTTTATTTATTATTTGTAGATAAAAGACAAATAATACCTTTTTAAAATTATTTTTAGACTGTGCAAATTATACATTTTTTATTTATTATTATTTGTATAATAATGTGCAAATTAAGCATTTTCTATTTAACTTTTGTAGATTAATGTGCAAATTTTGCACTTTTTATTTATTATTTGTAAATGCCCTTTTTTACTATTTTATACCAATGTGCAAATTATGAAATTTATATATATATTTTCTTGATTAATGTGTAAGTTTTGCACTTTTTATGTATAATTTGTATTTTAATGTGCAAATGATGCACATTTTTCTTTCCATCCATCCATTAGCTTCTTCTAATAGCCACTCTGACTGTAGATCACCATAGTTTTGCTCAGTTATCAAACATGTTAAAATCCAAAATTAAATACAAAATGTAATGAACCAAAATGATTATCATTTGTATTTATCCTCAAAGCCATAGAGCCAAAATGGATGGATAAAAAAGCAGCATGGGACTCTGGAGCCTCCGGTTGCAGACCTCTGGTGTAGTTGAGGCTTCAGTTTGCCTTCAGAGGCTGTTCTGTCTTTGACTGCAGTGTAATAACTGGAATCAAGGTGCTATCCATCACACGGTAGTGTCTAGAGGAGGCTTGGGTTTGCCGTTAGAGGGTCATCGGGCCTGCTCTTCCGGTAACCCCATCATTCTCCGTGTCCTTTTAGGACGACTGGGCTCCTGCAGAGTGCGGTAAGGAAACCGTCGCATCCCAGCGTGAATCACTAACGGCGTAAAAGTGTGCTGGTTTGAACGAGCGTAAAAAGACACTTGAGCTGCTCTGCGAGCACAAGCGAACGGCATCCCGCATGGGCCGGCTTCAGCGCCGCTCTGATGCTGGATCGTCTCTGCACATCCTGTGTTGAGCGTTTGAGGTGTGATCTGTGCGGACTGGGCAGCATGGCATCATTACATCATAAGGGGCAGCAGATTGGCCTGCGTATTGTGAGATCACACTCTGGCTGTGTGCTTGGACTCCACTGATATTTCCTTTGGCAAGCCTCTCCATACCCACAGCTTTTTGGCACATAAATCATTTAGACAGACCAATTCAGTCTTTTTTTTTTAAAGCAAAGGAGTCCCTGGGAGGCAGAACCAACTGTCATGTCAAAAAGAAGGTACATTGGTTCCATCTCAAGGTTTTATGGATTCAAACATTGAAAAAATGAGATGGCGCTCATTGAGGTGACTGTAATGAGATCCCATTTGATAAAAACAAGTTTTTATCAAAAGTATTCTGAAATGTTCCATCGGTCTAGCGGTTGGAGCTACGTGGACTCGAGTTCATAGGCGCTCGAGGCCGTTGGTTTGTCACACGGTGCCTTTGAATCGTTGGGAAATCTTGAGTTTGCTCGTTGCGACACCTCCATTCTTTTCATCCGGAGAGAGATTTGCTGCTGCGCTTTTGAAACATGCCGAGATTCCTGCCGCTCTGAAATCCGTGGTCAAGTCCAGGACCTGCAGCTGTCCTGGTCCTGTGACCACAGGAGAACTTTGAATCATCACACCTTCTTTATTCACTTGACAGATGGTTTTTCTGCTGAAATCCTCTGGTTGAAAAGGATCTTTGATGTGAGATCTAGCATGCTTGTTTTTGTAGGAGACTGTGTCTTCTTGTAAGACATTTCATTTTTAACGGACACAGTCTGAGTTTAGTTCCTTTTCCTTCTTTATTCTAACCTAAATTAGGGTTTGTAAGTAAATATTTGACCCTCCCCAGATGCCTCTGTGCAGTAAAATACCCAACAGAAGGGTTAGTGAAGCCATTAGGGGTCTAACACAGCTGAACCCCCAGAACACTAAAATGCTAAACAATACTTTTATTTGGGATTACTACGGTGGCCCTGAAGTCCAAATCACTCCATGCAAAACCATGTGACAGACCCCACTGCGATAAACATTTTGTTTTTTGTTTTATAGCACATTCTTGTTGCATTTTTCTGAAGATGGAGGACATTTATAAAGAAAACGACGCTCTTCTGCGTTTGTCTATGTTCAATTCAGAGGCTAAACAGTACAGATTTTTTATTTGGGCTAAAAATGGCATAATCATGATTGAAAGACCCCTCGATACGCTTTGATTGATATTGATATTGATATTTAAAAAAAAGGAACTTTACATTTTAGACATCAAAACAACATTTCACAAATGCTTTGGAGACAAAAGTAATTTCCAGAAGTCAAACTGTTAAAACGGAAACAAAAGAAGAAACAGTGAAAGGTGTTGCTTGATAATGTTTGTTCACCTTTTTATTTATTTGGTCAAATCTTCTCAAATTTGTTTTAGTTTTTTTAATTGGTTTTTGATTTGTTGATGTTATTTGGACCTCAGAGCCACCGTTGTGTATCGATAAACGCCCCTTTCCTTCACTCTAATAACTCTTCGGGAAGCACTTATGATGCACAAGTTTCTTTTAGAGATTGTTTCTGCTTTTTGAAGTTAGGACGCTATGGTAACGAGATGTAAAAATGTGCAAAATGTGATGTATTGTTCCTCATTTTGGGACAATGAACAATGGAAATTTAAAGACCAAGAATGTTCAGGTGAAAAAAACCGTCAGTTGACATAGAATTTAAAACAATATGGATCCAGGAAACCTCAATTTAGCAGGAGTTAAATGCTAAAAATGTGTCTCCTTAAATAATGAAGAGCAGGCTGTAAGTTCACTAAACTTAAAGGTTTTTTTAAAGACTCATGTCATCAATTGATCTTTCTTCCCAAAGGTCTTTTAATTATGATTATGTCAGTTTTAGCCACAATCTAACAAACCAGTTGTTTTCTAGAACAGAGCAGGGCAACAAGAGATAGGCACAGAGCAACCCCGCCCCCCTTCCTATTCCTGTAACTGAGTGTTCAGAGCAAACGCACAATAATTGTCAACTATCTAAATAAAGAAATACTCAGAAATGCAATTTTTTAGCTCAATTTTCTTTACATATGACCTCCATGGTCAGAAAAAATGCCACAGGAACACGTGACAAACACCAAAAACACCATTTTCATCAGAGTGGGTGTTTGACAGAACTGTCTGTCTGCAGAGGCACCCCCCACAGAAAGCGGCAGCTCCTTCCTCCCATGAGCCTTGACGGTGCAGCAGACATGCAGCTCAACAACCCACACGCTTTGGGTTTCATCAAATGTCTTCAGAGAAACACCTAACATGTGGAAAGTTGACTTAGGGACTCCTATAATTCTGTAAACTAGCCTTCATTATTATTATACCACATCCTAAATGCCATACGTATATCATGTGTCCCTAATCGTTATTCAGTCATCAGATTATCAGGTGGATTCCTTCTGTGGGCAAATCTTCTACAGATATTTACCTGTTTGCTGCCATTAGCAGCAACATTACCAAACGGCGTGCTGGTAAACGTGTTAGCCCTCACTCTGTATTTATGTTTGGGGGGGAAAGCGTAGGCGGCGTTGCTTAAGGACACACAGCGTTGTGGCGTCACGCCTCAAAATCCCCCCTGAGACCTGAATTCAGAGCTCCGTTGTGCTGTGTGTTCCCCACGCTCCTCCTGCAGCGCGTCTCAGTCTGCCACCTCCACGTTCTCATTGTGCCGGTGTGGCGCTGTCCCGATCTCGTGCGTCACCTCTTTTGGTTCCTCACGTGAATCTTAGCTCTGATGTTTGCGCCGCTTTCTGAGAGCAGGTGAGTGAGTCACTGAAGCTGAAACGGGACCAAGAGATGATAATGCACCAGAAAAGAGCTGGTTATTTGGAATAAAGAAGCCACAGTCGGTTCTCCTGACTCCATTGATTGAAGGCACGTTAACGGTAAAACACATGGAAAAGCACAGTTAATATGGAAATGTTTTGTAGCCTCTGAATCTGACATATTGTTCTGACCCAGATTCTTCTCTCAGCTCAGAGCAGTCGCTAATGGACATCTATAACCATCCCTGGTGGGAACCCTGAGTGCTGCATGACCCTTTACCGTTGCATGAGCATGTGCTCGTGTCTGTAGTCGCATGCATCAGCCTAAAGACTTCCTATGCAGCAGCCGCACCGCAGCCACTGCTTAGACTGCAGATGGAAGCGTTTACAAAGAAGGAAAGTTGCGTAAATGCTGTAATCACTCGTCACTCTAAATTAATGAGTTTAGGTCCAAAGTTAAACCTGATGTTCTGTTCAAACCGAAGGCGATTCATGTGGCAAATTGGCTGCTCGACGCTTGTCTAAATATCTCTGAGGCCTGTGGGAGGAGCTTCAGTCAAAGGTTTTTAGCCTGGTCACTACATGGGAGCATTGATCGTATGTCTCATTTCTACTCAATGCATTTAAACCAGATGAGGTTTATTTAGTGTGAGGCGTCCATGTCTCCATCATTCAGAGACTCTCCCACGACGGTGAGCTTCACCGTCTACTGCAGGAGCTGCGTCTGAATGACGCTTTTGGCCGTGCTTCCGTCTGTGTGACCCAGTTTGATGACTTGCCATCCTGCATTACTGCGAGGAGCACAAAATTAAAACAAGAACAAAATTAAAGGAACTTTTTATGATGCATTTAAATAAGAAAAATAACGTAAAGTTTGGGAGGAGAACAATCAGATTCTCCTCTTTGTCGGTTTAAGACTCCACCCACTGATTACATCATCAACACATCACGGGCCAAAGCTGAGTTCCTGATTGGTTGATGCAAATTCATTGCCAAAGATGGGATATTTGGGAGACAAAAGCCACTGCCGAGTAGGAAAAAAAACACAACTGACGGGGTAGACGGGCAGACAAGAAAACAGACAGTATGGACCAGCAACAGAGGAAGGCAGTCAAGACATATTGTGACTACGGTACTTTCTCTGCGACAAGTCATTCATCATTATCACGATCATCCATTATCTGGCCATCTGGGAAGATACAATACATATAAAAGATTGTATACTGGCCTAAGATGAGCTTGGATGTAAGCTATGTTCAACGCTGCCATATTTGCCAAATCCATAAACCTGAAAACTGGAAACCTCCGGGTAAGCTCCCACGGGTCTCCTTGGAGATGCTTGAAGTTAACATTATGGGTCCTTTATCACAAAGTTCGACCAATAATCAGTATCTTCTGGTATTTGTGGAGTATTATACCAGATGGGTAGAGTTTTTCCCTCTTTGGCTAAAGTCCTAAGTAAAGACCAAGGCCCTCAATTTACATCATCTGTGTTTGAGGGAATCTGCAAACAATGGGATCTCCAACAAAAACGAACTTCCCCATATCATCCCCAAACCATTTTAACAGAGAGAATCAACCGCAATCTAAAAGCGATGATTGCTTCTTATGTGGACAAAAACCACACAAGCTCAGATAAATATCTGCCTGAATTCCGTTTTGCATTAAACACAGGATCAGGAAGTATTGGAATAAGGATAATAGACTTATGGGTGACGCTGTTGTACGGTGTCCTTACACCTCATTGTAGTCATTAGTAAGATGCAAGGACTGACTAACTATTGACTGCACGCATGTGGTGTGCATGTGATATGTTACTCCTATGCGCTATATAAATGTTCACTAAGACCTGTCACTCGCTGCATGATCGTAGCACATGAAGGGTTTTGTTCACGGTCTTGATATTTGGTGCAGGTCGCCTTACTAGCCTTGCGTAGTTCAGACAGCCCATATCCACCCGTAAGGGGAAGTTGGGACTATGGCCTTAACAAAGTTTGGGCGATGTGCTGTACTGAACTACAGAGAGACGTGGCGGGATTTCAGGATGTGCTTTTCGGTGTCACCGTCCTGTTAATGAGCCAATCACAACAAGCTGCAGGAGTCGGCAGAGCCCAGCGTGAACAGGAAAGCTGTGTCCACACACCTCAGGATTACACTTCCTGGCAGCTTTCTTCCTTATGTTAAGGTCACGTTGTCTCCGGGTAGAGATGGTAATCCCCCTGTGTTGATGGAGACAGTTTGTTGTCAAAAGTCCGGATATCTACAAAATGTGGCTCAAATTTTGTCGTTGATTACTTCTCCATCTGTCAAATCCAATAGAAGGAAGAGTCTAAATGCTTGTGTCGTCAGTAGCAACCATCCTTTCCACACTTGTTTTGAGTGTGAAAGTCTATATTGTTGTTGTGATGAGGCAATATGTTTCACAACATGGTGCGTTGGTGTTCGGCCGTGAAAATTAGGATGTAGGGCGCATGCAGGTTCTCTGCTTGATCTGGCGGTGTCTCCCGACTGTGCGACTCCTCGAACAGAGACACATCCTCCTTCCCTCATCATGCAGGAGTCCTGCGCGGTCGTCATGGAAACTCGGATCCCTCGCCTCCCACCCCTCCCCAGCCCTCATATCCCGCTCTATCCTTCATGACGCTCTGCAATCTGTTAATTTGGAACCGAGTCCTCGTGGTGAAATCTGGAGGATAGAGGTCAAGGCGGAAGGGAGGAGAGGAGAGGAGGGGAAAAAAAAAGATGGAGAGCTGAAAAAGGAACCACTCCTCTGTGACTTCTAATGTTTTCGCCCGGGTGCTATAGAGGCGGCCACCATGTTCCATCATCACAGACTTCAATTTGCATCACTGCTTACTGACACAATTACATCAATAATGCACTGGTGTGCACAGACTCACACTGGGAACACACACCGGGAACACAGAGTACAAAAACACAGACTGGGAGGTAAGATCCGGCGTGCACGCTGGAGCGCTCGGGTACTCCTGAGCTCTTTGAGGAAAGCTGCAGTTTTAGATCAGCGGTGAGTGTCCTTCATGTATGAAGCTCTGCAGCCCTGAGGAACACTGCAAACCGTCAAAGGCACTGCTGGGGGGGTCTAGCCTGACTAGAACCTTTTCATGTCTGTCCGTCGTCTGTCATGAGTGAGGAAGGAACGGTAATAAAGCCGGTGACAGAGGATGGAGTCCCGTTAGAGTCGCTAATCCAGACAAAATATGGAAACATTTGAGTAAAAGCTGGATTGAAAAACAAATTGGAAAACTTTTTAGTTTGGATCCAAATAGCAAAAAAATCAGATTTATTTCCTGTAGGGTAAAAAAATGAATTGTGGGCATAGTGAATGACCCCCCCCCCCCCCCCCCACACACACACACACACAAAAAGTGATGACATCACAGCTGAAGAAAACAGCAGAGAGAAAAGAAAAAAAAGAAACAAGCATCCAACGAAACCAAAACATAGGTATCGGGGACATCCAAAGGAAGTTTTCAAATTATTATGGGATGGACACAGGGCCTATGGCCTGACGGCTGTTTTGTGGCAAAGTGTGAAATTTGGACATTTTCACACCTTTGGAAAAAGGAAAAAAAAAAACCTCTGTTGCTAAGCAAATCCAAAAGTTTACTTTTGCTGATTCCTCTAAAATAACCACATAGACCTGTCTATCACCCTCAGGCAATCAAAAATGGAAATGGTTGCTATGGAGACAAAACCATCTCTGACCAGGGTGGCAGGGGCAGAGGGGTGAGAGAGTTAGGGGGTGAAGCAGCTTCACAACAGATGACGGCGGTTGAAAAGGGGGCGGGCCACACATCGTGGCCTTCCATATTTATTGAATTTTTAGAGTTACAGTGGATAAAGACGACGTGCTGTTTTTGGCCCAGTGATTCTCCTTTACTCCCCTCCATATGCAGAACGCATCCAAATGCATTTTCCTTTTCAAAGCTGCATCGCTGACAACGACGCCACGACCACGGATCTTCTCTCGGACGTGGAACACTGGGTTAGCCTAAGTGGGCTCTGTTCGGACTTGTTGATATGTGTGAGGTTCAGGATATGATCAACTAATAAGCTGCACAGTGTGAGATGGCTTAAACCTAAAGGAAGAAGAGGAAAAGGAGTGTTCAGCAGATGAGGACCAGCTGCTGGTTGGAGTGAAACTGCAAAAGGCCTTATGTCACGGCTCAAAGCAAAAAAATGCATTTGAAAGGAATTTCTTTGAAGGCTCTCTGCGCTTCCCTGGACAGATCCTCAAAATGAGGACAGCTGGTGAAGAAGGTCACTGAGTGATGTATTTTGAGAAAGGCAGAAATGTGTGCGCGTGTTTGGCTCATGGGCACGTTTCTCAGTGTGTGGAGGAGATGGCGTGTGCTGGCTGTGTGCTTGCAGTCCTCTGAGGTGACGCACCGATTCGCTGGATGTGCAAAGAAAACAAAAAAAAACACAAGATTAGTAGTTAAAGATGCAGTAAATAAAGGGAGTAAAGACATATCTGTCAGAATTTAGACAACTTTTTCAAAAAGCTTGTGAATAAACTAAATGCTTTTCATCCATTTATCAAAGCTTGAATAATTGTTCAGCCTTTTAGATTGAGTTTTGTCCAACTGTTTACTTACAAACTATTATTTAATGAACGGCTCAGCTTGAGTTTATGTTAAAGTTTTCACTCCTCCATAAACTCAAACACTCACCAAAATGTGAACACAGTTTCAATCTATGACCTCCTAACCCCTTGAGCATCATTGGGAAGCTACTGAGGGAAAGAAAATGTTGGTTTTGAAGTTTGTAGATTTTGAACGGCGTTTGCATGGCGAGCCCGAAAAAGTGGTGTTTCCCTCTTGCTCACTTTTTTACCAGAATATTGTGAAAATGGAATACAACAATCAAGCTGTTAGGAATGTGGGCGTGGCCAATGAAAAGCCTCCATTGTCAAGAAAATCCAAAACTTACGTTTTGCCGATTCTTCTAAAATGACGTCCACCTGTTTGTCAAGAAAATGGTTGCTACTAAGATAAAACCAACAGAAATGCTGCCATTTAAAACAAAGTAGTTGTTTTTTTGGTCATTCGTTTTTTTTTAATTCCCGTCATTCCAGGAACTTTTGTGACTCAAGCCCATCCAGCATTTCATTTAATCCTTTCCCTCTTATAATGAAATGACCGCCATGCCACTGTGATACAAACCCTAGCATGACACTTCCGCCTCATTAAACACAACAAAAATGATTTTAATTGGAAAATAATCGTTTTTTAATTTTATTTTTTGGAAACTTTTCTACTTATTTGCCTTTTTAACTTTTCCTTCATCTCTATTCCACCATCAAATCTTCACCTTAAGTTCCCATACGCTTAAAAAAAAAAAAGTTTTTTTGCTGTCATAAAGAAATGACAAAAAAGGTTTACAATTCTTCTCCTCAGTCCCCTGGTAGAACTAAAATATCAAAAAATCACAGCTGTTAGCTGCTTGACGTCTGTTGCAGCATCTCTCCATCATCCACTGAACTGTTAGCTGCCCCTCTGCTGAAAGCATCCCGGCTCCCCATCCCTCCAAAGTTACTTCTGTGCTGCTGATTACAAAGACGGTACATGGATTTGCTGTGGGAGGAGCCTCTGCTTTTGCAGCATCCTTAGGAGTCAGCGTGGCGTCCGACGTGGAAGATAAAAGATGTCAGCGTCGATCATTGTGCTGTTTGTGCCTCCGCGGGCCAGATGAAAGCAAACCCCTCACACACACAAGCAGGCTCACAAAAGGTGCGTCCCGTCTTTAATTAGGTCGCGCGGAGGCGGAGCCTGCTGCAGTGCGTCTTCAGACATCTGCTTTTGATGTGAAGGATGGCCGCTGTGTGGGACCCCCAGAGAGAGTGAGAAGGAAGAAGGAGGGGACGTTTCAGAGAAGGTGACCTTGAAATGCGGAGCTTGGTGGGGGTTTGAGCTGCTGCTCCATAGCATCAGGGAGTCCGCTTCATTTCACACCATCTGCATCTGGAGCAGGAGCTGCAGCCGCCTGCCTCGTTCATCCGTCTGTTTCTATTCCAAACACGATATTTTTAGAACTTTTTTAAACAAAAGTAGCAAACACATTTGGAAAATAAAAGGGCACCGAGCATAAAGTAGAATTTATTTACTATATTTTCTAGGATCGTGTCACTTTCTTCACCCATTTTTTCCCCCCCACTCTGCTCAGAGGTGAATGTCTACAAAAACTCCTGCCGCTCTGCAGAAATTATGTCCTCAAAAACGACACAACTTTTTGAATTTTGGCTAAAAACATAATTAAAAAAACTCTTGGAAACAGTTTGGAAATAGATCAAAAGAGGATCACAGTGGGACTTTAAGGAACACAACCTTATTTCCAGACCATAATCCTCTTCCAGTGAGCCAAAAGTTACACATTTTCAGATAAATTAGTCACATATGTAAAAGTTTATGTTTACTGTGAAACATGCCGTTGTTAAACGCATTTTATTTCTGTATTATGAGTCGAAACAAAATCTTCCAGGTTGCTTTAATCGAGCACATCTATTTCCTGAAAGACCTCTAACCTTTTTGTTTTTTTCAAAAAATTTTATGTAAATTAAAAAATATATTTTCATCACTTCAAATAAGATGTTTTCAGGATCAGGACCTTCAACATTTATAGTCCTAAAACAAGTCATCACATCTCACTAAACAGTTACTAGTAAGTTTAGTATAGCTTTATTTGAGATGTTGTGTTTTTTAGGGGTAGATCTCACATTCTTGACTGTTTGGTGCTACAGAAATAGAGCTTATAGAAGCTGCTCAGCGTCATTAGCTTCACTGCTGTGGATGAAAGTTCTGTGAAGCAAAAACGTTGCAACATTTCTGAAAAAAAATGTCTTTTAAAGGTGAAACGGGATGATGCTCCTCCTCCTTTATTCTTGCAGAATCTGTCCGTTTTCTGTTTCCACTGTCGGCCGTAAACATTGGCAGATATTCACACAGCAGCTTTATGGATACCTGAGTGTGTCCAGGAAAGACTCAAAAACCTGCCTGCCTGATGGGTGGGGGTCTTTCAGGTAAAACCCCTGAACTCACAGGTGTTTCGGATCCCTCATAATGCTGACATGAGCTGAGGGACTCTGATACTCTTCATCTTAGCAGCTTTTTCTTTTAATTACCGCCCTCCCTGGGGAGCCGGCTCAGTAGTTAAACAGGGATTTGCATTCCAGCAATTATTGGATCACAATGGAATGAATTCAATCTTGTCATCTGTAATCACTGGGGGTGTCTTTGCCTCCCAGAAAACAGTTTCTGATGTCTGTTTGTCGCTTCCCTGAACTCCTAGCAGTTTGACGTCTTCATGTCCGGCCGGCGTACTGGTCTAGATAGTGGATGGTTTCATTCTTCGCTGACCTCCTCTTCTTCCTCAGTTGCAGAGCGATCTGGACCAGGAGTACCAGGACAAGTTTCGCCGGCTACCCGTTGAGATCCAAGAGTTCGTCCAGGACAGCAGCAAGGCCAAACAAAGCGGCGACTTTATCCACGGGAGCCTCGTTTCCTCCTCGACAGCCGAGAAACTCAACCACAAGGCGTCGCAGTCCGAGGACGAAACCGAGGAGGGCTCGTCAGAACACGTCTACGACACGGCTCTTTAGGGGTTTCACCTTTGCTCCCCATTTTGTTTGGTGTTTGATCCCAGATCGAGGATGAAACTTCCACAAATGTAGTCCAGATTGTAAGCGATGGGAGGATTAGATGAAATCTGAGCCTGAGTTGGTGAGTAGAGGTCCTCTCTGTGGTATTTTGTCCAGAGAAGCATTGGGTGTAAATAACTTTTTTGTGCATTTGTACGTACGTTGTCTTCTCTTTTGGTACCGCCACAGGAGGTGTTACACCACTAACTACTTGCAGGAAAAGACTTTTACTTGAACTTTTGCACAGAGATTAGTTTCTTTTCATGTCTTTGTCATCGGGATGTTGTAGGGAGATGTGGCGTGCCAAGACTTCTTGATTGTTCTACGGTGAATCTTCAGTCCGCTGAGATTCTGTAAAGAACCCGTTGATGTAGAACCTGTACAGCCTCCACCATTACAGTCCCTTGTGTTTGCACTGACCATCATAACTTAGTCAGATTGATTTCAACCCAGTGACTTTCTGGTTCTGTTCTCACAGAGTTAATCCTAAGTGTTGCTGCTAAATATTTGTATCGATCCTTTGACATATTGCCATGGTGCACAGTTTAGTTATACATGTACTTTTTTTGGGATGTTTATTTTTTAACAAGTTTGCATTATTTGTGTCCCAGCAGGAGCAAAGGGAATTGTGCTGTACAGGGTCTGCATGTATCTGAACAATTGTACATGTTACAGTAGGTCTGTAGCAGACATGTGAATAATCTGTGTAAATAATCATTATTCCTGCGTGCGTTTTGACTGTACCTGCTCAACAGTTGACATTGTGGCTCAGCGCTTCACTGTGAAGTCAACAGAACAGGACGGAGGCATGTTTGTGTTTCTAGCTGCTCGTTTGCCCTCCAGAACTCAAACAGACAGACCAGGACGTTCAAACACTAGCAGATCCTGTTGTGGTTTACAGGTAGCCGTTCCCTTGTGTACCCACGGGTGCATTCAGGAAGCAACCTGACTCTTAAACCCACATGCTCACATATTCCAATTTGCAGAGGGATTCTTTTGCTGCGTTTAGGCCACGTTTGGCTGGACTTCCTCCCCTCTATGTGAACTTAAAGCCCCACTCTGATGAAAATGATCCTTTTAGCATGTTCTTGCGACTTTTTTCTCATAATGGTGGACAATTAGAAAGAAAATGGCATTTCTTTCTTTATTGAAGGCCGTGTCACACAGCGAGTAGTACACGTCTTTCATGATACATGCGTAACATACAGAAATCATGACTGCGATGTGTGCAGAAGTCCATCCAGGGTTTCGTCTGACCCGTCTTTCCGTGAATTCGGTTTTGAGTTGTTCAAACTTTTTGGTCGGTTGAGAATTACCCAATTATTATGTTAATCTTACTCATTTGTGCGTGATTTTTGCTTGATGCATTTGGAAATTTGTGGCTTTCTAAGAAATTCCTACAAACGTCTAACAGACTTCACGGATGTACCACCGATGTATGACTTTTATATCACGTATCCGACGCACAAATCACATTAAATTATGAAATTGACCCAGAAATCACTAATGAATTGCATATAAACAGCGCAATATTCACACGCGGTCCATGTTCTTCATTGATTTACGTGTTCTTTGCGGGGTTTATTTGTACTTCATCTGTTGCTTTAACGTGGTTCATTCGTGATACATCTGTAAAAATGTCAAGCCACAACTTTTCTCAATTTTTTTTCACGAATGACCAATTTTCATCAGTGCAATATGCGCAAAATGTACGTAGTGGCTGTGTGACACGGCCTTTAAATTGTTGTGAATCAGACTAGGTAAACACAGTTAGATAAAAATCGTATTAGTGACATAGAAATCCATCCCCTAGATCCGTGTACGTCGTGTTTTTCCTCGTCTGAGCTGGAATCTGGCTAAAACTGTACGGCTGGATATCTCCAATATTGTTCGCTGTTTTTGTTGCACCAGTAGTATTAGTATGGTGGTGTGAGTAACTGTAAGCCGGTGTACACAGAGAGCTCTCAGCAATGAGGAGGGGAAGGGGGCCACAACTCAACCGATGCTCACATTGCCCTCAGCCACTTTTGTTTGAGCAACCACTTCCGGTGAGAAGTCAATGTAAACGCTCATAGATGCACGTTTCGAGCTTCCGCGTTCAAGTTGCAAGTTTTTACGACTCTACGTACAAACCGCGTGTCGAAAGTTAAACCAAGTTGGATTTTGACCAATCAGGGACTCTGATTTGGTAGTGATGTATGGACGGCGTCTCTTTTAATACGCGGATGTTCCAACCGTTGGAAAATTGATCATGGAGGAGACAAGTTGTGCCAAGCCGGAATTCTATGCCACCAAGTCTTTCATGTATCGGAATAAAGCTGAGAAAGAAAGAACCTAGAACAAGATTCCCCAGATTTACACCCCTTTGACATTTGGCACCAAGCCTCTTCCTGCTGTAGGTACTGGCCATGCGCCGGTATCGGGTAGCGGCCGATGCAGTGATATGGGAGGTGCGTGTTCAATGCACGTCACACGCCGCATTTGAACATTGCATGAGAGGTGAATTCGTGACGAACTGTTGCCGCTCTGCAGAAACTATGTCCTAGAAAACGACACAGGTTTTTAGATTTTGAAGAAAAAAAAACATAGTTAAAAGATGATCAGAGTGAGACTTTAAGTCAGACCGAGGAGACGTTGAGACTTCCTACCTGTCCGGTGCCACCCCCCTCTGCCCCCCCTCCCCCAAAGAGCATGTGAAAACAAACAAAATGATTCTCTGAAAAGAGGGTTGCTGGTTAGTACAGTCAAAACAGGGACACTGGTGTGAGAGTCTCGTGCCTTTGAAAGGGTTTGCCATGTTTGATGTTGAATGTGTAAAATGCAGCACTGTTTGAATTGCTATTGTAATGTACTCCATGAAGATGTCTGGTATTAAATAAATGTCTGCACTTCTATTACGGAACCACTACTGAGAAATGCTTTGAATGAGCAGGACGAGGGAAGACAGACCTGTTGTTTTTCTTTTAACTTACCAGGACCCCCCCCCCCCAGTTTTAAGTGTATGTACCTGGAAATATAAATGTATGTACGGCTTAAACACGAAGTTGAGACAAGTACAGTGTGAAGGGAACTTGTCACTTTAAATAAATGTGGCCATTGTACTTTTCTGGAGTGGAGATGTGAGTCTTTTTCATCCATCCGTGTGTTTTTTCTCATTTATTTTTGCGTGTTTGTGTGCGATTCGTTGTTGGATCACGAACGCAGATGATCGATCCTTTTTCCTGTTAGTTTTTAAAGGTGGTTGTCAGAGATTTGTGTTGCTGAGAAAAGAATTGAACGTGTTTAAATGGTGTGTTTGCAGCAGAAGCCATAAGAGTGTGTGCATGGTCTGTGTGTCAGCTGAAGGAGAAAGCGATGGACGGGCTTCATGACTGACCTCTTCATTCAAACATTTCTTCAGGAAATGCATCTGCGTGTTTTCGCATTTGTAGCTGTTATTTAGTGGATTCAGCTCCTTATTTTTCATATATGCTGTTTAAATGAAGCTAAGCCTGGGGGCTCTGTGTTTGCATTCAGCGTGTCATCAGACTATTTTAATGTGCTGCAAATGCAAAACAAACTTGGCGCCGGCCGCGTGTCCGGGCCCTTCCACGCCTGCGGCTCCTCCTCAGGGCGGATTACCACTGTGCGCTGCTGTTGTGTGTTCTTCACAGACTTCACGAACACTTTGTCCTTCTCTGACACAGCCCCCCCAACAGGAGATCAAACCGGCCCGGTCGTCAACAACAACCACAACTAGGACCTGAGCTCACGAACCCCAAAATGTAGAATGGACGTTTTCAATACGATTCTGTGGGTTATGTAAACTCTGGAATCTTATCACCCCCGTGTCTGTCCATCTGCCAGAGGAGATGAGAGGCAGAGTCGTTAACTGGGCCTTAATGAGGCACAGCAGGTGGCAGAAGAGGAGAGGACTACAGGGAGCCACTTGGCAAGTACACCCCAAGACATCCCACAAATACCTACATAGACACATAGTGACACAATTCTGTTTTTACCCTAAATTCAATCCCAGCCCCCCTCCCTTTTTGCCCCAACTACCCCATTGGTAACCTAATCCAGCCTTAATCCTGAGCCTATAACGAAAACGTAACCTTAATCCGGTGTGGATGAAATTTGATTTGTTTACGACCACAAAAGGATGAATTTCAAATCCAACAAATTCCTCTAAAAGCAAAAGTTATTTCTGTTTGTTTCTTTGTTTCTTTTTTAGTGTGTTGCATTCATCAAATAGCAGTACATGAATTAATAAAAAAACATGAATGTGTTACTTCTAATTTAGTTAAAAATGAAATTATGAAAATACTGCAGGACTGCAAAGTTTTGGAAACTTTTATTTTGTTTTTTTAGATCTTTTACTTGAGAGCTACAATACAAAATATTCTTCACATCAAAATGTTCTTCCATTGATAACTTTTCTCATGGTTATGAGCTTATAAACAAAGCTTTTATGTATTTCTTCTTCTCCAAAGCATTTAAAGGAAACCAAAACAGCAGACTCTAAAAATCAAGAATTTGGCAAAAAGAACAGCACTAATAATAGAAATATTGTGAAAAGATATTGAACATTATAATTAGCAAGTACACTAAGCCATCACACAAATAGCTTAAATGACACATAGTGGCATGTCTGTTACCCCATATTCAATCCCAAACCCCTTCTTTTTTGCCCCAACTATACCATTGAAAACCTAATCCAGCTTTAATCCTGAATCTAAAACAAATACCGAACCTTATTCTGGTTTGGATGAAATCCGGTTCATTACTGACCACAAAAAGATAACGGTGGAGATTTCATATCCTAAAGAATTTATAAAAAGGCAAAGATATTTTGTTCTTTTGAGTGTTTTTCATTACTTTTACTGATTTTTCTTCCATCCTGCTGCACATTTGCTTCTGTGTAATTTAGTTTTTTGTGTTCTGTGAACGAGTGGTACCCTGCAGAAACCGAATCTTCAAGTATTAAAGAATGAAAAGGTTCTTGTTTCATGAGTAAAAAAAATCTTATTAAATACAAATTTTTAATAACAAATAGTCTGTGACTAAAATTTTTTTCTTTAAATTAAAGTTTGTTGTGGGACCGTTTTTCTAAACCCTTTGGCAGATCTTTACTTTTTAAAGAAATTTTTAAAATTTTAAGATTTTTTTAACTTATTTCTACTGGCTTATTTTTACAGTGCACATAAGTAAAATCATAATTCTGTAGTTTTTATTGAAAACTAAACATGGATTCAGGAGAAAAATGGCAGAACGGCAAAGTTTGGGGCATCATTTCTTTGTATTTTCTCAGGCTTCCCTCACAAAAGCAACATTATTCGAATATTCCTGACATGAAAATGTTTGGCATGACCTCATAAACAGAGATTTCACATATTTTCTTCTTCTAAAGCATTGAAAGTAGACCCAAATAGCAGATTGTTTCTAAAATAGCATTCGAAGTCTAGAATGAGGCTAAAAGAAGCGCACTAATAATAGAACTATTGTGAAAACATGACAGTGGGGGGGGGGGGGGGGCAGTGTTTGTCTTCATGAACGCCGAAGCAGTCAGCTGTTCGGGGGGGAGGAGCTAAGTGGAGCCCTGCTGGATGACTCACTCCTCTGTCAACCCAAGGCACACTCATTCACTCATTTGCGCACCGCTCCAAACGTACACGCAAGGCCGTGCGCGCACGAGTACGACCGCGTACGCGCAGGGGCTTAAGGTTGGCTGTGGTGGAGGCCGTGGGAGAGAGGGAGGGAGGGAGGCAGGGGGGGGGTCGCGCTGCCTGTCTGGTGAAGGGGTTCCTGATCAAAGCGCTCCGGGGCCGCTCATTCTCCGCTGGAGGGCGAGTGGAACGGGAGCACCGGGACGCTCCGGGACAGCGCAGAGCCACTCCGGGCGGAGGAAGAGAAATCCCGAGCCGTACTCCGCCGAGCATCACCCCCTCCCGCGCTGCCGCCGGATCAAAGCGTTCCTCAGAACACCGACATCACGTAAGGAACCGGCGGCCGGAACGCTCAGTCTCAGAAATGTCCGGAGCTGCGCCGCGGACGCGTGATGCTGGAGCCTGCTTCTGTAGTCCGAATCCCGCTCCCGTCACTCAGACATCACACAGCCTCCGTCTGGCTGGCCGCGCACACACAGCTGGGGACCGTAGCATTTGCTAGCTAGCGAGCCTGGCGGGTTCAAACGCGCGTTTTGAGGGTGAATGCGGGATTTTGTGGTGCGTTTTTCTGCGTTTTGGCTTCTGTTTGAGTGGAATGTGACACTGCGGAGCGCAGCTGCTTGCGCGCAAACTTCATCAAATCTGGTTATTGATGTTTCCAGTGGCTGGGAGGCTAGCTATGGAGGACTGAGGCTGCCAACATGTCAGTCAGAGATGGAAAAAATACTGATCATGTAGATTATTAGATGGAAAATAAATACATGTATGGTTACAGTTCAGAGGCAATCATTATTTTTAAAATGCTAAATGTGTTTTTAGTTATTTATTAGTGTTTAAAAAAAGTGTCTTTTGTAAGTTAATGTTATTATTTAACTTTTTAAATGAGGCTTTTATTGTTTAGTTTATAAGTAGAAGGTGTTCATTTAAGGGGATCAGTTGGACAATATTGTTGATGTTGGGATTGTAAAAAAAAAATGGCTTTGCTTAATCCGCCTCACTTTTTTCTAGATTAGACAGATTTTTGTATGGTAATGTCACAGTTTTTTTCTCTTCACACTCTGGAAATTGGCTGTCAGAAACAAACACTCCATGTGCAGAGAGCACACAGACGGATCGATGTGGAAGAACCAAACAAACACGACAGATGTGCATCTTCTTTTGTTTTTGTAAGCCATTCTTTTTTTCAAACATGCAAAAACAATACCAAATAAAATCTTTTATTCAAAGGAATCTATAAAAACTTAAGAGTTACATATGACAGTAGACCTATCAATATCTGGCATTATTAAAATAATATTTGTAAAATATATCATTTTTATGGATTTTTTTTCTTAAAATTGTGGGAATTTTGGCTGCTTCCGTTCTCCACAGTTGCTTCAGGGGTCAGTGAAATCAACCAAAGTGAGATTCAAAGTTAGGAGTTGGAGTCAGAAACGTAGACTTTGCTGCTGCACAGGTCAGAGTAGTTTAGTTCATTTTGTGTGTCACAGGAATAAAGCAATGTGAGTTTACAGCATTTACTAAAAAGGTTTCTAAAGTGACGAGCTGGTCGTCACATCTGATCACAGGGTGTGCAGAAACACTGCGTAGAAACTTCTAGAAGATTTCCAGGAATGAAAAGTTAATCCAGAAGAATCACTTTGATCTGGAGAATAAAGGTTCAAGAAGGAAGGCGTCGGGAAAACGTTAATACGCGTCATATCCGTCAGGAGGTTAAATGATCATTTCCAACCAAAAAGTGCTCACAGTTTCACAGTGAGAAAGAGAACTGCGAGCTGCAAAGCATTCTGGGTAGGTCCCAGTCATTGCAGAATAAATAAAAGTTGCATTGTTGATGAGTCTAGAAACTCTGTTCAGTTTGGGCTGTAAGCTACAGGTTACAGAACACGTTTTGCTGATGAAAAAGGAGCCATTAAAAAGCACATTTATACACAATCTGTACATTTCACACAGACTTTATTATCGTTACCTTTATTTGGTAATGAAATGATCATTTTTACGAATAGTTCCAGACGACAGAAACATAATCAGATGACCACAAAAAGAGGTTTTTACCTGTAAATACCAACTACACAAAAAAATGAATGAAGGTCTTTTGTCACACCGGGTGTGTGGTGTGTTCAAGAACGCGCCGAATTATCATACAGCTCACACTGGACTGTCGCTACCTGATACTAACACATGTAGTCGCAGTTGTCCAACAACTGAATTTCAAACAATTGGCACTTCTGTGAATCAAAAGGAACGCTATCCATAAGTCATTACCAAATCCGAGTTCCTGGTTGGTCAGTTTCGACCGAACTTACCTGGGAATGTGTGCGTAGACCATAGAACGACACATGAACGCAAAACAAGGAATCCTGGACCGCACATATACCTGTGCTTTCATTGGAAGCGGCCGCTGGAACGCACGTGTCGGAGCCCGGCGTGAACGAAGCACCACAAAATCTCCAAATTGTAATGCCAGAGAGTTTTTGGATGTGAATTGATCGGTATCTACTCTAAGACCTATTTCGTGCTAACCAGTAGGAAAACATGACAGGAAGGTGGAATCAAGAATCAGGAATCAAACCTTTTTTTGTAAAAAGAACTGATGCTGCCTCATCTCTCCATCCTAAAAGAACTGTAGCTGTGGCTCATATTTCTAACGCACAGCAGCGATGCAGCTAGGTTTGGGAAATTGACAGCTGCATATCTGGATCACGCTTTTTCTTCGCACTCGTGGAACCTTCGATACGTTGATGAGCAAAACCCTCTGGGTGAGGGTCTCCAGCAGCTCTCTTTATGCAGGAACTCCAACAATCAGAAAGAAAAAAGGGCAAACAGAGGCGTCTAATATTGTGGTAGCACGTTGAGAATTTCAAGCCCCGGACAGCTCTGCCTCCTCCGGGTGTCATATTTTATTCCTTTTGAAGGGAAGGAGTCGCGGTCTGTGGTATGCGCGTAAACCTTCTTGCCGTATTTTAGATGGTTTTAGACCTTGGCCAAATAAGTCCATACTCAAGCCTTCGTGATTTATAAAAGTCTCTTCTTACATTCTGTCCTTTTTTGTCTCTGCAGGCGAAGACATGAGCTTCTCCCTCTGAACAGAACGGATGCTGAACTGGTGAGTTCTTCTGTTGTGTTTTTATACTCAGTTCTGCTCGGGTTTTGGCCCGACAGAACCTAAAAATAGTGCCAGTTTCCATTCTGAAGACCATCTGGCGCATACTTGCACGTTAATAACCTGGACTCCATTAAACCGATTGATGAAATGGTTCATTACGTCCTCCAAACAAACCGCCTAAATTCTGAGGTGGCGTTTGCAGACGAACAAAGGGGATCCTCACGTCTCCTTCCTGGCTGAGCTCCGTCTTGCTCCGGCACTGAGGAGGCCTCGTTAAAGAACGCACGTTCTGCTCCTGAGGGTTTTACACTGCAAAGCAGCTGTACTGCGATCTGGAGATAACACACGCCTTTATTGGATTTGTAGTGAATAATAAAAAGAAGCAACAAGGCTGGTTTTACTCTGCATCATTGAGTTCCATTTGCAGCGTTTGCAGATCTGCCGCCGCCGCGTCCCTGCACACAGACCTGACGGTGTAATGAAATTGACACGTGATTGCTCTCCGTAACGTGCTCTGTTATAATCGTGTCCTCCAGATTATTAACTCGGAGCAGGAAGGCTTTGTCTGATTAATTTTCACTTGCCTCCAGCCGCTCATTTGACAAACGAAGCAGCACATTTTCAGCATTTCTACGGGGTGCGGTAGACATTAATTAACCACAAGTTCTATTTATTTTTCACGTTTGAGTTTGAATTTTTTTAAATAAAACTGATGCCGTGATAAGTTCACCATCTCTCAGAGGGATGTTACACCTTCAAACCGGACTGTAGGGAGAGTAGGTTGTTGCATCGCTACTATATGTGTTCACATTAAAAGTGTCACACGCGTGTGTTTTGCTAAATTCAACATCTTTAACTTTGTTTTAAGTCAAACGGAAAGACCCACTGTGATGAAAATTGTGTTTTTAGCTTGTTCTTGTGGTATTTTCTGCTGATGGAGAATATTTATAAAAAAATTCAAAGTTTTGAGTATTTTTTTCATCCGTGGCCGGAACGCCTGTTTACACAGATTGTGTCCGAATTCCCTCCCTAACCCCTAACTACTAAAAACGATATAGTCCTGCACTATGTGGAGCCCTGGATTTTCAAAGCACCACGCTCACTACTTTTTTTTTTTTTAACGGCGTACATGACGTCATTAAAATCTAATTGAAATGAGCATTTTGCGACGATTATTTATGAGTCCACTGTCTTCTTAAGATAGAAACATTGATGGTTCATTAGAAAATACATTTAAATACATTTTTTGGGCAAAAATTGCTCCGACACAATGCATTATGGTCTATATCCGCTGATCTAGTGAGCATCGATGCACACTTGTTTTTCTGCAAGTACTTCTGGGAAATTTCCAGGGCACTGGATTTTGGAATGGTAGATTCGGACAGCAATACAAATTTGCGAACGCACTATATAGTGAGTAAGGAAGGAATTTGGACACAACCATAGACTTCTTATTGAAAGTAGCTACTTGACTGTGAGCTCTGTGTAATGAAACAGATTTGGATCTGGAACATTCAGGTCATTTGTGTTGTGCAGATTGATCTACAGAGGATCAGCGGCCTGCTCTCCGGCCTTTATGTCCTCCACGCTCCATTTATACGCTGCCTCCTAAATGTAACGTTCCTTTTCTTACCATCTCAGTGGCCTTGTGGAAGAGTGTCCGCCCTGTGACTGGAAGGTCCAGGCCGAGTCATACCAAGGACTCTAAAAATTGGACCCAATGCCTCCCTGCTTGACACTCAGCATTGAGGGGTTGGAATGGGGGGTTGAACCACCAAATGGTTCCAGAGTGCGGCTGTGTCTGCAGCTCACCGCTCCTCCAGGGGGGACTTTAACTCTTCAAACCCATTCGGCCTGTCCACTCCACCCCGACAGTAACCTGGGGTGCGTGGCCAGAGGTGAATTTCTAATGAACTCCTGCCGCCCTGCAGAAACTATGTCCTAAAATACGACAGACGTTTTTGATTTAGCCTAAAAACCTCATAATCCTAATGGAAAGACCACTGGAAATGCTTTAAAACAGATGAGAAGATGATCGGAGTGGGACTTTAAAGGTCTTTTCTCATTGCTGACATTTTAGTTAGTTGTTGTTTTGTAATAGACACGTTTCACACTGAAACAAAACCGTGACCCAAAATTTGAGGTTTTGAACTGAATCGTGGAGAAATTGAAGTGTTGCATCAATAATAAATAGCAGAATAAACTCTTTCTGAATGTTGGGATTCAGCTTTTGTCCACAATAAACAACCATGCAGTTCTTATTCCTACAGGCACATTGGATCTTTTTTTTTCCCATAAACTAAAATAATATTTGGAAGAATTCATGAACCTTTTCGCTTCAGTTAGCAGGGAGATAATTCAACGGCATCCTTTTCATTTATGTCGTCCTCGCTAAGCTGGGAGTATAGCTGACGTTATTTGAGTGTCGGTAACTCCATGAATCCTTAGATCTGCTTCTGTTGGGCCCAATAATTTCATTTCATTGACAGTTTGGTTCTTCCCGTCGATACGGTTCAGTTCCCGTCCCTCGAGTCTGATTCAACGGTTTGCAAAACAGAAACCAGCTTTGGATTCTTCCTGCAGGTCAAACATGCAGACTTCTGTCTTTAGGGGGATGTTACTCTGCTGAAACGTTTGCAGGAAGTCCTTGGTACTTCCCTGTCTGTGATTTATGAACAGCAGGGCTTTGAATCCGTTCTACGACTCGATGGTAACCAGAGCAAAGACTTTTCTGTGGTTGATAAAGATTCGGCTCTTTTTTTTAGCTGTTTTAGTCTTTCTGTGAGGGAAACTTTGCAGAAATGCGGAACCGCCTTTAGTAAATCCCGTCTAGTTGTGTTTTCAGAGACGGACGAGTCGTTGCTTCCACGAAGACCGTTGAAGCTGAGAGCTCGGGCTGTTTTCACAACCAGGTTTTTGGCTTAACTTGACCTAAAACGTCTGTCTGATCGGATCCGGGCGTCACCCCAAAGAACAGGGATTTGAGAAAATCTGATTTCATGCAAGAACGAAAGATTTAGTGATCGTGAAAAGAAGATCGGATGTATTGATTTTCCTAATATTTCCATTCCAGCCACTTTTGTTCATTTTTTTTTGTCTCCCCTCAGCCACATTTCTGGGTTTTCCCATTTTATTCTCCTGTTTACCTCTTGGTTTTCTGCATTTTGCTGACCTGACAACCTCCAGTAATGACTGTAAGGTCCTGTTGTCATGGAAAATCGAATCGTTTGGTTTAGTCATTGTATGTTGGATTAAACTGTAGATCCTAAAATGTCACTTTTCTGCCGTAAAAATTGTTAGATTTCAAACATCAAGTTCTGGCAATATCATTTTTTCAGTTATTAAATGTTTTCGGATGATAATATTAAGAGGGTCAAACAGTCATCATGAAATACAATTTTAACTATTACTATAAATAACATCACTAACAGCATTATAATATTTTTATTAGTTCATCAGAGAATTACAGCATTTTTTTGCTGAATGCCTGGAATCAAACAACATCCCCCCAAAATGATTCCAATCATGTGTTTAGTAGTGAAAACATATTTATTAAATACATTTTTTTGTTTGTTTTTTTAATTATAGGATGAACCCTCCCTGGAAAATGTAGGCGATGTTTATTAATGTCTTAAACAAATCAATAAGCAAAATGTGAAAAACAAAGGTTTAAATATTGAACCCTGTGGGATGCCATATTAATGAGTTTTTCTTTAAGGTTGTTTCTGGATTCTGTGTCTGAATCAACAATTTCAAAAAGTCAGAGCCCAGGAAATGTCCCAGAAGTCTCTGCAAAAGACCTCTGAAAACCTCCTTAAAGGGTTTTTAAAAACTGGACTGCAAACAGGAAATCATTGTCATTTGTGCAGAACTTCAAAATAAAACTCAGCCCTCGTAATGCCTTTTATACAGCAACAGAAAAACTAAAATAAAATTTAATTTTTACTTTTAAAGATCCCTGATATAAAATCAAACTCTAGACTGAATTAAATATGGATTATTTTTTGGATATATTTACTCTAAAAGAGAGAAATTACTATAATTGCATTTTTAACTTTTAAGTTTTCACAATAAAAGTAAAACTTGTTAGATTTATTTGTACTTTCTTACAAAATAAGTAAAAGGTTTCGTAAAAATAATAGATTTTATAAATATAAAAAATTTATTATTCTGCAAGAAAAACCTAGAAAATGGATTTACCGGTACTTGTCAAGACCAGTCAGGAATATTTGTACTGATATTTTCCCGAAATCACAAAGGTGGATAAATTACTTTAGTACATAATACTGCTAAAAGAAAGATCATAAAGGAATGAAGCGTTAAAAATGAATTTAAATCCTAAACATGCAAATCAAAAATGTCTTATTCTTATTATTTTTTGCTTATTCTTACTCCAGGTGGAGTAAGTGGTTTTATTCAAAAATTATCTGTTTGATATACATATAAATATATATATATAAGGGGAAAAAAGTAATACATTCTTTCTAATATAGTTTTTTTCTTTTTCATGATTTACAATAATGATAAATCATCTCAGAATTTGTTTCAGGTTAATTTTACATGTTTTATTTTTTAAACTGTCAAAATAAAAGCTCATCCTAAGACTATGCCCCCCCCCCCCCCCCCTTAACTTTCCCAAAGCTCCAGCTTACCTTTCTTTATTTATATTAGTTTGTTTATCTAGATTTATTCATTCAAATGGGAATTCTCTCCTCCCAGTATTCATGTGTGTTTTGGCTGATCAGATAAAAATATTAGCAGAAGTCACACTTCAGGTTTTGCAGCAGAGGAGAGTCAACACAGCTCAACTCCCAGCGCAAATATTTGCATCGATCCGGCGCTCTGGACGTCTGCACCGCCCTCAGTGGCGTTTGCAGACCTTGACATTCATAGAAATGATGGATGTTGACAGTCACTCCAGGCTGCACCCAGGCGCATGAAGTGTCACTTTACGGGAGCGCATCTGCTGTGTAAACTACGTGCAAAAAGAGCATGCTGCCAATTAAAGATGGCTTAAATGAGGTAAAAGAGCCATAGACATCAAACAAACGCTTTATTAAAAAGAAAAAAAAAGTCTGGGATTGCCCCAGTTTGAAGACATTTTCAAAGAAGGTCCAGGCCTCCATAAGTGCTGTTTTCAACACTCCAATACCTCCAGTACTGTTCAGGAAATGGAAGATTGAGATAAAACTACAGCAGTTGGTGGGATCTTAAAAAAAAACACGATTACTAAGATGGCTGGTTTGGAATGTCTTGGATCCTAAAAACCTTAATAATCATCGACCAGTATCCAACTTACCATTTTTAAGTCAAATGATCAAAGAAAGTTGTATTTATCTAAATAAGTGAGTTTTTAAATAAAAGTGATATCTTTTAAAAGTATAAATTTGGTTTTAGGACAAACCACAGAAATGAAAAGTTCTAAAACTGGACCACATTTCTGGCTCATCCGAGCGGCTTCTACGGTTCTGTCCGACTGGTGTTGAGCTACAGATATATCTTTCAGCCTTTTCATGGCCAACAAAGTCTCCTAACGAGACGTTGACCCCCGTGTCGCTGATTTTGACAAACCACAAAGAGTACAGAAACAGCCCATGTGAAAATAGTTTATGATATTACTCAGTCCTGATGCTTCTGGATCGGAGCGCAGCATTTGATACAGTAGATCACAATATTTTACTTAACAGGCTAGAAGTTTGGGCCTCTCTGGTACCGTTCTTAACTGATGTTACTCCAATTTTATGTAAGCATGGATACATTCTCCTCAAAGGCCTCTGAAGCCAATTGTGGGGTTTCCCAAGGATCAGTTGTAGGACCACTACTTTTTAATGTATTCATGCTGCCACTTGGGGACGTCACCCAACTCTACATCGCTGTCACACCTGATGACGAAGAGTCAGTCATCATATTTTTAAACTGTATTTTAGACTTAAAGTCAGGGACAGCAGAGAATTCCTTTTGGCTTAACCAGGACCAAACGGAGGTTTTAGACGACCATTCTCATGGAACAGGGTTGTTGTTGCTGTGGGATATTCCAAGTCTGGGTGCTTGCCTTGATCCATGGGGACATCCTCTGTGATTGGGTCGGTCTCTGGCGTGGACACTTCTCCAAAATATCACTTCCTCACGTTTCCGCGTTGGTTCCTATTTCCATTTACACTTTGAGTTTTATTCATTTCATGTTTCATTTTGTTGGGTGCGAGGGGTCGGGAGGGTTGAGGGTGTTTTGTGTGTTTTATGATTTTATTTTTAATAAAACAAAAAGCACTTGGTGTTGCTGAAAAGAGCTTTATAGATAAAGTTTGAATCTGAAATTGGAAACGTTCAAGATAGATTAAGTGATTTATCAATTAAGACTCCAAAGAAACTCTTTTTATCTAACCTGTTATACATGGGTTTTATTTATTACTCCTGTGAGAACAGATTTCATTGTTTGTATTGTATTGTAACTCATTTATTCTGTGTAAAGACAGCCTTTATTACCCTTTCATAACATTGTCCCTTTTTCCATTTTCTTAGTTTTGTTCTTTCTTTAATAAGATAATTTTATAATATTTTAAATTTTAAAAGGAAGGACTCCTGTTTATGCAGTTTATGTAAAAGATGGAGAATCTCTCTTTTTGTTGTCAAGTCCAAATCAAAAATCCGACAGGTTCCAGAGGCACCAACACCGTCTCGTGGTGGATGCTCTGTTCCACTGGCCCATGACGCTGGCTGTGTGTCAGCGTCTGCTCTCAGCGCTGATGAGCTCCTCCCGTCCACTCAGCTGCGTGGGCTCCCACACCTCCTTCACAAAAGTGTGTTTTTACAGGTTCAGACGGATGGCAGGGAAATACAGCTGCACCGGTTTTATTCTTTTTGTGTCTTCACTGCGAGGGGAAATGCGGCTGCAGGGCGAATCCAATGACAGGATCGTCTTGGTCTGCAGGCAAACACTGAAACCGAAGCAGACGGGGGGGAGATGCCTCCTGTAACTCCAGCAGATGGGAGCTGCAGTCACCAAGTCAATATTGACTCTTTCCTAAGACTTCATGGATTCAGGCGCACATGACAGGAGACTCCCACTTTAGCGAGGAAGATTTAGTGACACGTGCAAGTCCAAAATCATGTCGCCGCTAACCTTCCTCCTCCTACCGGTAAACGCTCACACTCACTTCACCCAATCCACGTTGGGATTACATGTGAACGCAATTTGCACTTCCAATTAAACTGTTGACCTTCGCTCCAGAATGAAAAACTTGACTTTGCACCATCCTCCCTGGATACCTATTATTACCAGCAAGGCCAATAGTAGAGAGAATACCGCTTTATTATGAGACTTAGTGGGTCTTTATCCCTTTATGTCAGCAAGTTACGCCTTTTACTACAGTTAGTATTTATTTATCTAGTCATTTAAATCCTCAAATGTGATCAGATTGTTGATGCATTCCTGGTTTATGAACTCCAAAACAGAAATAAAAAGTATATATTTATTTTTTCCTGTCTTTTCTGTTTATCGCAGATGAGGGTTTGCTTATTTCCCGCAAAACCAAATTGCCATGTTGAAGAAAGAGTGAAAACGGCAAAGCAAACAGAGTACTGCAGGCTAACCTTAGCCTGCCAAGCCTCTTACTCAGCTCCAACACATGACTCGCTGGCCAGATCAGATGACTAGATAAACAGCTGGAATGTTGCTTCTTCCTCTTTCAGCAGCTTTGTTCTGGTCCATGTTTTCTGCATGTGGTCGTCCGCCTCGGTGTGTAGGACTGTCCGGGTCTCGTTCGGGACCAAGGGGTCAGACTAAGGCAAGGCGAAGGGACGGAAACACTGACGTGTGTTTGTCAGAAGAGCTTCTGTACAAGAAGATGACTGTTACGTAACGCTGAAGTGCTCGGTGGAAACGGAGCCCTCAGAGAACAAACCTCTCTATTTTATTATTGGCTTGTGTAATTTAGTGGCCGGAAGGGAGGGCCTGCATCTCCGTAGACATCTCAGGGTGGAACGCGCATATTTTTATGAGCTTAATGCACATCTTTATTTGTTTTATCTTTGGGGAAAATGAGTGTGGATTTTAATGTTGTTTATCTTGGGTTTTCTTCAGTGTTTACTTCAGTTTGGAGCTGCAGGCTAGAAAACAAACAAACGCTGGAGGTGCATAAACAGCAGCCGAGTTAACCACAACTGAAGATATCTTGGAGTGAATCTCCAAGCTCTGGAGCTCATCCACCTTTCAAGATCCCCTACAGGATTTTCTGAGTTACTCCCAAAAGTGTCTCTCTACTCTTTTCTGTCCGGTCCAACAAGAAATCTAGGCAAACATAATTAATATAAATACGGTTTAGCCTCAAATACAAAAGGGGTTTATGCAAATGTACTCCTACAGTAGTGTGTCCTTAGATATTTAACCTCCTATTATAACAGTAAAGTCTATAAAACACAAGACGCCTTTAGCTCTATCTGTTTGACCAGCTGTTGGACAGGACAAGTAAACAAAAAAGTATAAAAACATAAAAGAGGAAGTAAAATCGGCCTAAATTTCTGTGGAAAACGTCATCAAATTATTTTGTATATTTCTATAATTTCAGTGATCAGTTGGTAAACGTTGACTTGTGTGCTGTCATGTTAGATGGGAAGCTCTTGATAAACTGGGGTTCTGAAATCCATGGGGTTGCTGGAGCCTATCCCAGCCACTGCTTTGGCAAAGGTCAGTCACAACCACACACGTTTACCCAGAGGCAACTTAAAGATACCAATTAAAGACACACTCTTGTGTTCTTGTGCCACATTTCTAATGAAGGACATCTATAAAGAAAATTAAACTTAAAATTGAATATTTCTTTCAAACAAATCGTTGTGAATCGATCGGATTTGTCGGACAAAAGAACGGTAGTTTAGAAAAAGATTGTTTTTGTGACATAGAAACTAAGCTGGGCGCACCACAACCTCTGTGCTCTGCTCCATTCTGATGAATCCACTTACAGACAAATAGATCCATGAACGTCTTCGTTTCCCTCGTCTGAGCTGGAATCTGGATTTCTACTGTACGTCTGGATAGCTCTGATGTCGCTCGCCTTTTTTTTTTGTGGCACCAGTAATGTTATCTCAGGGTTGTGAGAGACTGTAAGCACGCGGGACAAGGTGCAAATAAAGAGGAAGGGGGGGTGGGGTTGCTACATGCCAACAGAACTGTCCACAGCTCAGAGGGGAATTTCTAATAAAATAGTACCGCTCTGCAGAAACTATGTCCTAGAAAACAACATAGGTTTTTCCTTATTTGGGGGCTAAAAAACAAAGAAAAAAATGATCAAAAGATGATATTCCCATTTGAGTGATAAATAAAAACATTCTTGCTAATTTTGATCAAATTATTTGAGACACTAGTGACTTCATTATCATTATCTGCAAAACACGGAATAAAACCAGAGCTATTTTGGTGTTTGATGCTGATCACAGCCTGAAGAGCTGTTTGCTGCAGAGCTCACATTGGATACCTTGCAGAGAAGCTGCAATAGAAACCTGCAAATCTTCTCTAATTACTTCTTGCATCAATTCCCTCACGCAGTTCAATTTGTGACCTTGTCTGTGAGCACTTCCAGCCTGAATCTGCCACCTCGATCGGTCCGAAGGGGAAAAATCTGCCACTGGATTCAGGATGCCGTCCAGCCACGTACGTCTGAGCTGGAACAGAAATGTTACTTTGCAGTTTGAAGGTCAAACCCAGTTTATCTCCAGTGTTCATTGTGTAATCTTATGAATTCACTGCAATTTGGAAAAAGTTTGGATTTGTAAAATAACCCTTTATGGTTCAGATCCATAACAAGAAGCTTTCCAGGGTTTTTTTTTTCCACCAGAATAGAAGATGCAGGTTCTTTGTTGCCTTTAAAGTTTAAGCTTTCTAGCAAAAAGCCCAAAGTCCTTTAACACTATTAGAGGGTGACTTCATTAATATTGGCTTCTTCTTTGTTGATAAATGAAATAATTAAAATACGAGTAAAACTGTGTATTTTCCAGAGTAAAAGTTGCGATAAAAAAGACGAAAAACTAAGAAAACATATAAGTTTATCCAGACTATAAGATGCACCTTTGGTATAAAAAGGCTAAAACCCAGCGTGTAGTGCTGGGTTCACACCAAACGCCATTCAGGTGGCAAAATCGCATGTGGGAGGAGCTACTGTCAGCTTGTTAGCTTCATCCTTACATGGAAACATTAATTGTATAGTTGATTTTTGTTTGTTTTTTTACTGCATCTAAATGACCGCGCTTTCAGCGGTACTTCCGTCTCTCTGTGACCCAGTTTGATGAGATCTGAGAACAACCAGGTTCTCATTCCATTTTTCACTCTGGACGGTTGTAAAAAAAAATCCCAAATGTTGGTCCTCTCCAAGAGATACGGGAAATATTTACAAGTCCTGTAGCTAACGTGGTTTGGGGAGAGGGCAGGAGAGGCGCAGTCACGCTCGGGCCTCATATGGCATGTGAATTACTGCTCCATCTGCAAAGATCACGTGACGTTTTGGGTTTATGTAACACAAACAGCCACAATAAAATGACTTGGACAGAAAGATTAGCACAACAGGAAGACCTTATGTCAGTCGCTTTTGTCCATGGCTGCAGTTTCTGATCCACAATGAAATGATTCTTTGTTAGAAGAATTAGCAGGAGTTGTATGGCTCCATGGTTTAGTAATGTAATCTTCTTATTAGGCTGCATGATAGTGAAGAGGAGCGGCACTATCCTGGTGTGTGTGAGGAATGTGGTTTTGCTGAGAGACCCAGACCTAATTTTGTCCTTGTTAAAGACAGTGGAGGACCATTCTCTGAGGTAAAAGGAGCAATGTTCTCTCCAGGCTTTGTCCCTGTGATTCACACAGCAGAAAAACTTTCCTTTTCACCTCTTCTCTCTTCTTGGATATCATTCTCTCTGGCCGCCCGTCTCCCACGGCCCTCGGGGAGCCGGCTCCTGACAGCCTCCGACAGAAAGGATGAAATTGAAAAGTCAAAGTGTAGGTGAAGTGTTTTGCTGCTCGTGCATCTGCTGGTTATCTGTCTGCGTTATTCTTCACGTCTCCAGGGAGACCAAAGCTTTTGTCTGGACTTTTTTTTCCTGTAATTTCACTGCCCTCTGTTAGAAAGTTGGATTTTTGCAATGAATGCAACATCATGATCGTGAGAGAATCCATCATGCCCGGCCTGAAGCAACGCTCCTGTAGCCAAGCAACAGTCGAGGGAGGGATTTAGCTGCAACAGAAGTCGCCAGTCATGGCTACTCAAGAGGTTCCCTCGGATGTTTATAGCATCAACGACAGCAGAGCTGAGAAACATGTTTTCTCCTCTTTTTCTACTCAGTATAGTAACCGGTCACAAAGCTTCTCCAGCGAACGAGCTAAATTCAAATTCATTAAAAGTATGAATTTTTCCAACAATCATGTCAATGGCATCTACCAATACAAAAATCTACATAAGCCTTGGGGCTGATTTCCATTGGTTCGTCTATGGTGCGTCTCTGCAGATCGGTCATGAATCAATAGGAATGTTTCCATCGCCTCCGTCACGTCTGCAGCTGACATCCATCCATCTGCACCGCAACGCAACCTTTACACAGCAGTTCTTGTTGACACATCAGTGTCCCATGAAAACGCCAGAGAACCGGACACAAGTCAGGGTTTCAAAATAAAACTTTCTTTGTAGCTTTCAAGATAAAACTTAATGACATTTTTTTATGTTAAAGGTATCATGCTTTTCCTAAGCATTGAAGAGTAAACTATATCAATATATGTGATCATATAATACCTTTGGCACAAAATAGAACGATTTTTTATGAAACATGCTCAGCTTGCTTCCCGATTAGCTTTCGCTCTGTGTGGGTACCGCCCACTTCAAGATGTCATCCTATAGTCGGCCTCGGCAGCGTGTCTGCGTTTCGCCAAAGAAAATGAACAACATCCGAACATTTGCAAAGATGGATGTGCATATAAAATGAAAGCATTCAGCCGATTACCGCTAGCTCCACAGATAAAGTGTGTGTGTGTGTGTTAGCTTGGGGGCGGGGCTGGCAGCACAGACTCTGCCTGGAAGGGGCTGTTCCTCACTTTGTGATGTCACAATGTGAGAACTCACTTGTTTTCAAGGAGGGGCTGGTGCTCAGACCGCAGGTTTTAAGAGGAGTACTCAGAGATGTGCGAATTAATCAAAAAGCCTCTTTGGGGTCATTTTCATGAGGAATTAATGTTTATAATACACTGAAAAGCTCCAAACAGTTGATTTTGCATGATGTAGACCCGTTAAGTGGAGCCGGAAGCTTGTGGCCTACCCAGCGTATTTTCTACGTCACAAATAGGATCTCTTTTAAATGCATCTGCTCCTCCTCGACAACAATTTCAATAAAGAAATACTCAGAAACACCATTTTGAGCTTAATTTTCTTTAGATATGTCTTCCATCACCAAGAACATGTCAGAAACACCAAAAACCATCTTTTCATTGGAGTGGCTCTTCTCTACGACCCTCCACGAGCCCAGACAACCCAAAAACCTACAGCACCCATATGAGTCATATGCGTTTGACTAAGCCTAAGGAAATAGACATGAGGAGTTTCCTGATGGCTTCTCCATTTCTGGCAGCTTGTACTCCCAGGCGTTGAGTGGAGAACTCAACTTTCAGCTAGCCGTTACTTTACAGCATCGTTTAGGCAAAACGACCCAGATGATCAGCTTTAGACGAAGCTTTGATTTGTCCAAAACTGGCAGGATTTGGTCTCTACAGGGATGCAGTTTGACACCTTTGACCTTCACTGTAGCAACAGCAATGGGTTGGTAGATGTCAACCCTGAAACTGTCACCATCCTCTTCTAAAACACCTTCGTTTGGCTGCTGCTGGCGTCTGAGAAACTGATCTGATACTAAATGATTATTAGGCACACCAAAGCTTTGGTCTGGGCTGTTCCTGGGAAGATTTCTCCCATCATAAACGGCAGTCTGCTTGCTGTTAATCACGCGATTCTCTGTCCGAGCTGTCGGTTGTGGACTGATGATGACGGCTGACCTGCCTCTGTTTACACTGTTTAAATCCTCATACAGGCGAGGCAGGGATTACCTGTTGGCCTAATAATCAAAGGCATTGTTACAGCGCCGTGGGGGTGCTACCTGAAATAGCCTTTTCTTAAAATAAACAGAGACGGGGAGAGGGGGGGGGGGGGACTGTCACCTAGTGCAGGAGGAAGTGCTGTTCCTGCTTTAGCGCGTTTGATAGGTGTTCATATGCAGCGTGTAAATTCAATTCAATTCAGTTCACTTTTATTTATACAGCCCGATATCACAATCATAATCTCAATGGGCCTCATGCAGACAATTGTATTGTAAACATAAAATCATAATGGTCATGAAGTCATATAATTCAATAGGTAAACTCCAGTGTTAACTAAACTAACGAGACCCTCCTTCTCAGTAAGGAAAAACTTAGAAAAGGAGAAGAAAGAAAAGTAGACTATCTGATGAGACAGAATCTCTCAGGTTTTTAGGCCCTACAGTAATGACCTCCGTAAAGCATAGATGAAGCTACCATCCCCTGACATTCTGCTCACCTGGCAGGTGTGGCCAATGATCTCGATCAGCACCTGCCAGGTATTTAAGTCAGAGGAGAAACCAGAGCAGGAGAGTGAGGAGCAGTTGGGGTTTAGGTTGGAGTTGTGCTGGTTTGTTTCTCTTTTTTTCCCCTCTTGGTCCTCAGCAGTCTTGGGGTTGGACCTTGGTAGTTTTTATTTGCAGTCTTTGTTTGTTTCCTTTCATCAGTTACACTTTGTTAGGCAGCCTTTGCAGGGAGCTGCCGACTCTGACGGTCAATGTGGCTGGGTCATCTGTCTCCCTCACTGATTTTATGTCTGGCCAAGGCTCCAATCCCTTCGTTTTGGCTTTTGTTGGAACCAGCACAGTAATTTCATTTTTGTTCTTGGTTTACAGGAAAGTTTTTTTGTTTTTATTTTTCTCTCCAATAAACTGTGTTCCCCATCTTTCTGGTGTCTGTTTTTTATATATGACTCAACCTCTAAACTGATTTTTAAGCTCTTCATTTTCCTTTTTCCTGTAAATATTCACCTGCTGCTCTTTTACTGCTCAGAAATTGAATTGGCCCATTGTCATGTAATTCTGTCCCGCAGCCGTCCAGGACTGAGGAACCAGATTTGTTTTCGCAGTTCTTCTCTCCTACATTGCCTTTGAACCAAAATTGAAATTGTTCAAAATCCACTAACAAAACCAAAAGGTGTCAGGGAAATTCAGGAATTTACAAATTATGGGATGGCCACAGGACCTACGGTTGGATGGCCATTTCGTGGCAAAGTGTAGAATTTGGTGATTATTTTCCCACACTATGTGTAAGAGAACTTTTGTTCAAGCAATCTTCACAAAACTTCACACGCATGCAACCAGGTCAAGTCTACAACCATGGCTGAAGTTTTGTGGGCCTTTGGCCTTAGGCAACAGGCCACCATCTGGAATTGTAAAAAAAAACAAATCTCCTTCAGTACCTTCTAAAATTTAAACTCACAGGGATTATGATATATTGCTTTCTAACTCCTGAATTATAGGGAGGCTACTTAAGATAAAATATTAGCTTTTAATTTTGTAGATGATCAGCAAAAGTGACATTTTCCTGATGATTGCACATCCTTTACTGGGATATTTTGACATTTTAATACATGAAAGGCGGGTCATTGGTGGCCTGTGAGACATGTAATGCCGCTTGCAGTTTTAAGTTGATTTATTTTCTATTGGAGAAGATGTTATTTGGTTTGTGGGTTGGTTGAGCAAGGCAGATAATGGAAGAAACGGTGTGTTCGCTTGTCGTTTTACCAGCTTTTTCCTTTGTTTTTCCATCTTGCTTTCTTAGCATATTAAAAAAATGAGCTTTCTGCTAAGAGTGCCTTCTTGCTTTTGCATCAACATCTCATCTGACTTAAGAATACACTCCTGCTGCTGCTGCATTGTCTCTTTCTATAAAGACATTAATCGCCATTTGCTACTATAAAACTTTACTTTTACGTTTATTGAAATACTCAGACATAACGAGAGCCTACAGTTTGAAAGAAGTGACTTCTTCATTTCAAATTCCATGTGGCAGCTGAACTTCTGTCAAATTGTCCAGGGAAATCTAAATATTGGTCCCCCTGCATATGTGACATAGTTTCCCTTTTTTGGCTTGGAGAGCGCCCATCCATCCTCTCCCCTTGGCTGAAGAGGCCTGCGAACAGCTCCTGCCCAGTGGGGCCAATTGACATGTAAAGCGTTTGATCCATCGAAGCTGTCACTTTGGTGGATTCATATCGACACGAAGAGCAGATGGGAGGGAAATAGAATGCAGATGGCTTTAGACAGAGCAGATCAGCACAGTCAAACCCACCTTAGTGACGGGATTCATGAATTCATTCATTCATGTTCAACTTTACCGTGCTTCATGGTAAATAAAGCGGCTTTAGGATTATTGTGACCGATATGATCAACTTCAACGTCGGCTTCCTGCTAATTACTCCTTAACTTATTACACTTGTGTTGCCAATTTTCGTTTTATCTCAGCTGACTTAAAAGCTTTTACGGCCAAATTCAGGTTGAAGATAACATTTTGAGTGTTTCATTGTGTGTTTTTTTTTGCAATTGAGCTGATTTGAAGATTGTTAATTAGAAGAAATGACTGATTATCTCCAAAATAAGATGAATTCCACCTTCAAGGTATAAAAAATTATATATCATGTATGTGACTACAGCAATTATGAGGATTTTACAGTTAAAGTTTGCAATCGTTTGATATTCTTCTGTTTCCAGAAACACTATTTTTGAAATGTATAGACTTGTTCCTAATAGATTGGGAAGCTTGTGTTTGCAGTCATAGTCAGTAATTGACTGTTTTCAGGTAAATGTTGTCTTTGATTGGGATACATGTTGTTCCTAATAGATCCCTGGCAATGGGAAGCTGATGGTTTACAGTAATGTCCAATATTCAATAAATGGCCTGAATGTTTAAGGATATGTTTACATGAAAGTTTGAAAGTGATACTTGTTACTATGAGGTCCTTTGCTGTATGTCAAAAAGGTTAAGCACATATGTGATTTCATAACAGTTACTCCCATTGGTTGTATATGAGAATAGGACAGAGTGACTCCTCCCCCTGGCGTTCCAAACAGGAAGTGGCTCCAAGAAGCCAAAATCCCACAAAGCTATTAGCATTCTTGCTCTGATACCTTATTTTTAACATGTTCTTGCTAATCCTCTTTTTTTTCGTGATATTTTCTCCTTTTTGGCAAGTTATTCAAGTTATAAGATGACCAATCAGATGCTTCAATCAAAATAGGTGGCCCCCAAACGTTCGTTTGGCTGCCGCTGGCGGTGTCCATGTCACGCAAAATTGCCTCTAAATGGCGTCACACTCACCCGAGCCAGTTCTCAGTTACAGTCAATGGTTGCTCCCAGTCAAATGTAGAATTGATTTAAAAATGTTACTTCTGCTTTTTAAAGGCTTTCACAGAAAATCTCCTGCATACAATGTTGACCTTTTAACCTCTTGGTCTTGTCCTTTGAGGTCCAAAAACTTCTAACTATGACCAAAACTTCCCATAAAACCAGAAGGGATCTCGCCTTCAAGTGACTGCGCCTTGTCTTTGGAGCCCCTTCCCTTGTTCTTTACAACAGTTTGACTCCGTTGAGTGTTGTAGAATACAGGTTTTTATTCAGATAATCTTTTGGTTAATGTGGCTAAATCCTTTTTTTTAGCTTGTTCTATGAAGGGGATGATCGTTCCTATTTCCTGTTTCTGTGGTTTTATGCTCACTTTTACCATTGTGATTGTGATTTTATCTGAGAAAGGTGCTGTGGAAGTAAACATTTAGTGAAATCTCAAACCATATTCAGCAAATGTGAGGATATAGTAAAAATCCACAGAAATATCCGGGATAATCAATTATAATAGGACATATACAAACAGAGTCAGTTGGGGAAATTTTCCATGCACCGTTTTGTAGCGAGGTTTATCTTGTAAAGTGGTTGTATAAAGAAGCCATTAGTGCCCTGCTGCTGCTAGCTAGTCAAAGCTGCCATGACAAGGTGAAGAGAAACAAGCAGAGCCTCTGTGTCTGCAAAGAACAAATGTTAAGGACTCCGTCTGCTCCTCAGCGTGAGAGATGCCCTGCCAGGGGGAGAATTAGCCTCCCCTCCATCATTCACTTCTTTCAAAGCGTTTCTCTGCTTGTATCTGTGACCCGGTCAGTACTTTACACACACGTTGAAAGCTCTCTAGCTCTTTATTCCCGCTCTTGTACCTGCCACTCAAAAGCTACAGTTTGTCTAGTTTTCTTGTTGATTTCTGTCACTCTTTAAGGATCGTCCTATGGATGTTTGTGCAGCAAAAATCGAAAGGAATGATTCAAATCTGCTCTCTGAACCAAAGCAGTCAGAGTTTGTCTGCACATGTGAAAGAAAGTGTCATTTGAAAGCAAAAATAGAAGACTTTCGCAAATAAAGCTGTTGCTTTTCTTTCCTCTCAGATCATTTGGGTGCTGTCCAGAGTCTCCCGCTCTGCAGTTTTTCTGTGCCTGTGCCAGTCACCTGGTAAGTACTCTCAGCCTCATCTCCCTCAGCCTCCACAGCAGCTTTCAGAGCTTTCCAATCCTTTACGTAATCATCAGCTCACTGCTCGCTTTGAGCTGCAAATTGCTGTCACCTTTATGAAACAGACAGCAATTTCTAGTTAATGTAGATGGAAGTGATTGTCTAAAGTCGCCCGCATATATAGCACTTGACGGCGTAAAACATCTGAGGGACACATTTTGGTCCCCGATGTTTTTTTCAAAGACGACGACAAAAAAGAAGCTTTTTGCAGAAAATCCATACAAACGTCTTTTTTTTATGATTGATTGAGTTTATTTTAGCTTTTTGCTTTTCTGTTTTTGCTCAAATTAATTAATTAATGTGGTTCATAACTTCTGGACGTCATAAACTTAAATTGGAGCACCCCTAATCCGTAAAAGTAGAAATATATAAAGCATTTCTGTATTTCTCAGTATTATTCTGTCCTTTTATTCATTATCTATCTGCTTAAGCCAATTAAGAGACACGTTTGCCTGGATGGAAGGGCTTGCTGCAGCTGCTGTTGGGGGTTTGTGTGTGTCTGCTGCTGCTTTAATGACAGAGGCTGATGGTCTGGTAATGCCCCCAGGGGCTCGCACTGTTGGGTGGGTCTCCCTGCCGCTACAAATATAGAGCGGAATCCCATTCGGGGGCTTTAATTTGCGTGCTCGCCTGTAAGCTGGAGGCTATTACTGGTCGGCTGGGTTGCCATGGAGACCGGCAGTGTTTGAGGAGATCAGAACATCAACGTTTGAGCCCATAAAACATGTGTTTTCTCAAAGGGTGGGGTGGGGGTGGATGGGGTGTATCACAGCTGCTCCATCATGCTCGGTCCAGCCCCCTCAGGGCGCGTCAGTCAACAGGGACCCTCTTTTGGCTGGGCTTGGGCCATGAAAGGCTCACATTCTGGGGGGAAACGTTTAACCCCCTGGCCCTTCCTGCTCCCTCCCTCCTCAGTTCCCTCTCTATATGGACATGTTCTATTTCTACAACTTCTTTATGCCGGTTCCCGCGTGTCCGAAGCCCACCAGGGCTCAAACCCTCTTGATAGGTACATATTTGGGCAGTGCGAGCGCTCCCTTCTGTGCTCTGATGGTCCAGTTTTCCTCTCAGACCAGCTTTCCTCTCTAAATTCACTTTTTCCTTTTACATATCCGTTTCTCGGGGACCTTTCCCCCTCTGTCAGCATCCTGTGCAGCTGTCTCTCAGTTGTCTACAGATGTTTGCTTTGAAGCTACAGAGGCTCCTGGCTTTTTCTATCTCCTGTTCAGATGAAGTTCAGAGGCTGGTAGGCAGCGGGGAGATTTGGTACATATGCTCAGCACGTTTGACCATATTTGGCAGCACCTTGGAAAGCTCTGGGGTAGAAGTAAGTGGGCATATGAACTTTAGACTTTCTAATCCAGTCTAAATGAGAATGTCATAGCTCAGAGGTGCACGGTACACTCCGGTATGTGACGTTAGACAGTCATTTTGGAAGAACTTGGTATTTTTTTCTCTGCAGGCCGTCGTTTGCAGAGGCCAGTTAGCTAATTTTATTGAGAAATTATCGGGCTTTTGCTGTTGTGGTACTGTCGTGTTAAAACCCAAACTTCATCCTTACGTTTGTGCAGTAAAAACGGAACCTTAAGAAAGTAAAACAACTTTAGTTAAAAAGAAAAAAGTCATATCTGTCTTGCAAGAAAAACAAACTCAACAAAACATATTTTTTAACTGCACATTAATTTTTAACTTGTTGCTTTTTTTGTAATTGTATTCCTTCCTATACTTTTTTTCTGCATTTTTTTTTATCTTTTTGTCCCCCATCTTTAAAGTCCCTCTCTCTCTCTCTCTCTGTCTCATCTCTTTTCCATCCGATCCAAAAAAGAAATGTATTCAAATGTAATGGGTATAAATATTTTTTAGCCTCGAATATGAAAGAGGTTCATACAAATATACTCCTCGCGTGTCCAAATTTTCATACCACCTGTTGGAGGGATGTCCACATTTTTTGCAAAGAGGGTCAGATTTGGTGATGTGAAAGTGTGTGCAGGCCAACCAATCAGCCCATGTTCTATGAACCCTTTTAAAAAAGACTAAATGCACGTAAAGTATTTAATAAGTGCTATGGGATACTTTTCATTCCTTCTCATAAACCAGAAGCACATCTACATACATGTTTTACCAGACATGCGGTAAACCTCTGATTCTCTGATTAAACCTGGGTTCATGTGTTACATTTTATTCAGTATTAGATGCTCACCACAAACTTCTAGATTTAAATCATTTGAACATGAAAAAAACCACAATCATCTTAATCAGAAGTGGTTTGATCACAGAAACAAATCGGTTCTTCTCGTTTGGCCCTGGAGGCTGCGAAGGTCAAGTAGCCACAGGTTTACAACGGCTTATCATTTATTCTCTCACAATCTAGAAGTCTTAGACACTGCTAGGGAGGGCATTTGATTGATTTTATAACAGCAGAGTGCAAAATTGAAACACGGGCCACATTTGTTCCATGGGCCGGACTTTGGACATGTCAGCCCTACTGTAACAGAAAAATGTGTCCAACCATGGACTCCATCAGCTTAAGCCAAGTAAAAAAATAAAAAGGAGAATTCTTGGTAAGACCATGTTTCTTGGCAGTTTTATGTATTCATTTATTTATTTATTTTGGCTTAGTTAAAGAAAAATCTTCCATTTAAGAATGACTGATTTGTTTTTGCCTGCTGATTGGGAGTTGGCCTCTTCCAGCAACCCGTCTTTCCATCCTTTCCAGCGTTGCCTTGTGTATCGCAGGGCATACGTTCCATTAAAAGAAACAGTGAAAGGGGAAATCCACAAAGTAGAATTATAGATGTTTTAAGGTGGGGCAACTCTCCACTACACACATTTTTCTTTCTCTCTCTTATTAACTCTCAGTGTTCAGACCTTGAACCCTGAAGATCAGCGGCCAATCAGGATGCAGAACACAGTGCATTGTTTAAAACAAAGCATGCATACAGGACTGAAAGAAAAGAAAAAGAAAAGGAAAATTGTGTTTCTAAATTTAGCTGATTTTCTCCACTTCATACATTTCTAAAAAAAAAATATATACAGAGACTTTTTACTCTGATCTACTTTTTACTGTTATTATTTTAGCCACAAATCACCGAGACACAATTTTACTAACTAGAAGTAGATCTAATGAATTTTTTTAGCCCTAAAAATTTAGTGTATTTTATTTAGGAAAAAATAAAAAACAATTGGGAAAGAAAGTTTATCAGTTTTCCTAGTGAGTTAGCATGTGTATATTTAACAAGGTGTTACATAATCCGGAGAAAAAAGGTGGAGTTGTTGGATGTTAAGTCTGCAAACTAGTCAGACTGGAAAAGAATCTGCAAACAGAAAGAGGCACCACAGATCCTAGTTCTTAAAAAAAACAGTTTCCTGTCATCCACACATTTTCTGTAGAAAGAGCCGCGTAGCGTCATCAGAGCCTGCAGGTCTCCGGGAAGCTCAACAAACCGCCGCCGCGGACCGTCGGGCTGGATGTTGCAGCGGCTTCTCCACGTAATGTTAACACTGCACACCTTGTGATTTACTTCTTATTGAATCAAAGCGGCGAATCAGGCGGAGGCTTCCTCATCTGTGGGGCCAGTAACGACTTGAACAGGAGGTCATTCCCGTTTACTGCATTAGCCTTACATAATAATTCCATTAGGGATAAATAAAGTTGTAATGAGCTCAATTTATATAATTCATTCAGTTCAAATGTATTTGTCAATTATGCTGTTTAGTTGTGAGTTGTCTACATTAGGTGTGTCTTGCATGTTTGACCTTTGGTGTTACAAAATGTCTGCGTAGGATTTTCTTCGCTCTACTTCAACTTAGCTTCAGGGTTTTCTTGTTTTAGAAGTTAAGAGAGTTTGCTGTACAGATCCATGTGTTTTAGCGCCTTCACGTACAGTGGAGGAAACAAGTATTTGATCCCTCTCCCTCCATTTAATCAAGGAATCCACCTTAAAGAATTTACAAACATTTATTTGGATTTCATTGAGGGAAATAAGTATTTGAACCCTCTACCTTAGTGCTTTGTTGCAAAACCCTCAGAGGTCAGACGTTTCTTGTCAGTGATTGTCAGGATTCTGGAGGAATTTTGGTCCACTCGTCTTTACAAATTGTTTCTAAATTATTCAGCTTTGGTGGCTGTTGCTCAGCAACAGCTCTCTCCATTGGTTTTTTTATACGATTAAAGACATTGATATGCTACATCTTCAGACATTTCTTGGTTGCTTTAGCTGTATGTTTTGGGTTATTATCCTGTTGGAAGACCCATCCATGATCCATTTTTAGCCTCCTATCCTCCAATCCACCCTCCCAAACCATAATGTTCCCACCTTCATGCTTGACAGTAGGGATGGTGTTCTTAGGGTCATAGGCAGCATTTCTCTTCCTCCAAACCTAACGAGTTGAGTTGTTGCCAAAGAGCTCCGTGTTGATCTCATCTGACGATCACCAATGCTTTGCTAGAAGACTGTGGTTTCAGCTGCTTTGAGATCATCAACTATCTCCTGCCGCGTCATTGTAGGCCCATTTCTCTCTGTTCAGTTCAGTTCAGTTCAATTCAATTCAATTCAATTCAATTTTATTTGTATAGCCCAAATTCACAACAACAGTCGTCTCGATGGGCTTCGTATAGGTAATTGAAAAGGTTCAACATAAACTCAAAAGGATCATGAATACATAGAATTCAATAGTAAAATACTACATTGAACTAACTAAACAGACTAAACTAAACTGGCATCTCTGCCCTTAGACCCCCCTTCGGGGTAAGGAAAAACTTCTAAAAAAAATGGATTCCGGAAAAAACGAAGAAACCTCAGGGGTGTCCACATGAAGGAGGGATCCTCCCCCAGGACGGACAGGCGATTTACCAGAACTCTTAGAGAAGAATTAACTTATCAAACTCTACAACTACATATTTAAAGTCCAGGAGACAAGCTTCATCCAGCCGGAGTTGGGGGGACAGTCGGGGGCGCGAGTCGAGCCAGAGACAGGAACCACAGCCAGGTGTAGGAGCAGGAGCAGAGACGAGGTACTCGGTCAGGTACAGAGCAGAGACGAGCCAGAGGCAGGATCCACAGCCAGGTGTAGGAGCAGTAGTACAGACAAAGTAAACGGCCAGGTACAGAGCATGATCATGATCCATGATCATGGAAATCCCAGCAAGTCAGATCTGGTTTGGAGCCCCAGACCTCAAGGTGGATTGATGGTCATGTTTCACCAACAGTTGTCATGGTAACCCCCAACTCCTTGCTGATGGTTTTGTAGTCCATTCCGGTCTTGTGTAAGTCTCCAATGTTCTCCCTTTATTCCACTGAAATCTCGTTAGTTTTTGCCATGTTGGAGACTTTGGAGTCTGACTGATGGACTGATTCTGTGGACAGGTGTCTTTTCTACAGGTGATCAGTTCAAACAGGTGTCTTCAATTCAGGCGACAGAGTCTAACTGGTCTGTGTGAACCAGAACTCAAAGACGTATTTCCTCCACTGTGCGCTCTGCAACAGTTGTGTCTGCAAGACAAACCTGACATTAAAAGGTCATGATGCTCAAAAAATCCCATTCTATTCTTTACTCACATTAGAACGGATTTCCAAAAAAAACAATAACAACAATAACATAAATGTATAGCTCCAATAAAGCGTACATTAGCCTAATGCTTTGATCATTTCCCTTTACATTGGAGAGCTGGTGGATTGGACCACTTATAGCAGAAATTCCCCGTCAGACCAGCATTTTGAGTGAATCCAGGCATGATTGCGCAATCACGGACGTTGCGCAACGTAGATGTCCTCATTATCAGGCTCGCCAAATGGTTATTTGGAAAGAATCGTTTGGGAAGTCATTAGGAATTGTTTTGAAAAAGTGCATGCACTTTCAGAAAATAAAGGGGTAATCACATTATCCATCTGCTCATCATCATTTATTACCAATCATATCAATGCAGCAGCGCTGGCGGATGAAATCAAGCTCATGCTGAACCTGGTTTATGGCAGAGTGAAAGCATCTTCTTCCCATCACCCTACTTCCCACTTCTGATTGGGCGACTGGCGGTAAGCTGCCATCGCTGCCCTGACAGTTGAAACCACAAATGTACATCTCCATACAATCTGATTATAGAAGCTGTGAATCTAAGCGGTTGGGATCAGTTTGATGGTAAAAAAAAAAATGTGTTCCTTTATCTAACAATTTATGTAGCAAAAGCAGCTTTCAAATACCTTAGATTAGATTAAGGGGTCATAAAATAATGCATTTTTAAAATCTACTTTCATGTCAGATGATCCTAAATTATGTTTGAAAGAAAATGTGTTTGAACGATTTTAAAGGCACTTTTTGACGGAAAAGTGGAAGCTGATGGAATTCATGATTTGAGTCAAATGATCCACAAGGTTTGTTATTTTAAGACCGCTTCTGTGCCACCCTATTACCTCGATAACTCGATTACAAATCAAAATCCAGGCTTCATAATTTATTCAATTAGACAGATGTTCCTCTCTTAAAATAACTTGTGGAGGAAAAAATGTTCACGAGTTTCTGCTGAAACTTAGCCGACAGCTTACCAGCAATTAATCTGGTTTAAAGAGTCAAGGAAATATTGGGGGAAAGAGGGGAAAAGGTCACAAATCTGCTCACCCTTAGCGGCCTGTGAGGTCTTACGTATTCCCTCGCAGACTTTTTCAGTCTTCTCAGACCCTCCATCCTGTAATTTAACACCACCCTCTCTATGATGAACTCAGCATTAGCTGCATTTCCAATAACCATCAAATTGTGTAAATTGGATTTGCGTAAATACATTTGCCTAATGGAAACAGGACAATTTCAGAAAAACTCACATTTATCAGACAAAAAAGGAGGTGGAGGAGGTGGTTTTTGAGGTGCATCGAAATTGACATATTTTGAAAAACTGCAATGGAAACACTTTCTTTCAATTAAACGTGACCAACAACTAGATGGCATCGCGTTTCTTGGGAAGGAACTGCCGGCCTCGGGCGCCAACAGAGGTCCCACAGCGTCACACAGCTCATCAAAAGTTGAGCGTGTCATGAGGAATTGGTGGATCCACAGCTCCTCTGTAAAATCACGACTTCATCCGTAGCCCCTCCCACGTGTAAGGAGCTCGCCGCACAATAGGCCGAATAAGACGCGGTCGTCTCCTTTGATAGATGACGAGCGCTAGAGCCGTGGCAGAAATTTGGATGTATCTGCTGTCAATCAAGGTTTTGTACACATCTGTCACCGTGCTTTTGAATGACGTATCGTGTGAGTTGGTTTGTGTTTGTTCACATAATTAGGATTTACTGGAAACTGTGAAATTGTGTTTTCTATAATTTCGATAAAAGTTTTGCGCATATGTGTAATGGAAACGCAGCTGATAATTCTTCAGTCAGTTCAAGAAAAAACTTAGAGATCCGACCTGGAGCGTTTATTTTTCTTAAATCGTGCGCTCTTTCTTCCGTCGACACGACGCAGTTCCATGTTGACCAGCTGAACAGTCGGGCAGACGGACGGCGAAATCAAATATGTGTGCAGACGAGCACACAGGATGTCCATCCTTGTTTGCGCACACGTTTACTTATCATTGTTGTATGAAAAAAAAAGGAGTGGGCTTTGTTAGCATTGATTTCACCTTGTAATGTTTGCTGAGAGAATGGAGTCATAAAAAACACTCCGTCCAAGTCTGTCATTGAACTAAAGAGCACTTTATTCCCTGTCAACACTCAGGTTTTATGATCTTAGTCTCAGAGACCAAAAAAAAAGTGCTGCTTGGTTGATTCATTCTTTGAATAAAGGGGAAGGTTTAATCAGATTTAAAGTAATTGAGTTCAACAAACCTGCCACCACCGGGATGCTGTAATCTGATCATAATAGCCATCGACGTCCCGACGTTTCTCAGAGCAGCAGCTTGTTGCAGCTGTTTGTGCAGCTCAGTTCTGTGATCCTAACATGAACGGCTTTATCATACCTGGAAAACGTTTTCATATGGCATTCAGCATTCTGGTGCAAAATCCTGCATTTTTGTTGGTAACGTTCCGACTTATTAGCTTTTTTATATGTCTGCCTGGTTTCTCTGTCCCCTGGAGAACATTTCCATAAAGTGGATTTATGCACCACAATAAGCTGTAGTTTTTGCCTAAAGGAATTAGCGCTCTTCCTCTGTGGCCTTTCTGCTTTTCCCCTCATTTCTCTTTTTTTAATCTTCTTAATGCTCATCTATAGAAACTTTAACTTGGGCGCTCATAGGCTCCAGCTGGAGGAAATGTCAAGCCACAGGGTGCTGTGTTTGTGCTTTGGTGATAGCTGTTTTTAGCCCATACCTTCATGCAAATGAGTGCCGCAAACATTTATTTTTAAAGATTTGCTTCTCAGCATCAGAATTCACCAAAGTGATGGAGCAGAAAGGCCCCTGGCAAGTCTCAAATGACAAAAACGAAATTAACTGTGGAGACTGGACGACGGCAAATACAGAGTTTACCTCAAACACATCATTCCCTTTTTTTATTTACCTTGTAGTGCAACTCATTTCCAAATATTCTTCATAATTTGAAAACAGGTTTTAATAATTCAAAGAGTTTTACTAGACAGTGATGGAAAAAGGTCTAGAGGAAGACCAAAGAGGAGGCTCATGGATGTAGAGGAGGATATGAAGGTGGTTGGTGTGAAGATGCAGAAGAGATGTAGACATTGTAAACAGTTTTATCACATTTTATTACAGTAACCCTTGTGCTATCCTATGGGGTCAAGATGACCATTGACGTGTTCTCCCTACCATGACAAAAGTGGACAAAGGTGAAGAGGATTTCATGTAATCCATGGACACCAGTGAAGATCACAAATCATTGAAGAAAAAAGGTTCAGCGCACTGTCTAGTGGGTCTAGATTAGTGTTTTTCAACCTTTTTGGAGCCACAGCACACTTTAACCTTGACAAAATCCCGTGGCACACCAGCATCCAAAAAAAAGAGGAGAAACTCATAGTCTGTATTGATCTAGTCCCTCCATGATCTCACGTGCATTTTTGTGATAATTGTGGCAGAAAAAGCTGGAAGCTGCAGCTGTTTTTTCTAAAAGATGAAATAAAAGTTAAGTTAGAAGATTTAAAAACTGTTTGATGTGTGTTCATTGTTGTTTCAAGACGTTTAACAAGGTTCATTGTGCACAGAGACGCTGTCACTTTAACCCAATGCATCATGGGAGATGTAGTGCAAACAGCCACTGACCGCAGACAGACTCTTTTCTCTGAGCTTCAGTGTTTTGTTCACTTGTTCCACGGTCTGACACCGGATTCTGTAGAAAGCTACACCGCTAAAGACGAGCTTTAGCTGCTATTTTTGTTGGAACTGAGATACTTTATGAGCAGAATCAGAACAAGGAAGTGAAGACTTTTAACTACTTCTGATTGGCCAGACTGATGACGTGTGATTAGGCCTCCAAGAATGATTGGTGGAGACAGTTAAAGGGGCGGGACCTTTCAGAAAACAGGAAAACAGCTGATGCTACGGCTAAATCGCAGTACCGTCATTCTTATGTTCTTATGTGTTCTTATGTTTTATCAGGGCCTGTTTGGATGAACACAGAGCTGATATCCTGGAGTTGGGAAATGTTTTTAGATCAGTTAATGAGGGCAATTTCCCACGGCACACCTGACCATCTCCCACGGCACACTAGTGTGCTGCGCCAACACTGGTCTAGATGACCCAACTCCCAATGTTAAAGTGCCTAGAATAGCACAAGGGTTAATTGGTATTTAGTGTTCAGATCGAACATAAAGCCGCAGTAGCTCTGCCTCAACAAAGATGGCGCTCGTGAGTTGTTTTTCATTTGTTGCTAATAACGTTTACAAGGTGTTTGCCTTTTTTGTCAAAAACTTTACTGTAAAATATCAATATATGTTGTACATTAAACAGATAAACAAGGAATGAAAAAACCTGATCAAATCAAGTCCCGAGGTGGAGTTCTCCACGGTCCATATGCGCCATGGCAACTGAAAACTATTTATCCAGCAAATATGAGGTTTATCATAAACACCTCCATTTGTCTACTTGCTATCTCAAACACTCTTTTCCCTAAATTGCACAAAACTGCAGTTAATTTGAAAACTCCAACACCATAAAAATGAAAGCTCATTGTGACATATTTCTAGTCCGCTGAAGCCTTTGGACGACGTTTGGAGGAACGCTGGTCATTGTGACCGTCGGGTCTTATGTGCTTCTCCCTTCATTTAAGTTCGTCCCCAGTCCCCCCCCCCTACAGCTGACAGACGTGACTGGAGCCTAATTTTAGTTTATGAGGTGTGGGACCGTTGGGTTTTACCCTAGCTGCCGTTTTAGATGAGGAAGCTGGAAAGGCAGTTCCTCACAGGGCTTCTCTCTCTGGTAATTATCTCTCTGGCAGGGGTTGGACAATGGGCTTGGACCTCACTGACTTCTGCTAACTTCCCCAGGCTCCTCACGTGTGCCTCTCGCACACCCAGCCGCTCAGCGGCCCGGCGTGCGGGTTGGCGTGGCCTCAGAGAACCTCCACTTCTGCGCTGCCATTGGACGGATTTTTATCCCACCGAGGAAAATGTTATCTAATGCAAACTGTTGAGTGAGGTGATATCTAGGCTATTATCTGACATGACAGCACAACCCAATTAGTTCAAATTAGAGCTGTGAATTTTTCTGTGTGGATCAGTTCCTGTCTGGTTTTCACTTAACCGTTTAGGGAAAGTTTGTTACATATTCTTCTTAACAAAAAAGTAAATTTTTAGAATTAAAACAGCAAGTTCATATAACCTTACATCCTTATTTTTAATTAGCACCCAAACAGCTGGAATGGGTGTAAGGAGCCAAGGTATGCAGGGACTAACCCACCGAGCTTTAATTTTGAAATTGACCCCATGCAATTACCCTTGTGCTATCTTAGATGACCCCCCCTTACATTGACGTGTTCTCCCTACCATGACAAAGGTGGATAAAGGTGGAAAGATTTCACGTAATCCATGGACACCAGTGAAGATCACAAATCATTGAAGAAAAAAGGTTCTTTTGGGGTCTAGATGACCCAACTCCCAATGTTTAAGTGTCTAGGATAGCACAAGGGTTACGAGGTTTTTGTGGACATAAAATTTAAAAACCTTGATGTCACCAGATAACACAACCCCATACACCAGGATGCACATTCACAAGAAAAGCATAACTTTATTTACAATGGCATTCATGAAACCACAACAACTCCAGGACACAGTAAATATGCTTTTTCGGAAAAAAGACTATTTTATTTGCCTTTATGTAAAGCGTCTTGGGCTTTCAGTAGGAATGAAAGACGCTAAACAAATAAGTAAAGTTCGAGTTTAAAAAGTCTTAAAAAGATTTAAATGATCAATCCGCAGTAAGAAAACACAACCCTGGAGAACCCAAGAACAATGTTCTTCTGGGCTTTAAAAGTAAAATTTGTTTCTTTTTGTTTGTTTTTTTTTAAACATAAAAATAAAAAAATACTTAAATATTAAAAACAGCAGCCAAATTTGGCCCCATAGGTTTGCCAGTGGCGCAGTGGTTAGCATTCTCACAGAGAAGGCCTTGGTTTGAAACCCGGAGGGGTCGGTTATGTGTGAAGTTTGTAACCCATGCATGTCTCTAGGATGAATGGATGGATGGATGGATTGGAAACCCATGTTTACCCTGTTTTATGAACTTAATTGTTTTAAAATTGTCTTCTATGAACCTCAGTTTGCTTGTAAAGTAAGTTATGTCAAATCTGACATCTTGTGGGCGGGGCTTCATTGTAGTGTCATGGTTAGCACTGGGAGGTCAGACCCTGGTTCAAACAGGTTCCTCCACAGGAAGAGGTGTGCTCAAAGATGGAGGGATGGGCATCTTGTAGACACCTCTACACCCTTCCTTCATCTGTGTTTGTCATGCCAGCAGCGTACTGTCACCCCCCCACGCTGGCTTTTTGTAACCTCTGTTGATGTTGCCTGTCATCTGTTCTCCTGCCATCAGACGCAGACCGCCGCTCCCGCTGCGCTCAGCCTCTGACACACACAGCTGGCTGCCTTTATCTCCCCACTCCTCATCTCTGTGTCTGTCACCTGTTCCCACTTCTTGCTGGCTTCCTCCTCTTCGTTTGGGGAGTCGATGTTTTTCCCTGCCTTTCTGTTTTTCTGTTTACCCTTTCATTTCCCCTCTGTGCTTTTGGAGCGTCACTTTCATCCTCGGCTCCGTTGCTTTGTCCTGTTTGTTCTCAGCTCCCCTGTTTCAGAGTTTGTATTCTCACCCCTCAACAGCTTGTTTGTTCTTGTTTTCGGTCTGCAATGTGGGATTTTTGCACCAAACACAAAAACGTGTTTGAGAAATGAGACGGTCAAAAGGCTTTTTCCTTTCCTACCGCTAATTTATGGCAAATCTCACCTCAGTAGGATTCCAATAAATACCTATTAAACCCCAGTATAGATGGCATGTCCAACATCTGTCCGCTACATTCATCCAACTCCTATATTTGACAGAAATCCTCAGGACCCCTCCCTTTACTGCTGCATGCTGCAGGAGTCAAGCTCAACCTTTTGTTTTTGTGTCCGAAAAAGACTAAATCTAGTTTCAGGTCAAGATAAAAGTAAACGTCCTGAAAATCCAGATGCTTCTAAATTCCTAGATGTGTTGTAGTTGGAGTCCCGTCTCCTGGGACGCAGTGGGGCATCCCTCAGTTTGGCCGGTCTGCTTCTGATCAACGTCACAGTTTCCGTAGCTCCGTTTCCGGGTTTCCCATATTTGCTCCGCCAAATGAAAACCGGGACGGTGTCGGCTCGGGATCTTCTGTTTAAGGCTTAGGTCAAGCAAATGAACTTTAAAATGTTATATTGTCGTCTTTTGAAACCCCATTTACCCTTCATACACTCACTTCCTGTCCAGCAACTTGTAACTTTACAAAAAAAGGGATTTGCAGATTTCTATTTTTCCTTCCTTAGAATGTTTTTTTTTCAATTTGTTAAAAAAATAATTACAAATTAAAAAGATAAACATATGAAATGATATGCAGGTAATCTTAATATCCTAAATTCAATAAGAAAAATTGGGTCTTTTCTTTAGTATCTATGAGTTCTTTCCATTCATTGCAGTCACTCTTCTGTCTCTATGCTTTTATTCCTTTATTACGATTATTATTATTATTTTCCCTCTGAATCTTTGTTTTACAGATAAAAAACTATCAACCCGACTGATTCAAATATTTCACTGATAGATGTATTTTTATCTGTAAAATCCGGTTTCAGATGCAACAGCTTTCAGTGAAAATGCTGCTTCTTTTGTTGTTTCAGGTTTGTGAGCAGCCATGACCAAGTGCTACGAGTTTAACTGGCAGAAGCACCTGCCCGAGTTCATGCAGGAAGGAGCCTCCTTTGACAGATTCGATGAGGTAAACGCGTGATCATGTTTTCATTTCCTAAACCGCGTGCAGGTGCAGGCGTGAAGCTTGTGTTTCGGGCTGTAACTCCTCTGAGTGATGATGTTTCTCCAGCGTACTCTCTACCCTTGTCCCGGTCATCAAACGCTCTTTAGAGGAACCAAAATCCATCCTTCATTTTTAGTATGCGCCGGACAGCATGAGTTAAAGAACGCTTCTCGTCCTTTCGCCTTTAGCGGTGAGGGAGGGGGGAAACTTTGGGCCGCCGGTCTGCAGCACCGTTGCTGAGCAGTGCAGCTGGAGAGGATTAAACTCTATTTTTACAAAACTGGAAGTAGTTTGGACTGTCAACGAGAAACTCCCAGTAAAAAAAAAAGCCAAAGATGAAATTATATACAGTTTTTACTGAACAGAAATGCAGATGTGCTGTGGGGACCTTTTGTCTGTGGGGGGTCACAGATCAGCATTAGAGGATGGCACTAAGGAGAGATCTCATGGATATGGATTCTAATGATCAGAAAATATGTTTTTAATGAAAACACTGTAACAACACACTTGAATGATGTCTAGCTACGCACAGAAGAAACAAAGCTGCTGTTAGAGGATGACTGAGCTTTAAGGTCGTGTCAGACGGCCACTACGTACATTTTGAACATTCAGTATTTCCTGATTCTTGTTTCTTGCATTCATCGTTCGTCGATGTGCGCACATGTCTGTCGAGGGTTTTGGCCGACGGGTCTTTCCGTGAATTTGGTTTTGAGCTGTTCAAAATTTGTAGTTGGTTGAGAATTACGTTGAGAATTAGTTCCTGCATATTCTACATATTTTATTAACAATTATTATGTAAATCATATGCAATTGTGCGTGATTTTTGCGAGATGCACACGTAAATGTGTCAACCGTTCCACATATATCTAACAGACTTTTCACGCACCGATGTATAACTTTTAAATCACGTAAATGGCGCACATATCACGTTAAAATTACATAATTGAGGGACAAATTACTGATGAATTGCATATAAAAAGGCACAATAATCACGCACGGTTCATTTTCTACGTTGGTTTACGTGTTCTTTGTGTGGTTTATTTTACTTCCTCTGTGGTTTGATCGTGGTTCATTCCTAATACATCTGTGAGAAATTCACATAAATAATTAAAACCTTTCCCACTTTTTCCGCAAATATTCATGTATGTCCAATTTTCATCCATGTAACATGCGCAAAATGTACGTAGTGGCTGTGTGACATGACCTTAAAGAGGCTGGAACCTTTTAAAGAACAGGAACCCTGTGACTATGATGCTTCACCAACGCTTTTCTCTCTATCTACTTTCTCCAACTTGGAATTCATTTCCCTAATTATCTGCCAGAACCTTAATTTCCGTCAAATTTTTGGTTTGCTTTGATTTGCGATCACTTTACTATGATGAAACACAATTATGTTTTAAGGTTTAGTGTTAAAACTTGTGAAAATCCAACAGGGCAGGCGCCATGTTGGATTTCATGTACCAACAGGTGAAATGATTCTTGAGTTGATGACCATTGATACCATATTTAATGACGGCTTTTTCCGAAAAACTGAGTGGAGAAAGTGCAAATGGGTCATATTTGTGAACTCAAACATGATGCAGAATTACAGCATAACACAATTTTTGAGTTCTAACCGCCTTTTTTAACATGCAGGTTAAAACCCCAGCTCGGGGCAGTTTATACTAATAGTTTTACCACATCGCAATCTATTTGTGAGCAAAAGTTTGTAATTTTAGTCATTTCGACCAAACAAAAGAGCAAGCTTTAACAAGCTCATTGAATCCGTTTTTGATACAAGCAGACCCACAGCTGGATGCATTCAAAGCGCAGCTAAGTATTTGTGACCTAAAAGAAGATTTGAGGTTAGTTTTTGCAGGTAAACTTGTAATAACACATGGCTTATAGGTCCACCCCTGCCAGGGTTAATGTACGGGAGGTTTTGCCCAGTTTTACTCAGAAATGTATTCAGGACATCGAGGTAGGGCAGTTTGACATACAACAGGCAAAGTGTGTCACCCACATGGACCCACACATCAGGAAATCCCCTCAGTCCTCTCCTTCCGAAAATGTGAGGGGCGATAGCTGCTAATTCGGAGACTTGAAAGCGCGCGCAGACCGTCGCCACCGCCGCCGTCACATCCTCATCGGAGCACAGGCGGGGAATCTGGGGCACCGCGCTTCTGAAGGAAGTCCTCGGTGTGTTGCTGCTGTGAATCTGAGCCAAGCTGATGCCGGATGCGGTTAAAATCTGTCCTACATGCTAACAAGGCCGGCCTGCGCTGGTTGCCCAAAAGGGTCACGCTCAGAAATACCTGCACTATCGGATCAGATTATTGACAGTTTAGGATCATCTGTGCGGTAAACCGTGTCGCTGCTGCAGACAGCGTCACCGTAGGTTTAGATAAATCCATGCGGCATGGATTTTTCCCACTCGTGACTGACAGATGGTGGAGGCAGGTACCGGGGAAACGGGCCGGAACATCTGTGCCAGTGTTTGTGCCTGTGCAGGCGTCTGCATAATTCCAAGCCTCACAAACAAACACTCATTATGTGGATTTACTGTAACTGCCCTCCATCAATTTACAACACACACAATATTTTGTTTCTTCTTTGAATAGAAGAGTGTTGTGTTTAGTTTTTATGTCACCTATCAGAAAGCAATGATTAGGAGTAAATGCAGAAACTATTCAAACCAAAAGACTCCTTTGTGTTCCCTCTTCCAGGCAATAAGGATGTTCACGTGTCACAAAATGTTCTCTAATCGTCCTCAAAGATCGTCGTCGTTCCTTTTTTTTACGAGCTGGTACTCTAATGGAAGAACAGGATCCTGCTGTGTGTTCTTGCTGGTCAGGACGCGTCCTCCACTGAGCCGTCTGCTCTGTAAAAAATTAAGCCTGGATTCAGATAAAAGAAAGATGAGCTTTTAGCTGCACTTACAGCGGATCCTCTGCTGCCTAAATGGGGATTGTTCTCTGCGTCTTGGCGGCGGTTTCAGATGTCACGGCTGAGCTCAACGGCGCTCCAGCCTCGTCCCATTTCCAGCTGGGACTCTCATGGCAGCAGCATCCTGAAACGATAAATCAGGCTCCCCTGTTAGTGTGTGCGAGTGCATCACTGCTGCTGCTGCTGCTGCTGCTATTGTTAGAAAGAGAGTTACCCAGCAGCCCCATCTATTTTTAAACTCTGTTCGTTTGTGGCTTTTGTTTTTTAACAAGTGTGATGAATGGGGTTCAGAATAAAACACAGTCCTTGTGAGCGGCTAATTAGAGGTATCATTTTGACATTAAAACTCCATATTGTTGCAGCCTGGAGGGCCCGTTTGCTGCAGCATCACATCTAGATGAGGACACTCATGGACTAATGCATGCGGGTTCACGCATCCGTCTACTGCAGGACTATTCTGTTTTGATAAAAACAACCTGTTTAGAAACAGGTTAAAGGACATATGCATAAAGTGAAAGACCCACTCCAATGAAAATTGTGTTTTTAATATGTTCTTGTGGCTTTCTTCTGATGATGGATGACACATATGAAGACAACTAAACTTAAAAATGGCATTTCTGAGTATTTCTTTATTCAAATCGATGCACGTGGAGCTTGTTTGGATGGTTTTTTTGGACTTTGCTCTCTGCAGGACCCGTACCTTTTTGAGCCCAACTGTCTCGTGAGGGTGGATGAGTTTGGCTTCTTCATCACCTGGAAGAATGAGGGAAAGGTATGCATCAGATTGCATGTTATTTCTAACATGCGATTAAGGACAAGCGAAAAAAATACAACATTCCTAAAAACTGATATTAAAAAAAACAACAACAGTAATAAACAAAAAAGATCATTTTTGTGTCTGAAAAAGCAGTTTAGGCCAGTTGGAAAGGCAGTGGGCAAAAGCTGAGCTTATTTAAGCCCCGCCCCCTTATCTTTTTCATACATCAACATAACACTCACTATAAACTAAGAAACAATCAAATGTTTTGTTTTGTTTTTGCTATCACTGCTATCCTGCTCAGATTATCACCATCCTCATATTCCCACATACCAATCACACACATCCAATCCATTTTTTTTACAAAGTGTTTTAAAAATGACAATATTTAACGAATGCTTTTGTCTCCCAGATTATTCCATTTTTTACCCCACACAGACACACACTAACTTATTCAAGAGGCAGTGTCACCCTCAGTAGTACCTGAACCCATAAGTACATTAGCCAATCACATTTGTTGTTTACAATGTTGCAGAAAGTCGCCGACCCACCGTTAGCATAGTTTTCATTCAAAATTGAATTTGATAGTTTCAATAAGGTCATTTGCATTCAAATGTTTGGTTTGAAACAAACATAACAAGAGTCATGAAACCTAATTGTTTTTGGAAAAAATGCTTGGAAACCCAACATAGCTTAGTGACAGTTTGCACTTTTTTTAACACGTCTTTTATATTGTTTCGACCCTGTCTTTGCTGCGTTTTTGGATTTACTCATTTTTTATTTTGTCTGTATAGTTTTGATGTTAGTTATAAAACACAAAGGAAATGGATCTCAACCAAGTTAAGAGTTTATTGTTAAATTTTTATTTAATACAGTGAAAAAAATATCAGTAAAAAAAAAGAGGAATCTGAAAAAGACCCTGGACTAATACGGATGAAAATTGCTTCTTCCTCTCTGACTATACGACTTCTTACGGACTGTAAATTTCTTTTGAGTATTGGTTGGTAAATAATCGAGGAATTCTACTAATTTAGATTGTAAAAAAAAAAGGTTTTTTCTACGCTCTAAGAATCACTGCAAAAGAGGTATCTTAAACATAGGAAAATAAAACATTTTACATGAAGAAAATCCATTTGGACTCATTTTAATAATAATTTCCTCATTTCCAGAGCCTTGCTCTTAGTGAGACGAAAAATTCAGGACTGCCGATTTTCAGGAAAGCTTAGAAAGGTGTAGATCAAAGATAAAACCTGGCAAAATATCTCGAATGTCTATAAAACAAAGTTTGAAATGTTTGCATTAATCACATAGTTTGCAGTGTGATTGATGCAGACTGCTCTTCTTTAATGGATGTACAGTACAGAACAAAGGTTTGGACACACCTTCTCATTCAAAGAGTTTTCTTTATTTCCATGACTATGAAAATTGTAGATTCACACTGAAGGCATCAAAACTATGAAGTAATACATGTGTAATTATATACATAACAAAAAAGTGTGAAACAACTGAAATATGTCATATTGTAGGTTCTTCATTGTAGCCACCTTTTGCTTTGATTACTGCTTTGCACACTCTTGGCATTCCACATGTGTTCATTCATATTTTTGATGCCTTCAGTTTGAATCTACAATTTTCATAGTCATGAAAAAAAAAGAAAACTCTTTGAATAAGAAGGTCTGTCCAGACTTTTGGTTTGCACTGTATATAGTTAAGTTCTTCAATACATTTCCAAATGATTGGCAGATACCTGCAGAGGAAGAACACACTTTTTTCTATTGCCATAAAGTGTTGAGTCTCATGAGTTTATTTTTGTAATAATTCAGAAACATTGTTTTTGTGAATATCTATCATTCTACATCTGCTTTATTCTCCACCCTTTTCTTCCAGGAGGGTCAGGTTCTTGAGTGTTCCTTGATCAACAGCATTCGGGTTGGAGCCGTCCCAAAGGTGAGACTTGATGAAAGTCACATTTAAAGTCATTCTGACATAAACCCTCCCTTTTTAAACCTCTGATGTGACTCTGATGGGGTTAAAACAGCTTCAGTAATATTAGTAGTTGTATTTAACCTTTAGTTTACCAGGAAGTAAAACCTCTATTCAAGAGAGACCTGGCCAAGAGGCATTGATTGGCACATGAAGACAAAAAGATAAAAATGTGGTTACAGCATTGTTTTAAGCAGCTTAAGGAGGCGTGTTCCTGCAGATGCAAAGCCTTCTGAGTCATGTTCCATGACAGAGGAGCAGAAAATGTTGTTTTTCTGTGCGGATCCTGGGAATGGATAGAAGAAGCCCGGAGTTGTATCCGCAATTAGCAGGAGATAAGAGACAGCACAAACATGAGGGCAGTTTACCCAGAATGGCCTTGTAGATGAAGGTTAGTCAGTGTCTGAGTGAAGGCCACAAAAGCAAAGAGTACAGCCGACAGTGATGGCTCCTATAGGCTGAAGAGAGAACTGTGATAATCCACAGAAGGCTGAAGAGGCAGCATTCGTGGACAGAACGTCCCCACAGTCCAGAACCGGAGGAAGGCGGTCTGAACAAGTCACCAGTGTACAGACAACCAAGCAGAAACTCAGCTTTTCCAGCAAATATACTGTGAGATGTAAAGGACGGTTCAATCCACACACTCAGATATCTATCTGTAGAGACTTTTTCAGTCACCTGCCAGAGTTTGAAGACCAGCCTGTAATGCATTTTGTCAATGAGCTCTGGAGAAAATGTGGTCGTAAAGTTGGTCTTTTTTGCATTAAGGACAAGCCTCAGCTGATGGAAATACTGATTAATAGAAGAAGCCGGGGACCTAACCGGTCCGTGGGACTGTTTTTACCGGACCACAGAGAGAGAGCACAAAAAAAAAGATATACTTTTTCCATTTTACCGTCTTTTCTGATTCTAAAGGAAATTTTACTTGGAAAAACATCTGGATTCTCCACCACATCCGACTCTTTGTTGACACATGTTAATTCACTCTGTCACATGTAAAGAATCCATCCGTTACTTTCCTAAAGCAGCTGCTCTGACCGCTAAATGAAAACCTCCAAGCTAGCAAAGTTAACAAAAAAAAGTAACGTATTTGGAAACTTTCTTTTGACAGAAAAGAACCAAAAGTTGTTCAAATGGTGGATATATGGTGGATCTATATATCATTTTTATGGTTCCTACATACAATTTAAACTACAAATAAAGTTTTTTAAGCATTTATTTTACAGCGGATGAAGATCAACATAAGCCCACTTCAGCATTGTGCAAACCCATTTGTGAACATTTTTTCTGTGGCCTGAAAGAGGTTGGGGACCCTTTGGTGTAGATGATAGTATCATCTGCATATAGATTGAACTTAACATTTGGCAACTGACTATCCAAGCTCTTTATAAAAATGTGGATATCATGCTTATATAATCCAAAGCTACATGAGTGTATTTAGGCAACACAATTTCTGATCAAGTCCCAGTTACCGTTCTCATTCCTGACCGTCAATCCTTCAAACAACAAATTTAAAAGAAACGGCACAGAAGATACAAATGAAATCTGAACCCATCAATATTTATGGACAATTTAGCCCCAGGTTGCATTTAAAATAGTTTTATTTACGGCTCTGGTTGTGCGTTTGACCCCAAAAGGAAGGATGGAAAATATGACGATCTGATGATAAGAATTATTGCTGGGGAGTTCACACCTCTGGTTCGAGAGCCTGTGGGTCTAAAAACAAAAAGTCATCCTGACGCACCTGAAACGATGAGAAGTAATATTTCTTTTCTTTTCTTTTTTAATTACTGCTGGAAACCAGACTGCTAGTGATATATCAAAAGATCCACACAAACAAAAACCTGCAGGCCTTTCCCTTGAATTAAATATTGATCCAAACTGTGCAGCATTGACAATAACATACTACGTAACTGTGTTTGGCCGGTCTGAATAATGAACGCTGCTAATGGATACTCGTGTGGGTACTAATTAGGATGCAAACCCATAAAAATACCAGCATTTAGACGCCTGACCAAAAGGCCCTGAAAGGCTGAAGCGCGGGCAGATTGCATACGTGCTGCTGACAGCAGGATGGAGCCTGTTGGAGGGCACGTAAACAGATCCTGCCGCCTGATAGCAGCTCGTTCCGTCTGCTCAGAGGCTGTTTGGTACGCAGCGCACTAGTTAAAGGGAGGCTTTTATCAGAGGAGGACACTGTTACACAAGCATGAGTGAAAAATCAATGCGATTGCATGATTTGGGCGAGGATTTTGAAGCTACACAACCTGTTCCTCTCTACGGAACAATACAATCATAACCGTTATCTACCATGATTGTGAAGGGAAACGTACAGGAATCAGATCCGTTCCATGTTGAAACTATGTGATATAGATGCACAGATGTGTGTGCTGTCACTCACTTCTTGGAGTTGGTTTTCAGCCTGCGATTTTTGATGCTGTCCCAGGTGGGACAAACAAGCCTAACAGCTGTTGGGGCACACCCAGCAATACAGCTGCAGTCCTGGTCACCTGTCAATCACAGTGTCTCACCTCTGAGCACATTTTTGGTCCTTAATGTTAAATATAAGCACAGGTTTTGGAGTCAAATTGTTAGATATCTGGGATTGGTGCTGTAAAGTTTTACATTAAAATAAATCCGGATGAACTTACACTACTCACTATACGTACTTTTCCTATTTGGTTTAGATTTTAATGAAATGCACAAAAGTTTCCTTTGAAATTATTAATAATGAATGAGAGGAAACACAATTTTTATTTGTTTGATATGAAAAATGAAGACAATGATAAAAATAGCCCCAAATAATAAACATTGTCCATGTCAAAAAGACGTACTTCAACTATTTTCTGCAATGACAGCTGGACAGTGACATCTCATGCTCCTCACCAGCCTCATAATCTTGTTCTAAGACTTTCCATTTTCACGACTGCCATTTGCAGTTCTCTCTGGTCACTTGGGGGTCCAATCATCCAGTCTCTGCTTCTACTGGTCCCAGATGTGATCTATGGGGTTCAGGTCAGGGGTCATTGCTGGCCGTATGAGGCCCTCCCACTTCCTGAAGTCCAGCTCTGACACAATGTGGTGAAGTATCATCAGCTCTGAACAGAAAGTTGGGGCGTGCTGGTGATTCTATGATGTCTAACCTAATCGGTTAAGCCTGACCAGACTGTTGTACCTCCTCCACCAAAGCCATTCCTCAGGACCATGTTGGCCGGTGTATCGCTCACCTCGCCTTCTCCTGCAACACTGACAACCAATCCTGTGCAAGGTGACCCGACACTCATCAGCGAACAGGACAGTTGCTGCGTTGTCCAGGGCGATGTCTTGGTGTCGGTGGAGTCACGCGCCGCAGTCGTCTGTCATTCAAGTCAAAGCGGTGGAGACAGTTATGAAAGTTTTGCCTAGAAACCCTAGCAGTCCCCACATCTGGTAAACGGGCCTGCAGCTGTGTGGCGTTTGCTAAACCACGTTTGAGTGCAAAGGTCCCGGTACCGGTCATGGTTGTGGTCTGTCACTCACAGGTCTGTCACAAACTCTGCCAATAGTTCTAAGACACACCAAGTTCACCTGCAGCATCTGACTGTCTGCCACCAACCTGAAGGCGCCATGGCCAAATGGTGCTGCTCGTCCTTTAAGCATCGTCGCGTGTTCATGGCTGTTTGAATAATGAACCCGAAAAGGCTTTTCTTTTAGAATTTCTCGGTTGTGGCCCCAATAAGTCAGACACCGTTAGACCAGGTAAACTTGTTACCAGGTAAACTGGCATAGCCCCAGTTTTCCAACCTGCATCAATCAAGTGTTGCAATGTTTTATTTCCTGTTCTTCCCACAGGACCCAAAGATCCTGTCTTCGTTTGAGAGCATTGGGAAGACGGAGGCAGATCTGGAGGGGTGCATCATCTGCATCTGCAGCGGGGCCGACCTGGTCAACCTCAGCTTCATGTTCATGGTAGCAGACAATCCCGAAACAGCCAGGGTAAGCCCCGCCTCCTTTAGCAGCGGCGTACCAACATTTCATGTTTGTCTGTCAGTACCTTGACTTTTTTTTTTTTTTTTGTGTTGGTTTAGTAAAAACTCTCTTTCTTTGTGGTATTTGTTTCAGAAAACTAAACATAAATGCGTCAATTATCATTTTATACACTGAGAAAAATGCTTGAAAAGTCTTTAATAATAGATTGATGTATTAGGAATAAAAAACACCAATAAAAAATGTTTTTTATTTTTTTTTTTTATAAATATTTTATAAAAAAAACTCCTCACCTTGATTCACTCTGTTTGCGGTCATGAGCCAAGGCTTTGCAGAAAACACTGCAGGGATTTGGGATTTCACTGTGTCCTGTTGATGAAATGACTCTTAAAATTCATTTTGTTATGATGATTTCATTTATAATGTAGAGCAACTATATTGTATATCAGTCCTATTCTTTTTTCACAAGTAAACATGTTTTTTCAAACACTCAGGTGCTTAAAACATCTGTAAAAATATTTATATTTGATCAAAAATGATATTTTTGGTGAAAACTCCTACCTTGGATCACATGAGCAGCAAAGATGAGCATATTTAAAAATAATTGAGTAAATTACATAAATGTAAGTCAAGTGATTCACATGTTTTGTCGTTTTTTTTTTGCTCAGGATAATTACGTAGAAAATCTAATTTGAATAAATACAGGACAGATAATGCATTAGGTTTGATTTCCTGGAGTTATTCTGCAAAACTAGATGCAGTAAAATCACAATTCGAATTCATTTCGACATTGTATGTGGTCATATTTGAGGGAATTATTTATCATCTTAAAATTTGGTAACCTGAGATTATAGGATGATTACAAATTGAAGAAACCATTTAAGGCACACATTTTACGTTTACTTTTTTACACACAGCTTGTTTTTTAATGTTCTCCACATGAGATCCGCTAGCTTTGCACCGGTCAGTCAGGTTTTTTTTATTTTCTTGCAGAAGTGGATCGAAGGTTTGAGGTCGGTTATCCACAACTTTAAAGCCAACAATGTTTGTCCAATGACATGCTTAAAGAAACAGTAAGTATGCGTCAGAAGTTTGGGTTTTCCTGCTTTTTCTTCACTCTCCTCATGTTTAATTTGGCTTTTTTTCTTATTTAGTTGGATGAAAATGTGTTTCCTGACAAACATAAATGGAAAGATTCCTGTGAGAGGGTAGGACGAAGCTCCAAAGGTTTGGTCATTTCTCTTCCGAGCTGAGTTTTTATGACTCGTCATGACGCTTTGCCCCTTCAGCATTACACGAACATTCGCATCAGGAAAGACGGAGAAAGGGATCTTCCAGGCTCTGAAGGATCTTGGCCTCCCCAGTGGAAAGGTCAGTCGCTGATGGGAGTTCAGTTTTCGTTCAGAAACCACAACCGCATGGCCTCCTTTCCTCCACAGAATGACGAGATCGAACCTTCAGACTTCACTTTTGACATGTTTTACGCCCTGACGCAGAAGATCTGCCCCCGCACAGACATAGAGGAGCTCTTCAAGAAAATGTGAGCTTCGGGATTTTGTGCATTTTTTAAATCCTTTTTGACATCAAAGCACTGATTGGTCATTTGAAACAGCAATAGTTCAGTTGAAGTGACACATTTAGCTTTTATTATGGATGTTTTTCTGCATCTGCTGCACTAACTATGCCTGGACAGCCTAACCTGCTTCCACAGTTCAAACTTTAATTACATTCAACCTACTGACAACATTCAACACAGAGATTAACACTTAGAAATTATACAAATTGTGAATAATGTTGCTTTCTAAATTTAACTGTGTGAATAGTTCTGAGGGAATCTGTTTTAAGAAGCGTAATTTTTTTTTCTCCTAATCAATTTCTTTGCAGCAATGGGAACAAAACTGATTATTTAACTGTAGACCATTTAGTCAGCTTTCTGAATGAAGTAAGCTCTTTATCATTCCTTAATGTGTCTGTGTAGCTGCCTTGCTCCTGCCCTCCTGTGCTGCCCCTCCCCTTCTTGGGGTAGAAGTTGCCCTGAAGCCCGGCTGCCGTCATTACGTCTCTATTTTGCAGCACAAACACAGTATTCAACTTACAGTCAGCCTGCAAGGGCAACTTCCACCAGATCCCCCGCTCTGCATGCCCTCCTCATCCCATTCCCGTGCTCTCCCTGGCGTGGCTTCGCCTGCCTCTCTCTGATTGGTGTTGCCATGACAACCGGAGGGAAGGGGTTTCCATCCAGTCGTGTCGTGCTCGGTTCATCTCGTTTCCTGCTGTGTTTCTGTGTTCTGTGGCTGAGTTCCTGCTTAGCAGCGCCGCTGTGCAGTCACACGTGCACCGCTTCAGGCTCTGGACGCAATCAGATTAAGTCCCACCTGGCTCCGCGAGCGGCCAGTATGATGTCTGGATGCTGTTTTTGTGTCAGAGCTGCTTTCAACGCCTCCCACACAAATGACTTCTGTATTTTGAAGCAACAATCAAGCGCAGCAATCGGTGTTGTCGTGTATTTCTATGGAGGTAATTCAGTCGTAATAATCAGAAAAGCACACAAGCTGTTTCACAAATACACACGCTCTGATTCACAACTATAATTTTATGCAAACGTGCAATATACATTTGGAAATGCACACTTAATATTTCACACATGCACAATAAGTGTTTCTCACAAATGTCCACGCTGTGTTTCACAAAAACACAAAATGATTTCAGATTTATTGGGGCCATTCGATTGGCTGAAAGTGAACACGCCTGCTTTGCTGATGGGTTTGATTGACAGATTCATTAGCCAATGATGCCATTGGTTGACCTGCAGCGCCAAAATTGACTGCAGGGGTTTGCCTCACACATGTGGGGAGATTCAGTATGAGCTGAGTTCATATTACAAGTGTACCTAAAAATCATGTTTGTGAAGCATCCATTGTGCATTTGTGAAACATTTAGTGTGCATGCATGAAACACAATGTGTGCATTTCCAATTTTATATTGCACGTTTGCATCAAGTTACATTTGTGAATCAAGGCCCGTTCACACCGGGACGAATTTCGCCGGCGATTTTCGCCGACGTTTAACGCCTCGTGACTAAACAAAGGGCACCAACGAGAGTGTGCACACCGAGGCGAAAAAACGCCAAGCGTTAAAGCGTCAAAAAAAAAAAACGCCTCGGGTTCGTTTTTTTTTTTCGACGCGTTGCGTCGAAATCTACTCGACCAATGAGAATGGCGCTTTTGCTCACGTGTCTGGAGCTTCTGAAGTTACAGTAAAACACAACTTGGGGGCGCTCAAACACAAAACTGCCTTGCTGAGCACACATACCAGCGAAGAAGATAGACGCCAAGTAGCGTCTACACTGCCGCAAAGCAATAATGACGGACATTCTAAAATATCCCCGAACCAAGCACCAGTTGGAGCTACTGGTGCTTGAAATATTCATGTTTTCTTTGTATGATTCTGACAAGCGCGTAAATACTTGCTCTCTTCTTCTGAGTGAAAAGCGACTTTAAGAAGCGTAAAGTTGCGCAGCGCCACCTTGTGTACAGGAGTATTTCTGTTTTACATTAAGCGCCATCTAATGTCAGGGAATGAAATTGCATGTTCACTCCACTCATCGTCAGCGAAAATCGCCTGGGTGTGAACACAAAAAACGTGTTGAAAAACGCTGGCGAATAACGCCTGGCGAATATTCGTCCCGGTGTGTACGGGCCTTCAGAGTGTGTGTATTTGTGAAACAGGTTTTGTGTATTTCTGATAATTGAGACTGAATGAACTCCATATATTTCTGCTCAAATTTAGTTTCTTTAAAAACACAACTAACGTCATCTGGAGGATTTAACTAACATTTTGGAATCGTTGCACCCAATAAATCAACCTAAAAACAAAATAATGACACAGATTGAAATCAATTCCCCACAGATTACATATATGTTGACACACACCTGGTGGCTTTTTAGTTCCTGTCCTGTTGCTGTTTGTGCTTGATCAGCTGTGTGTTTAGCGCTACGCCGGGACCCAAATGACCTCTGTGCTGTTCTCCAGAACCAACGGGACCCCAGGCTAAATGAGATTCTGTTTCCATTCTACGACCCGAAGAGAGCCATGCAGATCATTGAAAAATATGAAAGAGATGAAGAACTGAAGAAGAAAGGTGAGGAGATGTTTGAGCCTCTGCTGCCACCTGTCTGTGAGGCCTTGAACCTGCAACATTGACAGGACTTCTTGAAAGACCAACTCAAATGAAAATTTTAATGTTCTTGTGGCATTTTTCTGATGATTTAAAGAAAATGAAGCCTTAAGTTGTATTTCTGAGTATTTCTTTATGCAGATGAATCAGGAGCAGGTGAAAAAATGCGGTTTGAAACTTGAGAAATCATGCCGTTTTTTTAGGCTAAAAACAGCAAAATCCTAATTAAAAGGCCACTGTGAACACTTTGAAAAAATGATCTATTGTCAAAGGTCATCAAATATGTCACCAGGTGAAAACGTGGCTCCCTCCTGCGCTTCTTTTTCCAGGCCGCATGTCCAGTGACGGATTCTGTCGATATCTAATGTCTGACGAAAATGCTCCGGTGTTCCTGGACCGGCTGGAGCTGTATCAAGAAATGGACCAGCCGCTGGCGCACTACTTCATCAGCTCCTCCCACAACACGTATCTGACAGGCAGACAGTTTGGAGGGAAGTCGTCCGTGGAGATGTATCGGCAGGTTCTTCTGTCTGGATGCAGGTGCCTCGACATTCTTATGGTCTTTGCGCTTCTTCCATCTTCATTAGCAGAGTCTAGACAGTCGATGTATCCGCTCTGTTCTTTAGATGTGTGGAGCTGGACTGCTGGGATGGCAAAGGAGAAGACCAGGAACCCATCATTACTCATGGCAAGGCCATGTGCACAGACATCCTGTTCAAGGTAAGCATGGGAAATCATTTATTTCTATTTTCTTCAGGAAAAAACTTGAAGAAAGAGGGGTCAAAGCATGATGAATAGTGTAGCCTTATTTTTACTTCATAATGTTAGTCTGCCCCCTTGTGTTTCCCATGCGACATTACACCACAGGTAATGAAGTCTTTAATTCTGCCTTTCATCACAGGACGTCATCCAGGCCATCAAGGAGACGGCTTTCGTCACGTCAGACTATCCGGTCATTTTATCCTTTGAAAATCACTGCAGGTAGATGTGCAGCGGAGATCTTTGCATTCTGGGACATGTACACATGCAACATTTGCCTTTTTGTGTCCACTCCCTAGTAAGCCACAACAGTACAAGATGGCCAAGTACTGCGAGGAGATCTTTGGAGACCTGCTCCTCAAACAGCCTCTGGAGAGCCACCCTGTGAGATGTTTCTCCTCCTCCGTCTTTTTCTTAACAAAGTGCTCTTTTTAAAAAAATAAAAAGATGTAAATCTTCTGCTTCCAGATTGAACCTGGACGGCCCTTACCCTCCCCAAATGACCTGAAGAGGAAAATTCTCATAAAGAACAAGCGGTTAAAACCCGAAGTAGAACAGAGTACGTGTGCCGCTAAGGAAGTCTGGGAAATGTTGCTTTAAGCGTTGATTTTCACGAATCGTTTGTTTCCCAGAGCAATTCGAGGCCTTTAAAAAGCACATGGAGGCAGGAGAGACCAACACCCCCGCCATCATCATGGGAGAGGAGGACGACGTGGAGAACGGTCAGACATTTCTGCAAACGTGAAGGAAGAGAAACCCACCCAGAATCACAAATGGTTTCCTGTTTTTCCTGTGAGTTCAGGTGAAAAAGAAGGCGAGGAGAAAGACTTGAACTCAGAGGCTCCCAGCTGTCTTTCAGAGATGACCAGCGTGAAGGAGGCCAACGACGTTTCCTTAAAAGAGACCGTCAGCTTGAAGAAAGAAGAACAAAGCAACAGCATCAAGAAGGTCAAACCGTTGTCCTGGCCTGAAAATGTTGGTTTTTCTTATTCTGTGGTCAGGGTGAATACTTGATTCACCCAAACCGCTGCTTGGGGCTGCGCTTGGCCTGGGAGGGGTGCTTGCCTGAGTCCCCCTCGCCTCTGGTTCTTGTGATTGGCTCCGTCTCATCTGGGTGCTGGCATAGGTCTCTTGTGGTCTGGGCATTGGTTCTGGGCCTGGACGGTCTTGGGGTGGAGCGGGCCCCTGCCCTGGCGGGGGCTCTGGCTCTGCGCGCTCTTTGTTCCTCCTACTCCTTGGTTGGGGGGATGCCGGGTCTAGCCCCCCAGCTCCGTCTCCGTAGTGGGGGTCCAGTGTGTTCCTGGGTCTTTGTCTGACGATCTACAGTACAGTCCAGACCTATGGTCTGTACTGTAAAAACCCCGAATGTAACAGTAAGAATCTGTCCGACACAGGACGCCTTCACCTCTGATCTGCTTGCTCAGCTGTTGAATAGGACAAGTTTAAAAAAACCAGAATACTTGATTCTGATTGAGGTCTTCAATAAGTAAAGGTTAATGTCTGACGGTTGCTAGATCGCTTTGGCTAGAGAAATATCCTCCATTAACTGATAATTCATAGTAAATCAATAAACAATTTATTTCATTCATTAATAATGCAATTATTTCTAAAAACACAAATTTACTTGCCTTTATGTAATTCTGATAATGGACGCCTCGCCTGGCATTATCCCTCATTTTATTAGCAATTACATATGGATGACATTTCCAAATGGAAAACTCCTCATATTCTGCCTTCCTGCTGGAATATTTGTCCATCATTCAATGTTTTCTCCTCCTTTTTTTCCCCTCCCAGGTTCCTGAACATGACGGAACAGAAATGTCGGAAGCCACCGACGCCACTGACATCTCTGAAGCCTCTGACCAGGACAACAAGAAGGCATGGACTTGCCCGCTCTGTGTCGGTTTGACGTCAGCGCGTTTTGCTCAACGTGTTTGTCTCTGAAGGCAGGAGAAGTGGCCGAGGACTCCGAGGAGGCTCTGATAGCTCAGTACACCTATGAGGGAGCCACCACAAACATCCACCCGTTCCTCTCAGCCATGGTCAACTACGCACAACCCGTCAAGTTCCAGAGTTTTGACGTGGCGGAAGGTGAGCGACCCTTCCTTTCTCCTGCTTTTTGTAAAACTTCAGATTATTTTCTGGATGAAAACACAAACTGAAACTGGTTTCTCCTGTTTTTCAGAGAGGAACATCCACTATAACATGTCGTCTTTTAACGAGTCGGTGGGGTTGGGTTACCTGAAGACAAACGCCATCGAGTTTGTCAAGTATCCTCTGAGCTGACTTGTGACACATTAACGTGAAGTCCTATGCTTGAACGTGAAATCAGAGCTAACATCTGACGTTGTCCTGATAGCTGTGCTCCTTCCGTTTCGTTGGAGGTTAAGGCCCCGAGCCCGGTTCCTCTGGGACCGCTTCACCCAAGCTGTTCGCTTGTTTTCCCACAAACACGCACAAATACTCCAATTCTTTTTCTCACAAGTTTTTGACATGTTCCTGAGCGTCTGTTCAGCTACAACAAACGTCAGATGAGTCGTATCTACCCCAAAGGAGGCCGGGTGGACTCCAGCAACTACATGCCTCAAATCTTCTGGAACGCAGGCTGCCAGATGGTCTCTCTCAACTTCCAGACCCCAGGTATCCCAGCATGCAACACAGGACTAAAGGCTGAGATCCACTGATCTGTTGCGTTGACACAAAAAAATTGAACTTTCATTAACCAATGGGAGTGTTTCCATCTCCTTTGGCAAGTCTGCGTCTGACGTACGTCCCTCCCCAACAAATGCGAAAAAAAGGTTGAGGTTTAAAAATAAAAAGTTGTTTTACTTTCAAAATAAAACTTACGGTGACGTGCCCATGTGATAACCCACGTCAACACCGCGGATAACATAGCTGTCCAATTCGCCTATGATGATAAAAAGTTTAATGTTGGAAGTAAAAAAACATAATTCATGACGCAAATCATGCATTTACTAGGACCCAGTGAGAGTCGAAGACTCAACTGACGGTTGTGAGATGGACTCCGCATGCGACTCAACAGAGACGCACCGCAAACGGACCGCTGTCAATCAGGCATTGACCTCACATCTGTGCCGCACGACTTGATGTCCGTCAATCTTAATGCACAGCTTTGTGAGCACAGTCCTCGCATGAGCGTCAACCATTGACTGTATATGGGAAGTGGACTAAGTGAGCCCCCCCCCCCCCCCCCCGTCCGTCCTTCCAAACAGGAAGTACCCGCTGGCTCCAAGAAGCCAAAATCCCATACTGTAGACTTCTGCAGAGAAATAAACAGCTGTTCCTCTGTCATTCTATTGGCCAGAACAACCATTTTTGATCTGATACTTTTTTTTAACATCCTCTTGGTAATTCTCATTATTTTGTTACATTTTTTATGTAGTTCAACTTATTCACGTAAAAAACTGACCAAGTATTTAATTGACAGATTCTCCCGGTCCTGCTTTGTGTAAAAAGGGGTGTGGTCTTCTAACAAGCTCACTCCTGATTGGAGAGAGATTTGTTGGTTGCCATAAAAATCGTAGACTCAGACCAATCACTGCTTACTTACTTTCTAGTCCCAACACGGCGACATCCGTACTGCGAAAAATTGCGACTTCATTGACTTTGTTCGGTTGGAAGCGAGTCATTTTCCACGGGTGACGTCACACTGGCTCGCTCCAGTTCTCTGATACAGTCAATGGTGCCCTCAGCGTGTGCTGGAACATTGTCGGTGGACGCCTGTTGAAGAACAGCTGCTGCCTCGTGCCCAGAGGGCAGAGGGGGTTGCACCATATGGCCGCTGAGCATGGGGCATGTGCAGTGCTGGAGGGGGAGTTACAAGCCAGGGGCAAATTCTGCAGCAGAAATGGCTCAATGGGAAGAAATTCCAAATGTCAGGAACCGTTGCAAGATTTCTGTTGTACTCGCCGTTGATAGGCTCTGTTGTGCTTCCTCAGATCTGGCCATGCAGCTGAACCAGGGAAAGTTTGAATACAACGGCTCGTGCGGGTGAGAGCTCCTCGTGTTCATCCCTCCACCCCCTCCAAAGCTCATCCATTACAGCTTCCCACATCCCTTTTGTTGAGGCTCCAATCTGCCCCTAAAGCCAAGCAGCGCTGTGGAACAGGAAGCTCTCGTCTCTACGTATTAGTCATCTTCCTTCCATCATCCTTCTTTCTAATATTGCCCCTGGGGGCAGAGCTTTCACCATTAATGTTGGAAATCATTTACTCACCAGTTTGCTGTGTGTGTGTGTTGATGAGCACACAACGTTCGACTGTATGATTTGGGTTTGCATGTGCTCCTCCTAGCTACCTGCTCAAGCCAGACTTCATGCGGCGGTCAGACAGGATGTTTGACCCTTTCTCTGAGACGCCGGTGGACGGCGTCATCGCAGCAACCTGCAGCGTTCAGGTGACTTTTTCTGCCATCTTTGGGAATCCTAAATGTTTACCAACTGATGTGAGTCACCGTAATATCCTTTTCCTGATTTGTTGGACACCCAAAAACGTTTAGTAGTTTTTATCGCCCAACTTTTGTTCACCATTTTGAAAAATATTTTCTCCCTTTTTTCACCAAGATCTAAAAATCCAAAGACATCTTTTAGTCTTTCCTTTACTAGTACGATGCAAATTCAACACAAATGTGTTAAAGTTACAGAAAATGGATTCTATGATTATCTAAACAAGCCTCATGACCCAATAGGACTCCTTTATTTTCAGCCAATTGTGTCAGTTTTGAGTTGGCCTCTCTACTGCCCTCTGGTGGTTCTCTTCTTCCTTTTTCAAAGGCACTCATTGATTGTGAGGAAACTGGATTTTCTAGAAAGGACTGTATTAAATTTTAGTTCGTAACCCCGTCAGTTTCTTACACACAGAAATAATGAATAACGACTCAGAGACAGTTACTTATCTTTTGTGGAGGTTTTACTTCGCACAAACACGAAGGGGACAGACATATGAACATGGTACATTCAAAGTCCGAACAAAGGGGTTCAGCAAAAGGCCTGGCATATATACCTTGCATTTGCATATTCAGAACCTCATTCGATGGATCATGGTGTGAAAAACACACCCACAGACTGTTGCAGGCTAGATGCTCGAAGGTCAGAGCACCTAAAGTGTCAGATCTCTTGCAGACATTTGCCAGAACGCACACACCAGAACACACAAAGATGAAAAAGGGAGGATGTTAAAGGAATGTTGCGAGACAATAGTCTTGGTTGTGCTCTGTCTGGAGTGTAATATAATTTTGAGATGATAATACATAGTAAATCGAGGTTAAGCCATTAATGTAATAAAAGGTAAAAGTTAGTTTAATAAAATGCAAAAGGGAGTGTCTAACTATTCTGTTTCTAATCATTCCTAACATACCCCCCTGTTTATCATATCAAAATTATCAAAATTGTGCACAGAAAGTCAGCAGAACTCTTCTCATCATCAACCATATACCACTTCATGAAGAATTTCAGTATAGGCATCATATCGGCTCTGCATCGAAAACAAGTGTAGAGATACAGGCAAGTACACAAGAACATTAAAATCAACGTGAATAAATGAGCATATCAGAGGTGGTAGGTGATACATGAGTGTTGATGCGAAAACCTCCAGGCCTAAACTTATACCATCTGTGTGAAACTTTCATTGCGCAGTCAGGGAGGGCAAAACTCTTCAACGACTCTGTGCCCCTCAGCAGCCACCACTAAGGATACGCATGCATCACCAGTCCAAACCTCGGCACAATTTCATTAATGAAAGTTACATAGAACAAGAAACAAATTAAAAAATTAGGAATATAAAAAAAAAAAAATCAAATCAAACAAAAGAAAAACAATAAAATAAATCTGTAAAGACCAGTTTCAACCGCGAGCGGATGCGAATTAGGTTAATTGTAGGCATAATGCTGATAGAGTTGGCCTGACAGCGATCATTCATTTGACACATGGAATCAAACAGGTGACGAAAAGAAAAAAAGAAAAACAACACACAGAGGACCGGAGTGACTAGTTTTATCAGTACACTCCACCAGAAGTAAACCAATAAAGTGGGGACCCAGACCAGTAGGTGTCAGTCATCTGAGAAGAAATGTGTGATTTAAGGGCCTTGACCTCACTGATGATGTGAATGAGATCTCCAGAGGAAAAGGGAATAAAAGTACAAGATGAAACCACGAGCAACAGCTGGACCCATGTTTGCTGGTTCGAAGCTCACTGTAGCTGGAAGAGAACAGCGCTAGAGGAAACACACCAGGGAACGCCCCTCGCCAGGAGTAGTGTCACACTGCAGCGGCTCCGTTGTTGGACTTCAACCAGGGATGTGTCTCAAAATGTCAGTCTCGTAGGCTCTCAGCAATTTACAGTGGCTTACGTGAATCCAGGAGGGTCAGTCAGCAATGTGCACTGCAGTTGGCATGGTGAGGAGAACCTTGAAGGGTCCCGTCCACCTCAGGTGTGACCAATCAGTCCGTTAAATGGTCTTCAGGGTAAAGCAGGTCACCAACAGAGGCCCTCTGGTCAGGATTCAGAGTCTGTGGGGAGGAGAGAGCTGGAGGCAGACTCAATGTTTCCTTTGTTCTCACAGCTTTCTTCAAACAATCATGTAAATCATCAATGGTGTCAGTAGAGTCAGGCATGAGAGTAAAAAAAAAAAAAATCAGGAAAAAAAATAAAATAAATAAAAATTAAAAAATAAAAATTGTGAAAAACACATTGAAACTGAAACAGACAAGAACTGCGTCTCATTTCAACAGCACCATGAGCGTTAGGTCGTAAATAAATAAATCATACACGGACACAGTAAAACGGTAAAAACAGGCACGTTGACTAATGGGAAAGTTTGAACGGAAGGGAGTAGAGCACACTGCATGTGATTCTGGAGAATTCGCACAAGAGAATCACAGGTGACATTGTTTCAACTATCAGCCGCGCAAACAGCTGCAGCTTACAGCGAGTGAGTGAAGGTGGGGGGCTGATCAGATAAGGTGGTGAGGTCCAGGGAGAGAAATAATTTTTGCTAGAAACAGAAACTAAATGTCCCAAAAAATTTAACCTGTGCTTGGGCCAGCTGGAGTTTAGTTTTACCACACTTATTGCCCTGAGAGTTAAAACTTAGAAAGATTAGCAGACATGTCCAAAAAAAAAAAAAAAATGTAAGGACGAGTTAGTGAACCAGAGATCCTCAGGAATGCTTTTAAGGGGTCAATCCTGATTTACAAGCAGAAAAGCAGGGACCTGATACGTGGGGTCAGAAGGCTGCAATCAAACTTTTTATGAGCAGGGAGAGTGAACTAAAAAAAGGGAAGGCTGCACCAGCCATCCGAGTCTGATCATGTTTATACAAGTGGGAGGTGTGTCCTGCACAAACAGATCCACATCTACTTTGTAAGAAATGATAATTTCTATAGCTTTTTCTGAACATCTACCCTTGTCCATGTCCTAAACACCAAAATACACACTAAAACACATCCTATCATTATTCGGAGAGCAGAGAAAGCTGTTACACCTGCTTACAACGGAGAAATCACCCCTCCTTTCTGCGAGTTCTCATCAGCCTGTCTGCAGGCTCGGGCACGCGCACTCTGATCTGAGAAGCTGTTCCCCCTCCTTCTACTCTGTCCTGCACTCTGAGGCTGCTTAACTTTCTATGAAATCCATAATCTTTAACCCATTTGTCCAAATACTTGATTAATGTCTGATCCTGACTTTCCACATACTTCCAAACTTTATGAAAAGCTTTCTGGACCTGATCAATGTGCTTTCTTACTGTCTTTGTTAGATTTTGCGAATGAGTCCCACCCGTCTTTTTGTTAAGGTATGTGATTGACGATCAGCCACAACGTTCTCAGTTTCAATCAGAAACCAGAGTTCCCACCCAAATAACCCTTTTTATGGATTCTCCAGCGCTGAATCTAATCAGCAGAAAAAGCTTGGAGAATCAGAAAAGAAGCCTAATTATTTGTCAACTGAGTCACTATTTTGTTTTAGAAAGAGGCTTTAATCAAAGTGAGCACACACCACAGGAGCTGTCGAAGAGAGCACACTCAGACACAGACAGAGAGACCTAAGAAGCATCACACACATATTTTCCCCGGAGCTCCGCTTATTCCATGTGCGGCCCACACAGGACCTTCAGCACTAAATTTTGGACACACAGTCCTGTTGTTGGACACACAGTCCTGTCGTTGGACACACAGTCCTTTTTTTCGGACACACAGTCCTTTCGTTGGACACACAGTCCTTTCTTTGGACACACAGTCCTGTCGTTGGACACACAGTCCTTTCTTCGGACACACAGTCCTTTCGTTGGACACACAGTCCTTTCGTTGGACACACAGTCCTGTCGTTGGACACACAGTCCTCTTTTTCGGACACACAGTCCTTTCGTTGGACACACAGTCCTTTCGTTGGACACACAGTCCTGTCGTTGGACACACAGTCCTCTTTTTCGGACACACAGTCCTTTCGTTGGACACACAGTCCTGTCGTTGGACACACAGTCCTTTTTTTCGGACACACAGTCCTTTCGTTGGACACACAGTCCTTTCTTTGGACACACAGTCCTGTCGTTGGACACACAGTCCTTTCTTCGGACACACAGTCCTTTCGTTGGACACACAGTCCTTTCTTTGGACACACAGTCCTGTCGTTGGACACACAGTCCTTTTTTTTCGGACACACAGTCCTTTCGTTGGACACACAGTCCTTTCTTTGGACACACAGTCCTGTCGTTGGACACACAGTCCTTTCTTCGTCCACACAGGACGTTTTTAACCTACTGAAGGCTATTAGTCGGTACACGCGGCGGTACCTACACTTCAGACTCGGGCACGCGCAGCACCCTGACTGCAAGCGCCGCTCTGTTCAGCGTGCCCGCGCAGCAGTCAGGCTGCAGCCGAGTCTCTATTCTTCCCCCAAAGTTGATGCACGCACACACAAAGACACAGACACATTCAAAGTAAGGCCCTAACAAGGAAAGAGAGGACAGACTTTCTGTGAGGTTCACTTCAAGCAATGAACCTCGCTATACGATGAGGGTCCGACGTGGCCGAGGGCAAAACTGGATCCGGGGCGAGGGCCGTTGATCCTGAAGGCGGATGTGTCAATGCTGAGGCTGTGATCTCAGACCGCATGCGGTTTTCAGGCAACCCCCCCCCAGGGGTTCCAGCGATGTCCAGGGCGTCAGTCGGCCGGCTCAGAAGGACCAAATGTGAGGAAACTGGATTTTCTAGGAAGGACTGTATTAAATTTTAGTTCGTAACCCCGTCAGTTTCTTACACACAGAAATAATGAATAACGACTCAGAGACAGTTACTTATCTTTTGTGGAGGTTTTACTTCGCACAAACACGAAGGGGACAGACATATGAACATGGTACATTCAAAGTCCGAACAAAGGGGTTCAGCAAAAGGCCTGGCATATATACCTTGCATTTGCATATTCAGAACCTCATTCGATGGATCATGGTGTGAAAAACACACCCACAGACTGTTGCAGGCTAGATGCTCGAAGGTCAGAGCACCTAAAGTGTCAGATCTCTTGCAGACATTTGCCAGAACGCACACACCAGAACACACAAAGATGAAAAAGGGAGGATGTTAAAGGAATGTTGCGAGACAATAGTCTTGGTTGTGCTCTGTCTGGAGTGTAATATAATTTTGAGATGATAATACATAGTAAATCGAGGTTAAGCCATTAATGTAATAAAAGGTAAAAGTTAGTTTAATAAAATGCAAAAGGGAGTGTCTAACTATTCTGTTTCTAATCATTCCTAACATTGATTAATGACACTCTGCTGGCAACACTATCTAATGGCCTGGGGTGAAAATCATATTTATTAACTAAAATTCACAAACTTATTATGAAAAGCAGGTCTTTAAGTGAATCAGTCATAGGTTTATTTTAGATTAATTAATGAATTTAGATGACTACGTGTGTGTTCCTAGTTGTATGTTCTGTTTGAGGTTCTTTTTAACCGCTTTTTGAGAAACATAAAGGCGCATTAACAGCTACATTCACGGTTTGGAGTCTGACGCTGAACACGCAAACCTTTTCTGAAGGTTACGAGGAAGAAAAAACTCCAGGTCTGTTAGCGGACAGCGCCGCTCTGTTCAGTGGGAACACGCATGTGCAGCGACATAAATCTGAGAATGTTTGATTGGTCGTTCTGCATGTCAATTAATCAATCAGTTTGATTTATATACCACCTATAAAAAGCCAAAGCAGACCAAGCGCTGTACAAGTACGACAAATATAGATTTAAATCACTAAAATCCAACAAAAGCTACAAAGCTGGCACACTAAATCTGCTCACTGAAGGCAAAAGATGTACTTGAGAGGAATGAATGACTGATAGTTCCTCCATTTTAGCATCAGCTTAGCCCTGGTTTTAATTTCTTTGAAATTGGTTTTATGCGTTTTATTCTTTTTATAATTTAAAAAAAAAAAAAAAAAAAATTCTTTTATGCTTTTTATGTTTTATATTTATGTCTCTGCAATGCTAAATTTGGTTTTACGCGTTTAAGTCTTGTTTGTTTATCTCCATGTGTGCAGCACTTTGGGCCTCCTTGGTTGGTGCTGGAAGGTCTTTAATTCTCTTTAATTCCCTGAAAGGCCGTTGAAATAAAATGTATTATTATTATTATTATTATTATTATTATTATAAAGAAATAAATGATGATAATTTCTTTTTAAATGTGTTTTTTTTTGTTTATTTACTTTTGATGGCCCGTGATCTACCCTCGCACTTTCTTTGCCATCAACCGGTAGATCACGATCAACTTAATGGGCACCCCTGTCTCTAATGCAAGTAGAAGAAAGTTGAGATGTTAAGTGAAGCTAAAACAGCTCCATATGCGTTATATGGTTCAATATAAAACTGTATTGCGCCCCCATGTGTTCACTTCGAAGCTCTATTCCCATTTTTGCTCCTAAATCTGTCTTTAAAGTGTGCATTTTCATGGCAGGTGTTCTCTGGGCAGTTCCTGTCTGACAAAAAGATCGGCACGTACGTTGAAGTGGACATGTATGGACTTCCGACCGACACCATCCGGAAGGAGTTCCGCACACGCATGGTGATGAACAACGGACTGAACCCCGCCTACAACGAGGAGCCCTTTGTCTTCAGAAAGGTACAAGGAGCGGGATCGTTCCGCACTCCTGTGACGGTTGTGCAGCAGAAAGGACGCAGGGTCTGGATGGGAGGAAGAATCTCGGAAAAATTAAGAGCTTATGTTTGTTTAGCTGCAGGAGACGGGAGGAAAACAGAAATGTTGGTTAGAAATTAAGACAAAAACTGATTGAGATTGGAAATATTCTCCAAAAATAAAGAAAGGCAAAGGAGTAGAAGTGGAAGGAAGAATTAGGAGAAAATGAAGCAAACATGGGGTTTATTGTGCTGCTCTCAGCAGATCGAGGGAGTCTGTCAGCCATGACTGGGACTTCAGCTCCCTAACACACACCATCCATCACAGCCTGCCGCAGTGTCGCTGTGCTCACGCACACCGACTTACACAACGCTATCAAAGAGTGGCATCATAACCCGAGCTGCTGGAGAGACTCCACACGCGCAGACGCCCTCATGCCGTGCATTCACGGCGCACACGCTCGGCTGTCGCTGCTCAGCAGCTCTCAGCTCTGCAGCAAGGCTGCATGCGTGGACACAGAGTGTCTCCTCCCATTTATCTTCAAGGAGGATTCTTCCCCTTATCTCATCCTCTGCACTTCTGGATTAATAGTCCTGCTTTCTAATGTTTACTTATCTGCACACAGAGGGCAGTTTCAGCGCTCCCAGCCCTCTTTCCTCATAGGATCATCTTATTGTGCTCTCGTGTAAACGGCCGGAGCCGATCTGTTCTTCTGCAGACCTGTTTTTGCATTCATGCCTGCAATTCAATCTCTGACCTTCCCCTTTCTCAGAGACCCATTTCGCTGCTTTATCTAAAAATAAAGAGCACAAATGAGTCCAGCTTCCCGCAGCACCCATGACTTTCTGGCTCCCGCTTTCCCCTCACTCTTCCTCCTTTTTTTACCTCTTAGGTAATCCTGCCGGATTTGGCGGTGCTGCGCATCGCCGTCTACGACGACAACAACAAGCTGATCGGCCAGCGCATCCTGCCCCTGGACGGCCTGCAGGCCGGCTACCGCCACATCTCCCTGAGGAACGAGGGCAATAAGCCGCTGTCGCTTCCCACCGTTTTCTGCCAAATCATCCTCAAGACCTACGTGCCCGACGGCTTTGGAGGTGAGCGCCGTTTGGAAAACCCTTCGGCACACGTCTGCCTCGCAGTGGCGCCTCCAGAAATTTTTCAAGGGGGTGGCCGGTAGGGGGCCACATTAAATCTTGGGGTGGCACACAAAAACCATGAGCTAAATTTTTTAAATTCATTCTACTAAACGTAGTAAAACAACCTTTAGAAAACCAACAGAAAGTTAAATGCCTACTGATTTTTTTCTAGAACATTAACTTATAGTTGATACTACTGTAAATTCTAGTAGATATCATTAGGCCAGTGTTTTCAACCATTTTTGAGCCACGGCACACTTTAACCTTGACAAAAATCCCGCGGCAAACCAGCAAAAAAAAATTATTTTTTTTAATTTAGAAAAAAAGGAGAAACTCATTGTCTGTATTGACCTACAGTCCCTCTGCAATCTCACATGCATTTTTGTGATAATTGTGGCAGAAAAAGCTGATGTAATAAAAGTTAAGTGAAAAGATTCAGAAACTGTTTGATGTGTGTTCGTTGTTGTTACAAGACGTTAAGAGGATAGACTCATTGTGCACTGAGACGCTGTCACTTTAACCCAATGCATCATGGGAGATGTAAACAGCCGCCAAACGCAAAAAGACTAGCGTCTCTGAGCTTCATTGTTTTGTTCACTTTTCACGGTCTGATGCCAGATTCTGTGGAAAGCTTCACCGCTAAAGACGAGCTTTAGCTGGTATTTTTGCTGAAACTGAGAGACTTTATGAGCTGAATCAGAACAAGGAAGTGAAGACTTTAACCACTTCTGATTGGTCAGACTGATGACGTTTGATTAAGCCTCCTAGAATGATTGGTGGAGACAGTAAAAGGGGCGGGACCTTTCAGAAAACAGTTAAAACTGCAGCTAAATCGGGGTACCGCCATTCTTATCAAAATGTTTTTAATAGAATCAAATAAACACAAAGAAAAAAAGTATTTACGATCTTTCATATTCCTAATTTCAAAGTGTTTTATCAGTGCCTGTTTGGATGAACACAGAGCTGATTTCCTGGAGATGGAAAATGTTTTAGATCAGTTAATGACGGTAATTTCCCACGGCACACTGGTGCGCTGCGGCACACTGGTGGAAAAACACTGCATTAATTCTAACTTCACCAGTTGGTCCAGGAACAGGTGGAAGACTTTTAGCTGAGTTCTGCCTTGTTTCTCTGACCAATGATGAAGACTGTCCCTCATCAGATGCCGTCTTCCTCGTTCTCTTCTGTCATTCATGCTGCTCTGTCTCATCTTCCTCCTCCTCTTCCTCCTCCTCTGTTGCTCCCCTACCATCTCTTTCGCTCCTTCTGCTGTACTTTTCTTCTTAAAATAAGAATATATGTTGAATTTCTCTTCATTCTCTGAAAATTGACTTACACAAGCATCAACTATGACTATAGGTAACTATGTGGAAACAGGACAAAAACCCATCAAAATGTTGTGGTAACACAACAACCAGTGCTTAAATAGTGCCATGAAAATGAGAGGCGCGTGTGACAGGGCCATTCTTTTTTACATATTAATAAAAAGTAATGGCACATCCACCACCCCTGATGATGTGGCGTATTTGCGCAAAATACAGATCAGGTGATCTAAAGTACAGTAAAGAGATTGTTAAAAGACACCACTGAAAATATTTAACAGGCATGAAAAGAAATGTAGTGTTTTGGGATGTATGATTGTGTGCACGCGTGAATGCGTGCGCGCGCGCATGTGTGTGTGCGTGCGTGCAGAAACTGTTGCACGCGTGAATGCAGGAAGAGAGGGGGAGAGCGCGTGTGAGTGTGTGGAGCGCATACACACGCGGTCAGTCGCCGTTTTGGACTTAAGGAAACAGTAATAAAGAAAGTTCACCTTTAGTAACTGATACTGGTTCTTTTGTCAAACCGGCCCGGAGGCTCTGGGGGTTCGAACGCGGAAGTGAACCCCACGTCTTATACATGTTCTGCGTCCAGCGGCTTAGATGTCTGCGCACTCAAAGGCAGCTGGGAGGGGAGGAGGTGTGGGCCTGTTTAGGTGATCAGAGCGACTTGCCCGGTTGCTGGCTGTGCATTTGGGATGAAATGCACAACTGATGCTACCACAGTTTATAGTGGCTAGTGGGGTGGGGTGGCCACCCCCTGGTGGCACCACTGCTGCCTCGTGGCGGCTTCGTTTGTGAAGTCTCGGCACAAAGCAAATGATGATGACTTTGCAGACAGTGTAACGCAGGCACAGGAATGCAAATGAGCAGGACAATTGGAGATGCCATTAAATGAAGCCAAGGGGCTCACACAGATCGTTAATGCTCCTATGGAAGACTGATGGCTAAAACCCACCACTCAAAGCTCAGGATTCATCGTTTAAATCTCTTTTTTCTTCATCCTTTTTAGCCATCGTGGACGCTCTGTCCGACCCAAAGAAGTTCCTGACCATCGCAGAGAAGAGAGCAGACCAGATGAAGGCTTTGGGGATTGACACGGTACGTCAGAGTGAAAAAAGACATCCAGACGTCCAAAAGAAAACACAAATTTACCTTTTCATTCTTTTCACTGCCACAGAATGACATTGCGGATGTCCCCAGTGGAAACTCAAAGAATGACAAGAAAGGGAAGGGTAAAGGAGACACGGTGAAAACCAGCGTGACCCCCCAGGCCAGCTCCGACATGGCCCAGACCTCCAACTCAGCGCAGAACAACACGTCCGAGAGCAAAAAGGGTAAAAAGGACTGCTTTGCCCCAAACGCCTCAGACCTACACTGTGATTTGATCTGATTTGTTGTTGATTCTGCTCGTTCAGATGCTACACTAGTGCCTAATGCGAGCATTGAGGATTTAAAACAAACCAAGGTTGGTGTCAAAGGATTTTTTTTCTTTTATACATATATATAAAATATTTTCATAATTTTTACAAATAATCCTTGTTTTTCCCACTTTAGGCCTACCTGAAGCTGATGAAAAAGCAGCAGAAGGAACTCAACGCTTTAAAGAAGAAGCATTCAAAGGTAGGTGGTGCTTGAGGTGCAAATCCTGCTAATTGATGATGCAGATTCAGGACATAGGGGGACAAACGAACCTTTCATCCTGCGCTGACCCCAAAGGCGTGGAGCTCCGGTACACCATCCACCTTTCACAAGAAATTAGACTTGCTAAAGTTCCCCTTTGATGAGCTCTCGCCATGGAGACGGCGGCTGCTCTTTCACACAGACCCCTTCATTATCACAGCATTATGTCCAGTTATTGCGTTTGGACACGTCTGTTGATGCGTAAACGCTGCATTTCAATGAGTTGAGCATCAATGCTGACCGTCTTTTTCGAATACGGCAGCTGTGCGGCACCCAACGCTAAAGCAACGCATGTTTCTCTTCCCTCCAATTAGGAGCAAAATACAATGCAGAAAGCCCACTGCACCCAGGTGGACAAGATGGTGTCGCTGCACGAAAAAGAGAAGTCAACTCTGGAGAAGCTCCTGGAAAAGGCCTTCAAGAAACGAGGGTGAGGAGGTTTTTAGTCAAACTGAACTCAGTCCACTCTGTCGGGAAGATGAAAAGCAAAACATTGCAGAGCCATGCCAATAAAACAGGTTAACATGTTCATGTTGGAGGACATAGAAAAAGAAAAATTAAGCTGAAAACTGCATTTCTGAGTATTTATTTTTTCAAATGATTGTGAATCCAGAGCACAAAAAATACTGCTCTGAGCTCTCTGCAATGGGGAAAGGAAGGGGGGGCGGGGTTGCACCAACAGTCCCGCCCACAACTCAGAGGTGAATTTCTAATTAGTTCCTGCTGCTCTGCAGAAATTATGACCTATCTCCTGTTCTTTTAATACAAGTAGTCATTAAAATAAAAATTAGCCAAAAGTGTTTTGAAGATTTCGTGGAGGCAGCTATTCTGAAATGACCAGGAGAAGACTTCTACTGCCCCTAGTGGAATGATGATGAACTACAGGGCAGAAAATATGGAGCAAGTCCTCCTATCCAATGAGTTTATAAGGAAAGTTTGGGTCATGCTAATGAGATATGGTCTCAGAAAACTGTATGATTCACTTAACAATGGTTGTATAATATAATGATAAAAGAGTGAGATGCAGGAAGCTTAGTTTTTACTAAAAATAATAATCATATCTGGAGTTTTTCTTCCTCTGAGGTTGTCTTCTTCTAACAAACGTGTGTCATTTCCAGTGAGAATAACTGCCAGGAGTTGAAGAAGGAGACAGAAGACAAGATCCAAACGCTTGTTACAGAGCATAAAGCAAAGGTATCAAGAAAGCGCTTTGATGACATCACGACTGCTGTGGATTTCTGATCTAAAGTGGTTTTTGGCGCTACTGCGCAGGTGAAGGAAATCACCGCCCAGCACACTAAGGAGTGGTCCGAGCTGATCAGCGGCCACAGCAACAAGGAGCAGGAGATGAAGGACGGTCACGTCATGCAGCAGTGTGAGGTCCTCAAGAAGCTGCTGAACAACAACCAGGAGCAGCAGACGTCGCAGCTGAAACTCATCCACGAGAGGTGAGGCCCCCCCAGTGACCCGTGACGGCCGAAGGTCAGACGGCTAACGGCGTTTTGTTGATCGTAGGCAGAGTAAAGAGATGCGAGCCAACCAGGCCAAAGTCTCCATGGAAAACAGCAAAGCCATCAACCAGGACAAGACCATAAAGAACAAGGCGGAGCGGGAAAGGTGATCTACCGGGCGGTGTCCATCTTCACGGATGGAGGAACCTGCATGAACAAAAATTGCTTTTGTCATTTAGGAGAGTCCGGGAGTTAAACAGCAGCAACACCAAGAAATTCCTGGATGAGAGGAAACGGGTAGGTTCTGCAGAACGCTGAAGCCCACAATGACCACGTCTCAACAACTCTGAGAAAACCCAAATCACAACAACCAGTTTTTAGGAGTATGTTTTCAGAATGCTTTCATTTTTTGTCTCTCGTGGTAATGGCGTATACTTATATAGCGCCTTTCTTCCTACAAGGACAAAGCGCTTTACAGTCACAGACCCATTCACCCAGTCACACACACATTCACACACACAGTCTCACACTGGTGGTCGCTCCGCTGCCAAACACAGGCGCCCGCCTACCACCAGAGGCAAGGTGGGGTTCAGTGTCTTGCCCAAGGACACTTCGACTCATGGGCGTGCAAGGCGGGAATCGAACCTGCAACCTTACGATCATGGGACGACCGCCCTACCGCTGCACCACGGCCGCCACGGAGAAAACCCAAATCACAACAACCAGTTTTTAGGAGTATGTTTTCAGAATGCTTTCATTTGTTGTCTCTCGTGGCTCTCCGGCTAACCCAGCGCTCTGCTACCTGCAGCTCCTTGTGGCTCTCTGGTTAAAGTCAAATATTTATTTAATTTTCAAAAGTAACTGTAAGGTCAAAAGTGAGCATCGATGCATACTGGTTTATCGCAGAGACTTCTGGGAAATTTCTAGGCACTTGATTTTGGACTTGTAGATTCGGACGGCCCTACAACATGGCGAACACACTATTTAGTGAGTAGTGAAGGAATTCGGATACAACCCGACCGTCTAGGAGAGGTAAAAAACTGAGTTTAATCATCTGTTTCTGCTCAGCGTTTGTTACAGACGTGTGTGACAAACTGTGTTTTTTTTGTTTGTTAGTTTTTTCAGCAGACTCCTGGCCAGCTTAAATCTTTTACAGAACAGATTTGTCTCAAATACAGATTGACTGTATATTTATTTATGTTTAAATGTGTTTATACAGAGTTTTTTGCATTTGTTTGATGAAATAAGCCAGAACTTTCACAGCCACAGTTTTGCTATAAAAAACCATAAACTGCATCCACTGCAGCTTGATAACACAATTAGATATAAGAAGAAATTGTGTTATTTCCTGCAAACTCTGTACTTTCAAGAATCTCAATAAGTGGCTACGCAGCAAACAGGTTTCACAGAGAAAATGCTGAGACAGCAAAAACCATGTTTGCTTCATCCAGGGGTTCAAGTTTCACAAGAAAATCCAAATGAGATTATCTTAGACTGTTGTCTGGGAGTAACTGTTGCAAATTCATCTTCCAGAAAACTCCGATTTAAACGTGTATTTAAATGCATCCCATAGTATTAGGCCTAAAATGATGGCAGCTCTTCTTTGATTAGCTAACTGGACGTGTGTCCGTGTTTCTGCAGCTTGCGATGAAGCATCAGAAGGAGATGGAGCAGCTGGAGAAAAACCAGAGAGAGCAGTTGGAGAAACTGGAGAAGTTCAATGAGCAGGTATGCAGAAAGAAAAAAAAAACATGTGGCTCAGATCTATGTTTGCCTTTATTTTTGCCATTTGTCACAGCGCCTGTACATGTCTTACATGTATGCTCACTTTACTTCCTTTTAATATGATTTGCTTTTTCCAACACAGCTTTTGAAATCACATCATGCAAACAAACAGGGTAAAGGTAGGCATCTCCATCTCCATCTCTGTCATGTTTCCCGTCACGTCTCCTTTTTTGCTGACTTCTCTTTATTTAAATAGCGCCTGCTCTGAAATGACTCATAATTGAGTAAAAGCAGAGAAAAGATAACGACGAGGCTGGAAGGTAGAAGTGATTCTTCATTTCCTCTGGATGCAGTCTGCAGCCCTGGGGAGTGTGCAGCATGCCAACCAGAAGCTGGAGTCATCTATCATTATGACTCACCACCGTTACTAAGCAAAAACAGCAAACCGCTGCACTCTGTAGATCACAGCTGCTGGCTTTGATGGCATGAAACCCCTACAACTATCATGTCTAAATCAGCACACTTTGTTTTGGGGTTTTTACCCCCCCCCCCCCCCGGTAATCTGCTGAGCGAGGCAGCGTTGAAAGAATGGGAACGCTGCAGGCGGAGGGATCAGACTTGGACATTTGTGTCACGTTTCTTTGGCGTCTGATTGATCGTCTGGCTTTTCTGTATTTCCTGAAAAGGCCAAGGACATCCAGCAGATGATGAAGTTAGAGGAGGAGATGGACCGCAGACCTGCCACGGTGGTGTGAGCGACTGAGACACCAGCGCACACACCAACACTCTCCGACACGCTCGCGCAGGTTACAGAGGCGCTTTCCCCCCCAGGACGCCCTCTGAAGAGTCCAGAGAGGAAATCATCTGAAAATAACACCCACTTTGTCCTTTTTTTATTTATTTTTTTTCCTTCTGCTTACAAGTCACCTTTGCTGCTCTTTCATTTCCTCATAAAACCAAACTTTTTTGCCACTGAGCCATTGCTGCTTAACGCTAGAGGGGTTAACCACTCATGGAGACAGGAAACGTTGAGGTAAACTCCTTCACCAGACTGCACCGTTAGTCAAAAAAAAAAAACAGCTTCTGTTTTGGTAGATTTTTGGAACCCTGCACAGAATCGGTCCAGGAGAGCAAAGAGGGTGTATAAAATATCTGTATTTTCTGCACAAACGGAATAAACGTGGAGCGATAACACTGTACACAACACTCCTGTCCTGAGCACTTTTCTATGTGATAGTTTGTCAGAAAAAGATGTGGAAAATGTAGCACTACTGTAGGTTCTCTGGTCGTTTTTGTTTGTTTGTTTGTTTTTCATTATGAATGTATTTAAAGAAGAAAGTTTGATTTACTGTGTGATAGTGGTGAATCCCCCCCGGCCACCTTTTTTTTTTTAATTAGATCACTACAAGACTAAGATTTTGAAAATTCTTTAGAGGTGATAAATGGAAACTTTTGCACTTGAATCCTGAAAAAAGTCCCAGTTTGCAGGAATCAGATTGATGATGTGTTAATCCATTTAGAAACGGGTAAATTATCTGAAGTTGTTACCAAAAACTGACTGTCTGACGCCTTTAAACTTCTCTTTTTGCACTCAGATCTCCTAATCTACGCTACTCTGATCAAACCCACCTTTGGTGGTCTAACAGACGTCCAGCCCGTCTTATCCGCTTTGTGGCTCCTTTATTAGACTCTTCACTGCACTTTAACCACCTCAGCTTGTAATCCTCATTGTTTCCTTCTTCCCTTTGGAGCAGGAGAGATCCATCCCTGTAATTAAAGCAGATCTGTAACAGAAAGGCGCAAAATCCGGATGATTGAGCCAAAATAATTCAAGATAAAATGAAAACGTCTAAAAATGGAGACGACAGCACTTGTAAGAGCTTTTCTAACCTTTTCTTAATTATAATTGAATCCAAGTGACGGGTAGACCGCAGGTTTTATTGTACATACTCTACTGGAATGTAAGCAGGCGAGATTTTTGTTTTTTCCTGCAGTTTTTGGTCATTGGGGGGCTCTGGGATGAGGTGGGTCTTTTGGGGGGGAGAAGTTTGACTTGTTTGCTCCTTTTTTGTTTGTTTTCTTGTCCCGCTTGCAGAAGCACCACACAACACAACCTAAAGCTTTCACCACATATCTGAGGTAAACGAGTTCAAGTGCTTTTAAAGTTTATTCCAATGGCTTTCAGGTGTGCCACTCTGTATCTGTTAGAAGGTTAAACTATTTTATGGAGGATAAAAATGCCAAAAGGGGTTATTTGTATGAAGGAATATATAAATTTATATATATATTATATTTAATATATTAGATGATGCATAGTTTAAGGTTATGTTAGAGGCTTTTTTGCACTAGTTGAATGTTTCTGTGATTAAATGTTAGCTGGAGTTTGTCGAAAAAGCAGATTATTTTTGCAGAGCAACATCACTGATTTCATTTCCTGGTTTCTACTGTATCTCCTCTTTGTTTTCTATTTGAATTGTAGTTCATCAGCAGACATTGTGTGTGTTTTTTGTATTTATATTGTACTGTTGGACTTATAGCAATGAAAATACTGTTGTAATCCAGCTCCTTTAATACTGTTTTATAGTCTGTGTATCAATAAATCCAGGTGTAAAATGATACGTGTGGCTCTTTGTGTGGATTTCCTGTTGAAAACAAATACATGTTTTAAAAACGTTTATCTTTATTGCAAAAAATGTGAGGGAAACATGTTTTTTTTTTTGGTCAGCATGACTTTTGTGTGCGCCGCCAACGCATTTCATGCTTTAAAAACAGCTGCATCATCACATTCAACAAGTGCATTCTCTATGTAGACTCCAGAATGGCTCTTCAGCAGCGACCACGCGGCTCTTTATTGTCATTCTAAATGAAGTATTTCCATTAGAAAGAAGAACAAAGCATCCTGATTATGTGTGCGCTCCCCGGCAACCTTTCATCTCCCTTTATGCTCGCCTATATAACAGAAAAGGCGCGATTTGTTTGCGCTCCTGGCGGGAACAGCAGCTCTGACTAACAACTATGGAGCGTTTTCTTTAGTACAAAAAAAAAAACGAATAAGAAATATGCTTAAGGATAAAGCAGATGGTCAAACGGGGACAATGATCTTCCTGGATGCGATGTCCAAGGATAAAGTCCACCTGGCCAGGTTTGTTCTGGATGCGCTGGATGGAGAAATCGTGGACTCCAAAACGGATGACGCGCAGACGCCCCTCATCTCGTCCGTTTTGTTACCAGAGCAGACACGGTGTAAGTTTATGGAGCTCCTGCTGCAAAGAGGGGCCAGTGTCAACAGCCAGGACGGCGCAGGCCGCACTGCCCTCAGCTACGCCTGCGAGAAGGGCTACTTGGACGCGGTGAAGATCCTGGTGCGCAACAACGCGGATCCGGACCTCGCGGACGTCTGGGGGAACAGCGCGCTGATGTACGCCGCGGCGGCGGGTCACTATCCCGTCGTTGAGTATCTGGTGAGAGCTTTCAAACGACTGGGGCTGCAGATAGACCGGATCAACAAAGCTGGGAACTCCGCCGTCGAGGTGGCAAAGTTCCTCGGCCACAGAGACTGCGTTTGCGCGCTCACCGGCGGCTCCAAGAAGAGCTGGAAGAGCACAGAGGACGCGCGGGAACAGCCGCCGCCAAGTCCTGGTCCGGAGATACTAGATTTTCACAAGAAAGTTGGAGAAGTCACGAGCAGACTGGAAGTTCTCCAAACGCGCAAGGACGCACTTCAAAAGAGTTACAACCGGCAAACGAAACACCGGATAAAAATGACTCGAATGCCGTCCATGGACTCCATCGAGGAGTTTCAAATCGAGCCATTTTCGTCTCGTAAACAGGAGGTAGTTTTCTCTGGGGTGCGCGACCCCGCGCCCCCGCCGCGGACTCTTAACAAGTACGCAAACTTTGAGCAGCCAAAAAAAGCGGAGAATCTTAACTCTCCCGCTGACCACCTCTTACCCCCACTCAAACGCAGCCTTGAGGATCAAAAAAAGAGTTTGCTTTTTCCCCCGCAAGCCACAAATAACAACCTCCAACCCGGCGCGCCGTCTGCCCTGGACGCTTTCACGCCCATCATCACCGCCCGAAAGGGTGTGACCGAAACATCGTCGGAGAAAACTTTAGATTTCGGGTTGAAAAGATTCAACGAGAGCTATTACAGGAAAAGATGCAGCCTGCCGACAAGCATGTTGAGCCCGGCACCACCGGAGCGTGGCCTGATGCCCGCGCGCAAACTCAGGACGTTAAGGAGGCGCGAAGGCTCGACCGGTGTGGCTCCACCTCTTCAGGTCACCTCGCTGCCGGCCTCCTCCGCAGCCTCGTCTTTGTCGGCGTTCAGGAACAGACTGCTTCGCAGATTCACATCCCCGGAGATTAAAAAGGTCGCAGAAGATTTGGAAAAGGATCCAGTGGTGACATCAGGTCGGATCCCACGATCGGAAACGTTTCCCCAAGACAGGAGACATCCACAGGTGGACAGCAAACCCAGCATTGACAGCATCAGCTCCGTCAAGTGCGAGTTTGACTTTCAGATCAGAAAAGCGGATCAGTAAAATCCACAAAGACTCGTGCGTAAAACCCAACTGACTTATTCTACCTTGGCTCGTGGTTTCCTGTTACGCTTTGACATCCCGGATTAGTCCGTGTCTCACTTTAATGTAGCCTACATTGAAAATATCTCCTGCTTGAACCGGAAAAAGACCCAACGGAGTGCGTAAAAGCGCCAACTCTGGACACGAGACGAAAGCAACTTTTTCAGAGGTTGTCTATGCGCAAACGTCACCACTCCCTCTGGAGTGGGAGGAGAGTTCGTGGAAGGCTGCATCTGTTATGAGTCTTTTCACATTAAGATTACTGTTGTGTTGTTTCTAACAGCGAATAAAATCTGGGTGTGACGCATGCGTGTGGCGATCATGTGATTTTTTTTAGATTTATTGTTGATTTTGTAAATGCTCATCAGCGGTTTTTGATGTTTATTTGTTTTTGTTTATTTGTAACCTCTTTAGCTTCCACAGAGTGGTCGCTAGTCTTACTGGGGTCCATCAGCAAAAAAAACATACATTTTACCAATTTCACAAAACCCGAAAATGATTATTTCACAAAATTCACTAACCAATTCATCATATTTACAGAACCAACATTTGAAACCCCACCGAACCGGAGGATGAGGCGGGAGGGGGGTCGGTGTCTCCCTCCAGATGGTTCAGTCAAACCTGCAGCTGTGGTCAAGCGGAAGAGGAGAAAAAAACTGTATTTGAGGTCATCTACTTCAGGAAATCTGCAGTTTAACAACTTATTTTGTGGTAGAAAAGTAGGCAGATCATTGAGTCAAAAGCGTTCCTCCTTAAATGGGTATGGGCGGGGAAGGGGTCCTTTCTCGGTACCGAAAGGGTTCTGCAGCACATCTATTTTTTCCTTTTGTGCTGCATTCGCGATGGTCTGTGCGTGACTTTTCCTCGCCTAATAGAGGCACGGCTGCTCCTTTCTCTCTCTCTCTCCACCCTCCCCCCTCCAGATTTTTTCCTCACCACCTCCCTTTCCCGCGAGCCTTCCTCTCTTCTCTTTTCGCGGGTTTGGTTCAGGGTTCCCGGTCACTCAGACCCCCTTTTTGACCTCCCAGCGCCGGGGAAGCTGGAAGCGATGGGACGCCGCGTTTTCAGCACCACGGAGAGCACCCGACTTCTGCTGCTGGGTAAGAGGGTGAGTGCGTGAGCGTGCGTGTCCAGTTGTCGTGACTCCCCACTGCAGTGCCTTTACATTCACGTACCCACGGCGCGCCTTCACCCTTCTTGTGCGTGTTTTTCTAGTCTACCCCGTCCCCCCCAACTAAATGGTTGAAAAAGTTCGATCAGCACCGCAGTTTGTCACTTTCTGCGGTGCTGTCACGCATTCAGGGACTGGCTGTTGTTCCCCTGATGCTGCAGCATCCGCGATGCGTTCATCCGGATTCTTAGTTTGTTCCCGAAACCCAAACGCAACTTTGATCCGTTCTTTTTTGCTGATCACGCACAATTTCACGTGATGCGCGGAGAGCTGCATGAACTCCTCATCCCTACTGATGTTTTTTTTTTTTTTGTTTTTTTTGGATAGGTGTGCTGGCGCTGTCCGTGGTGCTGGCGGAGCAGGAGGGAGAGAACCTGTCCGGGCTCTCCGAGAACCCCGACAGAGCCATCTTCGCCGTGCGGGAGAACAGCACGACCTGCCTGATGGTGGAGTTCGCCGTCAAAATCCTGGTGCCATATGACGTGCTCGCGCTCAACGGGATAGACGTAAGGAATCCCCGAAACGAGGAGACAACGACGGGAAATAAACGTGACTCCTTTCGTGACTCATCATCTGAAAAAAAATGTCTTTAAATGCCACGAAAATCTGTCACCCAACAGCATCCATCAAATCTAGGAACATTTATGCACAATCACATCTAAACGATTAAAAAAACTGTTTTTATTATTTAAATTAGTTTGATTCCCAAAATAATAGGGGGGGGGGGTACTTTTCTGACACTATAACTTTGATGTTCGACCCTCCTGAATGATGTCCAACTGTTTTCCTAATAATACCCCCCCCCCCCCTTATGTTCTTTTGATGAAGTTTTTTGCGTGACCCCCCTCCCTGAGTTTTTGTCACTTTTTGCTTTTCTCAGCTGATCACAGAGCAGGCGTATTTCACTTTGCCCCGCAGCGCAGATATCGAGGGGAAATGTGGGGCCACGGAGTCAGAGATCCACATTTCTTGGAAGAACGGCGCGTACCTTCTGCGCATTTACTTCTCCAAGGTGAGCGAAGAAAGCGCAATATTGCGCCAAATTTCCCATTGTGGTTGGAGAAATACCAAAAAAAAAAAAAGGTTCAGGTTGTTCTTGAAATGAGTTCCAATTTCTGCTGAACTTTCCGGTTGCGCACGTGCTTTGCAGGAGTTCCGGGACAAAGGCACGGAGGTGTGGAAGATCAGCAAAGTCCAGTTCGTCTATGACACCTCCGAGACGTCGCATTTCATCAACGCTTACAACCGTGAGTGCGCGCGGGCGCGCGCCTCCGTGCGTGCCGGCAGATACTCAGCACATTTATTCCACCCCCTCCGCTTTGATCGCAGCTTGCGCGCATTCATCTGACAGCACTGGAATTAGATAACTGGCACGGATTTGTGGATTTCACCCGCATGGGCTCATCCATTTTGGAATAATTCATGCAAATGTGTGCTACACATCTCATAATTTAGAAAGCATTTCATTTTTTTGTGAAATTTCCCGAATTTAGTCTTCAAAAAAGGAGCATCTATGGTCCTTTAAGGTCCTCCGTAAACCGACCTCATGCGTCTTTCTGCTCCCCATCGCTCCTTTTCTTCTCCAGCTGGGAAGCACACAGCCAGCACTCACCGTCTGTCGGCCCTGGTGACCCCTGCAGGCCGCTCCTACGTCTGTGCGGCCCAGCAGTCCTTCACCCTCATCTCCAGCGACCACCAGAAGGGCATCTCCGTCTCCATGTACGACATCCAGCTTCAGCCCTTCGACATGGCCTCTGACTTCATGTTCGGCGAACGTAAGAGAGCATCTTCACCTCTGATTCTAGTTTTGGAGAACTGATGACTTAAAAAGTGCAGCTCCACAATACAACCACACACACACACCTACACATCTATACGCTACTGTTGTGTATCAAACTGGGATTCGTCTTCTTACAGCCTACAAGTGCATCATGGACCAGCGGGAGCGCCTGGAGGAGACCCTCCCCCTCATCCTGGGCCTCATTTTAGGTCTGATAATCATCATCACACTCACCATCTACCACTTCCACCTCAAGCTGACAGCCAATCAGCCCCAGCTCCCCAGAGACCGCTCCATGTACAAGAACATGTAGTGCCGCAGCCACCCAGCCCCCCCTCCCAAAGCCATCACGACCGCAGACATTTCCTCAGAGCACCCCCCCCCCCCCCCCCCCCCCCCCCGACCTCCGACACCTCAGAGGACTTTTGTTCCAGCTCTGGACCGAGTCCTCGATCCGAGAGCGGCCAACACCGAACTGTCCATCTGGAGCTTTCCGGCCGTCGAAGCTCGACTCAACGGGACAGCTGGGGACGCACAAACTGACCGCACAATTAGATCAGAGAAAAACAGAAAAAGAAGACATTCCAGCTTCTGCGTTCACCATCCTTTCTGTTCCTAACCCATGTCTTCTGCTTCATCTCCATGTTTTGTCACTTTGAATGCAGCCATAGTGTTGACAGTGTAGTGAACAGTGTGTGTTTTTCTCTTTCTTTGGGGTTATTTTGCTTTCACTTCAGCAGAACTTTGCTACAAACCAATGCGTGGAACATATCAAAGGAAGAAAAAACTAAAAACAGCAGATACTGAACAGAAGATTATTGCATTTATGCAGAGAGATTATTGAAAGTCTATGCATAAACCTTTGTTGATGCAACCGTGTGCACTATTCTGTCCTGTCTGAAATAAATTGCTGGAGAACTCTTGCATTTCCCTTCATTACCACAGAATATAATTCATGTTTTTAAGGCTGAAAATTCTTCTTCAATTTGTGAGAAACTCAGATGGAGTAAAAAAAAATATCCAAGTTGATGCTCGACGTGTTCAGATTGGGAGCAGGTGACTGATCGTTCCGCCAGACGAGACACAAAGGCGAAGATGAAGTATTGATTTTTGTGCTGGAACTCAAAGAAAACACAATTTGAAGGAGTGAACTGAGAAAAAAAACAGCATTTTTTTGTCCTCTTAGAGCTGCTTTGGCATCATGAACATGTCATCACCATCTAAGCCCATTTATCCAGTTATTTCCTCACATTTAGCGGCTGCAGAGAGAATAGAGATGAAGAAAATATGAAATAAAATCTACACCACTCCTATGAACCACAGTTTAACAGTATATAAATAAAAGTCAGAAGTTAGCTCAGATGCTGTTACGAAAGCTCAAGAAAAATCTATTTTTGATTTTGCTTTATGGATAACGAGTTTAATATCCTTTAATTCTGATGACCTCAGCTGACAGAATATTTCATAGAAGACAATGTAGAATATTTAGTAAATCTTAAGTTGAAGTCAAAAAAGTGTACAATTTCAGATTTAATTAAGTTGGATTTGATTTTAGTTTATTTCAAGTAGTTTTATCAACAAAAACAATAGAAAAACACAACAATAAGTGACAGAATGTATAGACATTTTAAATCTATTCAGGTTATTAATTTGATAAGAAAACATAGAAAAAGAAGTGTTATTTTTTGAACAGACCACACAAAGGCTCAATTGCGTTTGTCTTATGAATTAAGAGTTGCGTGTTCTATAAAGGAGAGGAATTCTGGGGTCTATTGCTGACAGAGTGGTGTTAACTAAACCCGAAGCAGAGCCATTTTTAGACTTTCTTTCCAAAAAAAAGAACCATTTAGATTTGATTTCGGTTCATTTCAAGCAATTTCAGCGACAAAAACACCCAAAAAAATAAAATGCTTAGATGTTTTAAAACTATATTAATCCCTAAATTGATTGGAAAACAAAGAAAAGGATGTTATCTTCCTAACATTTTAATTGCTCCTAATCATAGCTAGACACATTTGCATTTTTACATACAGAACACACATTGAATCCAGCAAATATTAAAATCAAAAATGGGAGATTTAGAGACAATTCAGAATCACTGTCATCTTATCTTTGTGTTGACTGGTCTAGTAAACAAAAAATGTATTTTTTCTTCTCATTTTCTCTGAAAATGCTCACTAAAAGTCTCAACATGTAACATTTTTGATTTCCTTCTCCAATTGTCTTTGCTACGTTTGTTTGGAATATTTTAAAAGTAACCCTGTAAACTGCTTTAAAATTCAAATGAACCTTTATTTGCTTCTTTGGGTTCTGTTCTTTTACAAACTGAAATAATTTCTTAAAGAGCCAATCGTTTTCTGTCAATGTGGTTAAAGTATAACTTCTGCTCATTTTCCTTTTGAGCTAATCTATTATTTTTTTAACCTTTTTATAATTCCTTTTTAGTTTCTGTGTGTGATCGTAAGATTTGCTTTTTGTATTGACTTCTCTTAGTTTGGGTTTTTTTGTTTGTTTTAACCCTTGTGCTATCTTAGATGACCCCCCCCCCCCCCCCCTTCCATTGACGTGTTCTCCCTACCATGACAAAGGTGGATAAAGGTGGAAAGATTTCATGTAATCCATGGACACCAGTGAAGATCACAAATCATTGAAGAAAAAAGGTTCAGAGCTCTGTCTAGTGCAGTGTTTTTCAACCAGTGTGCCGCGGCACACTAGTGTGCCGTGGGAGATGGTCAAGTGTGCCGTGGAGAAATTGCCCTCATTAATCATTCACTGATCTAAAAACATTTCCCATCTCCAGGATATCAGCTCTTTGTTCATCCAAACAGGCCCTGATAAAACACTGAGTAGTTAGGAATATGAAAGATCTTAAAATTACTTTTTCTTTGTGTTTATTTAATTCTATTAAAGACATTTTGATAAGGATTACGTTACCGCGATTTACCTGCAGCTATGACAGTTTGCGGAAAAGTCCTGCCCCTTCAACTGTCTCCACCAATCATTCTTGAAGGCTTAATCACATGTCATCAGTCTGACCAATCAGAAGTGCTTAAAGTCTTCACTTCCTTGTTCTTAATTCTGCTGATAAAGTCGCTCAGTTCTAACAAAAATACCGGCTAAAACTCTTCTTTAGCGGTGTAGCTTTCCACAGAATCCGGTGTCAGACCGTGAAACAAGTGGACAATACAATAAATCTCAGAGACGCGAGTCTTTCTGCAAGTTTTCGGCACTTTTCACACTACATCTCCCATGATGCATTGGCTTAAAGAGCCAGTGTCCCAGCGCACAATGAGTTGTCCTTGCGAAACGCCTTGAAACCACAACAAACAAACAGTTTCTAAATTTTTCTAATTTAACTTTCATTTCATCTCTTAGAAAAAACAGCCGCAACTTCCTGCTTTTCCGGCCACAATTATCACAAAAATACACGTGCGATTGCTGGCGGGCGGGGGGGGGGGGGGGGGGGGGGGGGGTTGGGGGGTAAGCTGTCGATCAATACAGACCATGAATTTCTGTTGTTTTTGTTTTTTTTGGATGCTGGTGTGCCGCGGGATTTTTGTCAAGGTTAAAGTGTGCCGTGGCTCAAAAAAGGTTGAAAAACACTGGTCTAGTGGGTCTAGATGACCCCACTCCCAATGTTAAAATGCCTAGGATAGCACAAGGGTTAATTAGTGCTCAATTCAGGTGTGTTTTTGGTTTTTAAGTCTTTTTCTCTTGTAATAGAAAAAAAACACATTTCTGATTTGCCAAAACTGTTTCCTATTGAATCTGTTTTTTTTCTTTGTTCTTCACTTTCTGAATTTGGACGCAGCTTTTTCCCATCAAAAACTTCAGATTTGGACCTCCTAATCTTCCACCAATCACCAAGAGACGGGTTTCAAACGTCTTCACGAGGGTCTCCGTCCTACTGCCATCCCCTTCATGGACAGTTCTCCAAACTCCTTCTGGAAGGAAAAGGTTCTGAGGTCGGAACCGTCCATGATAACGGGTCAGTGCTTTACTATAAAGGTTCATATTTTGTGGTCATGTCTACTGTTGTTTGCTGATTAACCCTTGTTCTATCCTAGGCACTTTAACGTTGGGAGTTGGGTCATCTAGACCCACTAGACAGTGCTCTTAACCTTTTTTCTTCAATGATTTGTGATCTTCACTGGTGTCCATGGATTACATGAAATCTTTCCACCTTTATCCACCTTTGTCATGGTAGGGAGAACACGTCATTGTAAGGGGGGGGGGTCATAGGATAGCACAAGGTTACGCTGTATGACATGTATGTATAATATGTTTCTCTGTATGTTTCTGTCTGCCTTTGGACAACAGATGTAATTCAGCTTTTGTGCTAATTTATGCTCCAACTCTGCTAAAACATTGATTAATGTCGCTTTTCCCAATTGAAATCAAATAAACAGTTTATTTGCTGAGTTCTGGACTTTTGCTGTGAGTGAAAAAAAAAAAAACTCTCAGAGGAGTCCGAGACGGAAATCCTTAACGTCAGCATGGATGCTTGATTTTGCTTTTAAAGTCCCCCTCTGACCATATTTTGATCTATTCTCAATGTGTTCCCTAGTTTCTACAAAGCTGCAGGAGTTCATCAGAAATTCACCCCTCCCACTAGCTTACAGCCCCTCACAACCTCAACCGCATATTGGTGGTGCGACGAGCAACATTGGAGCTAACCAGCCCTACAGTTTAGATCCAGATTTCAGGTCAGACGAGGAAAACAGAGACGTTCATGGATCTATTTGTCTGCAGGTGGGTGCATCAGAATGGGGCGGAGCAGGGCACTTTTGGCCCCGCCCCACATATTTTCGACAACACAAATACATTATTTTTGAAACGGCACGTTTTCACCTGCTCGTTTCAACAAAGAAATTAACAAAAATGCAATTTTAAGCCTAATTTTGTTAGTTAATGACCTCGGTGTTAAAAACACATTTTTTCCATCGGAGTGGGACTTTAACGTGTAATGAGGTGAGAACTGTTGTAAAAGAAAACAGCTGGGATCGGAAAATATGAGGAAGAGGTGACTGAACGTAACTCTGTAAAGTGCTTCTAATAAAACACACAATTAAAGCAAAAAAAAGATGTTTTCCTGCTTTAGCGTCTTTTTTTAATTGAAACCAGATTCACCGATAACAAACATGCAGTTTCAGTGTACAGGCCAGAACCACATTAAAGTGTAACTCATTCAGATCTGAACACACGGTGGAGGTTTAGCTCACGACAAACACACACCTGCTCTCAGGGTCTGTACAAACACACTCCTCCCGCACGCGCACCGTCGTATTTACAGATCACAGTGAGGGACGGGGTCAAAACGATGTGGTTAGAGGGGGGCGGGGCTTCACCGTTCTCCGTTTCAGTGACGATGACAGACCGGCGCAGTAGAAAGGACCCCCCTCCATGAAAAAAACACACAAGGAGGCTGCCATAAAAGAAGCAAAAATGTTCAGTGAAGTGTTTTTTTTTTTTTTTTTGCCAAACTCTTATCTGTGCTACATTTAAACGGTAACAGTGTGATTTTAGAAACCGGTTTGCGGTATTGCTTGGAGGACATAAAAGCCGACGTTCTTTAAACCAAAAATCCCCAGACGAAAGGAAGAAGAAGAAAAGGAAAAAAAAGGCCACACTACAAACAAAAATATACCTTCCCTTTCAATAAATAAATAAATACTTTAAAATATTGTACAAAATTTGAACTTTACCCTTTTTTTCCAACATTTAATGGAAGTTCTGTCTACAAATATGAGTTCATAAATATATTACTTTTAGCAACACTCGTGTTTAGGTGGATTTATTTGGAATATTTCGTAATTTTAAGCAAAAAAATGGATTAAAAACGGTATGAAAAATCTCTGCAGAAACTCTATTAATACTGCTCATATCACAATTGTTACGACACAATAAAATACTGCAAATTATCAAAACTGTACAGAAATACAAGTTCCTCTAAAATACATTTGGAGAAGACTGAAGAGAGCTCGTCAGTTTAGCAGGAGCCGGTCCTCAGTGAAAAACCCCTCCGTTCAGGCTGATTGTTGCCCCCGCCTCCGTCGCTCTGCCTTGGGGGGGCACGGCGTGGTCGGCTCCACCAGCCGCTCAGCTGCTCGCCACACCTTTCTGAAGCTTTGGAAGGCTGATGGCTACCAGGAGTCTCGCTGAAGACTCGTCATCTGGGAAAGGAAGAAGACTGCAGCCGCCCCCGCCCCCCTGCCCTTCGCCCGCCGGACGCTCAGTGAGCGTCTGTGGCACCAAACCCTTTCAGTTCATGGTATAAAAAGGAATCTTTTTAAATCTTAATTTTACCTCCTTTTATCTGTAAATGTTTGTTCCTCTAGCTAAACTACGCGGCGGTTACAGCGGAGAGCCACTGCGGCATTTGGCTGGATGGGGGCGGAGCCGCCCAAGAGGGGAGTGGATGTGGGCGGGATTAGGTCAGCGATGGCGGTAGTGTCTCATGAGGGGAACGATGCAAGAGGGGGGGCCGGACATCTTCAGGAAGGGGTGCTGGAGGAGTTCCTGGGCGGTGGCCCTCTGTGACGGCTCCCTGACCAGCATCATGTCCAGGAAGGACCGCAGCACCGACGACACCTGCAGGACGGACGGAGAGCCTTCAGGCTGTGGAGCAACTGCATGTCAATGTGACCCCCCCCCCACCACCACCATCCACCACCACCAACAAGGCAGCAACGCTGACGGATGTCCGGCAGGTTAAAACGTGCTGTTAGCATCTTTTCTTGTCAATTTCTTTATTTCATTTCATTTTCACAAAAACAAAAATGTACCACAAGTTCTTATAAAAGGAAACTGAAAGAGGACTAAACATTTCTGCTTCTTACATTTTTTGGATAAAACGAACACATTTTAGGGTAAAATAATAAAGAAAAATCATCATATATATGGAGAGTTTACTCTAAAAGGCTTACGAAAAGCAGGATATAGACCCTTCAAAGCGTAAAAAAGAGATTTTTGTGCTTTAATGTGTATTTTTGTACTTTAAATTAAGTTTTTTCTTCTAAAATAGTTTTGATAAAAGTCTTTCACAAACAGGCCCTTTCAGAAATACGTCTTACGTTATGAAACATTTTCTTTAAATGATTAAAAATAAGTCTTTTGGTCACTGAGAAATGTTTTCGTAAACCAAGATTGCCGTGGAAGATTTTTCTCAATAAGATTATTTTTCTTGCATGACAGAAAAAAAAGACAGTTTCTTCCTTAAGATTCGGTTTCTGCAATGTGGGAATCAAGAGAGAAAAGAAAATTCTTCATGTTTATGACAAATTTTAAAGCAAATCTGTCAGTACGGAGAAGAATGTCACTTGTCTTATTCCTAACCTTGTGTGATTCTTTTAGCCGGGGGGGCAGGTTGTCCCGTATCCTCCTCATGGCCTGCAGAGGGGGCTCATTGAAGTAAGGGGGCTCCCCGTCCACCATCTCGATAACCATGATGCCCAAAGACCAGATGTCCACCTGAACACACAGAGAAACCAGTCAAACTGCTTGGAATGAAGCATGAACCCCCCCCCACCTCCAGCTAACACCGAGCCCCCACCTCTGTGCCATACGGCAGTCTGGAAATGACCTCTGGCGCCATCCAGTAGGGCGTGCCCACCAGAGACTTCCTCTTGGGCACTTCTTTGGAAACTTGGGCGCAGAAGCCAAAGTCGGAGAGCTTGATCTGCAGATCAACACAGCTTTCAGCCGTGGAGCAGGTGAGACCTTCCACACACGACACTCATCTCTCCTAACTACGTTTCCACGAATCCTCTCTTATCAGCTCGTTAAGAGACACCTAATTAGCGGATAAAGATCTGACGGAGACTCTCCTACCCGGCCGTCGCTGGTCAGCAGAATGGAGTCGCTCTTGATGTCGCGGTGGATGACGCCCTGCGTGTGCAGGTAGGACAGAGCCCTCAGCACCGACAGGCACACGGTGGCAATCTGCTCCTCGTTCATCCTGAACACGGGAAGAAAACACGGAACAAAAGCCTTGATAAAAGGCTGATAAAGACCTCAAATCTATAAGAAGAAGCAACACTTTCCAAATTTCTTTTTGTTCATTTCAAAGAAGCGTTGATACATTTCTATTAGAAATGCCATCTGACATGCTTTTATTTTGAAATGACTCTGCAGAGCAGCCAGGAGGGTCCCATATGGCGAGAGGAGAAAAGTTAGTCCGTCTGACTGGCTTCACACGGCTCCACTGAGCATTTGCATGCAGACCCAGCTGGCCAACTGCACTGCCGCTTTATGAACATGTCTGCGCAGAATTAAATAAACTAGAACAGCAAAGACAATAGTTTTGTGTTCATGTCTATCCAACATGCAAAAACTGCACAAAAGTTCCTTCTCTGTGATGTCAGACCTAAACAACTAAAGAGTAATTTTTTAGAAGGGCTTTTAACACTTCCTGGTTGAATGAACGTCAAAATGAAAAGCAAAAAGCAAAAAAAAGGGGAGGTTTGTTCTTAACCACACGGCGTTGTAAAGTGCCATAGAAATAAAGATTCATTCATTCATTCTGACCGTTTAAGCTGCACCAAAGTTTTTTATTTTTCAAATAGGGATTTTGATTAAAGCCCCGCCCCCTTTTGACCCATTCTCACTGGCTCAGCTGCTGCTACACGCCCCTCACTCGCCCCCTCTGCCCCCTTGGTCAGAGCTGCACATGACAAATTCATTTAAAAAAAGGCAGCTTTTCTGTTGTCTTTGTTTCCATAGCAACCATTTTGTTTTTTGCTCTCCTTGGCAACGGAAGTTTGTTATTAACCACAAACACATTCCTAATATGTTTATGTCGTATCTCATATCATATTGTTCAGCTTGAACCGGAGATTTGTGTATCAAATTTTCCCAATTTTATGGCGAAACATGTGAGAGCAACAAGGAAATTCCACTTTTGCGAGCTCGCCACTCGAACGCTGTTTAAAATCTACAAACTTTGAAACCAAATTTTTTTCTCCAAGCAGCTTCCCAGTGATGCTCGAGGAGTCAGGAGGCTCTGAAATCCCAAGGTGGAGATTAAACTTGTAGAAAGTACAAAAGGGTATATTTTTAAGGAAAAGATGGCAGCTTCTTCCCGAGGTCAAAGGTCAACAAAACTTCAGTTGTGGCGGCATGTGTGTGAAATTTTGTGAAGAAAAGCTTTCTTTTCCTTTATTGTGTGAAAAATCGCCAAATTTCACATTTTGCTGCAAAGTGGCTGCCATGCAGTAGGTCTTGCGGCCATCCCATAATGATTTCAAAACTTCCTTTGGACATCCCAGCTGGCGCGTTTGTTTTGGCTCCTTAGCGGATTTTGAAATACATATTTATATTTTTAACCCCTTTAAGAGATTTAGGCCTCGTTTTTTTTTTTTTTTTTTTTTTTTTTTGGGGGGGGGGGGCATTCATTATCCCAAAATTCATTTTGCTCCTTGCAGTCCATGGTGACCACAGGACAGACTCAAATATGATTTCCACTATTTAAAAATTTTGTTTTTGAAATATGAGCGTGGGTGAACTAATAATGACCCTACCACCACCATGCCTCAACGTTTCTACAAGCATTTTATGCTAAAATTAATGAACAAACAAATTTTTCTATTTGTCGATGATTGTCATAGCAGAGTGAAGGACTGTAATTTCTCCAATTTCTCAGACTGGTGGGCTGCAACAATTGCTTCTTTAACATAATTGATCATGTTTCCGGAATGTGAACATCTGGTTATTGTAGCATCGCTCACGCTTGCTAATTAGGAGGTGCGTTCAAGGAGTAAATTTACATTCATATACATCATATCTTATCTGTTTGTATTTATGACATTGATTTGTTCTCATGCGTTAAAGTTTTTTTTACTTTCTATTTTTTCTGTCCTGTAAAACATTCTTTTAAAAATGAAAAATAAATTCCTCTTCTTCACACTTTTACACCCAAGAAGATCAGAAAAGCACACAGGATCACACAAACGAAACGTTTCAGAAGGCAGATTAAAAATTGATTCTCATCGTCTCATCAAAGGAAGTCGTTCTGACCCGAGCATAGACGCACAATTACACGGATCGAGACAAATGTTTAGATGCGCAAAAAAAAGAATGGATGGCAGCTCATTAACCAACTTTTAAAGTATAATTAATATGTGACTGTAATAGTTCAGGACACGCCCCTTCTTCCACTGTCTTAAAATTCCTGAGATCCCCACCAGCTCTTTGTGTGAACACACACACACAAACATCTGTGTGGGAGATTGCTCAAAGTCCTTCACGGCAGCACCGGCACTCAGCCTCACCAAAGCATGTTATTAGCGCCCGACACCGTGCAGCGCTAGCGCTGACACGCCACACAAATGACTGTAATTACACGGCAAGCACAGGGTAAGCTTAACACAATGAGAAGGCCGCTTGGAGACACAACTCAACAACGGGAAAGTTGGGATAAAGTTTCCAGACATGGATTTTCTGTAGGGATGCTCCTGATGCAGACGCATGGATCACGCATGGATGGAACTGGCGGATGTGCAGGTGAAACACGAAGACGGAGGATGAGCAGAGCTGGAAGCGGCTCACAGATTTTAACCCACAACTGTGGATGCTAAAAAAAATCAGACGCCAACTTCAGCCTCGTCTGACTTTTAGGGAAAGGAATAAATACAGAACAACTTTATTAGCAACATCCTCATGATATTAGACAACCGGTTGTTGAATATTACAAATTATTTTTATTATGGTCTGTGAGAAGAACCGTGGCGATAAATCCATATCAGCTTTTTTTGTTGTGATAAATTGTGGAAAAAGGTAAAACAGTTCATGGTCAATAATTTTTGAATATTGAACTGGGAAAAAATTTCCTACTTTTTGTTGTGTTAAATTATGGAGCATTATGGACCTGATGGTTTTTTTTTCAATTGTTAAAAATAAAAAATAAAATCCCCCTTGGTGGTGTACAAGTAAAGGTTACATGTCTTTTCTGATTAAAAAAAACGTCATAAAGCCGATTTTGAAGTTGTATTTTGATCTTTTACTGCGCCACAATGTCACACATTTCAATGAAAATACCTCAAAATGAGGCTTTTCAGGGCAATTATTAGGTTAAAAAAATTGCAATTAAAAGTAGATTAATTACATTAATTAATTAAAGGTCACAATCAATTAGTCGCGCCTTAAAAATTAATTGCATGACAGCACTACTTCCAACAACAATCAAGTGTTGTTATCCTGGAGTCTTGAAAAGGTCAGGGGTCATCCAAGAATGTGACAGTAAACCACCAAATCCCCAGTTGATTTTTTACGCTTAGAACATTTATGAGTCAACAACCTTTCTATACGTTCTTCACAGTTTTGATAGCGTGTACAGCACCTAAGCAGCCATAAACAGAGGAAAGAAAGTCAACGTTCGTTTACCTGGTGTGAGTCACAATGTCTGTGAGAGCCCCTCCCTCAAGGAACTCCATGACCACCCACAGCTCGTCTCCCACCAGATAGCTGTTGTACATGTCCACCACGTTTTCATGATGGTAGTCCCTCATGATCACAACCTTAGACAGAGAGAGGAACATATTAGATATTAGCACAGTAATTATGAAATGGGAAAGTTACTGGAATATATATATATATATATATATATATATATATATATATATATATATATATATATATATATATATATATATATATATATATATATATATATATATATATATATATATATATATATATATATATATATATTTTTTTTTTTTGTAGTTAAGACATAATCATTCAAAACACAAATTGTGATATCGGGATTGAACTAAATCAATACATCAAATAATGTTGAGTTACATTGTTTTTTTGTTAAATTTAATGAAATCATCAGAAAAACGTAGAGTCTCATTTTTTTATGTGAGATATAAATAATGTCAGTTATGATCTGATGAGTGATTTAGTACAATTTTTCTCATAACAATGTCAGTTTTAGAAAAAATGTTGAGATGAGTGATGAAGTAGAAAAAATAACCTCTTTTACCCACTGTCTCAAATTTGATCCACACATTTTTGACGTGGTGTAACTTTATTTAAAACAAATCAATTAACAACACATTTTATGTTTTTTTCAATGCATCAAGTAGTCATTTCAAGAAATGAATAACAATAGATGAGGTATTTTCACCAGTTTAAAAAATAATAAGCAGACAAAATTTCCCGCCAAAAATGTTTTTGAAATTTCATGGCAGCAACCATTTTTTAGGTAAGTAGGAAAAGCCCTCTGATGCCCCTACTGGAGTAAAACTGAACCACAGGGGAGAAAACATTAAGTTTCTGCAGAGCGGCAGTAGTTCATCAGAAATTCCCCTCTGAGTTGTGAATGGGACTGTTGGCACAAAGCAAATCCGCCCCCCTTCCCTTCACCACACCTCAGAACTCAGGGAAGGGAGTTTGTGGCCCTTTTTCCGTTTACAGCATTTATACGTCTGCTCCTGATTCACAACGATTTAAACAGAGAAATAGCCAGAAACGCATCGTTTTCTTTATTTATGCCCACCATCGTCAGAAAAATGCCACAAAAACATGTTGAAAACACTAAAATAAGATTTCCTTGGAGTGGAAAATCTTGATCATGCTAATAAGATAGGTGTCTCACAAATGCGTCAATCAGGTAAAAGAAAATTAAAAATCATACTAAAGAAATTCAGATAAAAAAAACAGTTGTTTTTTTACTATGTATTTTTTTATGAACTTAAATTTCCCTTTGTCTCTTCCAAACATGTTCTGGAGGCTTAACCATAAAAGGATTATGCTGGGATATTAATAGGATTACATAAAGCAAATTGACTCCCAGCTGAACACCCACTGCTGTGCTAACGCCTCACATGTGCCTCTGTTCCTGTACCTCCATTTCTGCCGGCGAAAGACTCGCATAAAACCAAGTCAGCACCCGAGTGGACAACACGCCGATCCTTATCCCGTCTGTCAGGGCCTCAAACGCCGTTTGACTGCAAACGTGGTTGTTTTCTGTCCAAATGCAAATGAGCTGCGCCTCATTTTCTGCGCTCTCACAACAGCGCTGGATGCATTTGTTGCCTTTGGGTTTCAGTTTGATCACTTGTTAAATTTAGTACATGAATGCAATTACAGATGCAGAAAAGTGTTAGTGGTTCAATGAACATGTCAGGAAATGAAAGGTTCATTTTTATTCCATGCGATGACATTCAAACCTCAAGCAGCTCTGATGCTTTTCAGTGTTTGTGGAGCAGGAATCTCACAAAAACATGAACCGTTGTTCGATTAGTGCCAGACCCAGAGCCAGAGAAAGGCAATCTGTCTGCAGGGAGAGCTGGACTCACCTCATTAAAGAGCAGCTCCCTCCTCTGCTGCTTCCTCAGGTCCATCTTCTTCACCGCCACCTGCTTGCCGCTGTGCTTCTCGCTGGCGATGCACACGATACCCGTGGAGCCCTCGCCAATCTTGATGAAGTTGTCCAGGTATTCCCGGGGGTCACCTAGTCCCAAACGGAGCGTGAAAGGAAAGACACAGAATCTGGAGGTGCCGCCGTTTCTGGGCGCAGCGTCTCACCTGGGTTGACCACCAGCTGGAGGGCAGCTCTGAACTGCTCATGAGAGACTCTGGAGGGTTGAGTGTCTGAACTGGAGCCCCATGAGGGCGGGGGATAAGCCCCCGGGAGAATGTAGGGGGACGACGGCTGGGAGTAGGCACCCTGTGTGAACACGAGGTTAATAAAACCCATGAGGGTAAAGGCAAACACTTCAATACAATCCACGGCAGGTCACCTTCATGACTCACCTGAGGGGTGTACGGTGGGCTGGGCTGGGAGGGGGGGTGATGGTACGGAGAGGGTTTGTAATGGTGAAAGACAGGGGGGTATGGTAGGTGTGCCGGGGGATAACCAGGCGGTTTGGCATGGCTCTGAGGTAGCTTAAGAGGCCCTCGGGGGCCGGCGTCAACGCCTACAACCGGAGGAATGTCGCTGCGAGGCGGTCGCTCGTAGTCGCCCTGAAAAGGAAAGAAAGAGAACTTCAACCCCAGCTAGGTGGCTGTCGAGTTTATTTCTGAAAACACTAGACGGTAGAGCCTAAACATGATTTTTTCACAGCGATTTTTAATAAAGAAATACTCAGAAATTGAATTTAAAGTTTAATTTTCTCATTATATCTCCTCTATCATGAGTACATTTCTTATCAGCGTAGGCCTTTAACAACATTTGTTCTTCAACAATTCCTAAATAAACTCTCTTCAGACTTGTTTTCTAAGGAACCATTGCATAGATTCAGAGCGTCAGTGCATCCATCAGGGTGGAGGTCCAGGCAGGAGAAAGGAGCTGAGACTGAGGACCCCAGCAGGTTTAGGGGTTTTACTGATGACTTATGGTTAGGGTGTTATCATGTTGGGTGTCGGAACGCAGGAGCTTGATCAAACACTGCGTGTAAAGGTACAACGGCCTTGGACAGTTTTACAGGGACAGCCATCATACTTCATCCTCAGAGGCCTGAAATGCTCCCCGGCCGCCTCGTCCATCATCCGGAGTTCAAAGCGCATTCGGGCACGTCTGAGGAGGAAGGCAGGCTTCACGCTGTACACATGAATGCAAAATCAAGGATAAACTTTACGACCAAGCCCCCTCAGAACGAGCAGTAGGATTTCATTTGTAATAAAATTCAATTCAGACGGAGCGCATAAATAAAATCTCCCCCCTTTTGGTTTCTGTGTCTTCGTCCTCCCTGTAGAGACAGAGCTGGAAGAGGAAGAGGAGGAGGAGGAGGAGGAGAAGGAGGAGCACTGATGTGCTGGGATGATGTGTAATTACATGATGTGGACTCCTTTAATCAATCACTCTGAGGCAGGTGGATGTGAAGGGAGGGGGGGGCTTGCTGGGAACCCACCCCCTAACCTCCCTTCCGCCGCCACTGTTGGCCAACGCGGCATACTGGCTGTCAGCCGAGGGTCTCCTGATCCATGTTGGTTAAACGCGCATTAATCTGAGTTTGGCAGGGTAATCAACAACCTAACTCAACTGTGAAATTGAATTCCGGGATGGAACATCGTCGGGCCGGTTTTATGCTAAGGCTGCAGAAAGGAAAAGTGCCGCAACATCAATTTGTCACAGAGAGCAGCGACACTGAGCTCGCCATAGAGGCGGCGAGGAAGCGGGAGAGGAGGAGGGGGTCTTTTGTGTGCGGCTGAGAAAGCGTGGCGTCTGAAGTGACACCCCCCACAAGCTCCAAACAACAGCTGAGGACTCCTCACTTTCAGAGGAGGGAGGGGGCTCGGGGAAGCCGCCCTGCTTCATTTTCAGATCACAGGTTGTGCATCACGTGACGCTACAGTGATAAACAAAAACGGGGAGAACAATCCAGCATCATTTTTCTGCTATTCTTGCACTCTGGCTGTTTTTTTCCTGAGTGGCTATTTACTGAAGCATGCAGGTTAAATGGCTTTTCGCGGAGGCCCCCCTGGGATCTACATCAGCAAACCGCGTTTGCCTTTCAGAGGCCGGACCGGCTGTGCAGAGGGAAGAGAGCTGTGAAATGGTCCTGTGTAATGGGCTTAATGAGGCCATGACGCCTTTGAAGGAAGATGTATAAACTACACACGATGACTTAGAGTGACCCCGCCGCCGCCGCCGCCGCCGCTGCCGCCGCTGCTCCTACTCTCATCGACCACCTCGGTGCGGAAAATGTGCTTCTTTCAGGTAAAAATATTAGTGTAGTAAAAACACAGAGAGGAACTCCCACAGGGAACAAACTGTTAAATTACACGGACAATATCACAATGACATTTTCAGTTTTTGTCAGCTCAGATCCATATTTCTCTTTTTTTTTCTTTCTCCACTGCAGCTCAGCAGCAACACAGCAGCTCCATGACGACGAACTGGACCCAAGCGCTCTTGATTCACATTTTTAAAAGATAAATAATTACAAAATGGTGTAAGGGAAGCCAAACAGAATTTTAAGAAGGCTAAAAAGACCCTTGTTTCAATAAAAGTGATCTGTTTGTTCTGTCTGGCAAGACAAATAATCTTTTAGTGCAGTTTGTCCAAAACAAAAGTTTAAGAAAACGTATCTTAGTGAATAGAATGTTTTCCTAGTTCCTAGTGAGACCATTTTTCTTACCTCCTTGGCAGATTTTTTGGTTATTTAAAGACTTTTTTTCTTGAAAAGTAAAAAATGTGCTTCTCAAAAGAAGGTAAAAAATATGTAAAAAAATGTTTTTTCTTAATATAAGTGAAAGAAAATCTGCCATTAGAACTAGTTTAACCTGTCTTGGTAAGATTTCCCAAAATAAGTTCTCAACTTTTACACTGAAAAAAGATTTCTTTTCAAAACAAGTTAAACAAGTGGAAAAATCTGCCAATGCAACAAGCAGAATTTCTTTAAATAAGTTGGAATTTTCTGCCTTTTAAAAATGAAACTAAATCTTAAAATTAGCTACAAATACTCATATTTAGGTAAATGGCTCTGGGAATTGTAAATATGTCCTAAAATCAGTGTTTTTGCTCAAAAAATCTATCTTTAAATTTGGTATATCAAAACATTTCCTTCTCAAATATATTATATTTTGGGTGGTAAAACAGTCCATCTATCTTTTTTCTAAATTATGATTAATAGAGTTACACTTTAAAAAATTAAATGTGAATGTTTGTGTATTTACAAAAACTAATTTCTGTTCTGAGTTAAATCAAAGCTAGTTTGTTTCTTGAAAAAAGTGCACCCCCCATTCACAAATAAACTTTTATAATATTATATGACATATAAAAACAAAATTTCTTTATCAGAACTTTTGCTTAAAACACAATCTTTTCATGATCAAAAGACACAGCAAGATCTATAGTTTTAAAGTAGGTCATTACATCTCATGGAAAAGTTACTTGTAAGTTAGTTATGTTTTAAATGAAGTGTAATAAGATATTTAAACCAGAAACTAGACAAAATTACCTGGGTAGATTTTATTTTTTTGCAGTGTAAGCCAAAATGTAATCATGAAATTATCTATAGACATTCATATTTAGGTCTATTACTCTGGTAGATGGAAAAATCCTGTTTTCAACCAAGTGTGAATTGTTGAAATTATTTCTAGACCAATAAAATAAGAGTAGAATTATGCATTTTGAGATACATTTATGAATGTGACAAGTTAAAATAATGATTTAATTAGAGGGACGACTTAAGATAAGATGTTTTCAGGATCAAACAACTCCAGATTTTCAAGATTTCTTGTCTTTTAAGTCATAACATCTTCCTAAGATGTTTCTATCAGTTAGTATTGTTTTATATCAAGTGTAGTAAGATAATTAAACTAGAGACTAGACACAAATAATTATTTGGTGTTTTGCAAAGAAGCTATTGCAACTAAATACTTTATGACACGCACAAAAACATATGAAGCCTATAAGAATTATGGGAAACATATAGCTACAACAAATATTTTATCAAGAATTTTAGTTTCTGCCTTTATATATCATAGCAATTTCGGCTCAACTACACTTAACTAAACTAAACTTTGCTTTTAGACATTCGAGATATTTAACCAGGTTTTATCTTTGATCTTCACCTTTCCAAACTTTTCTCAAAATCACAGAATTTTTGTCTTATTAAAATCTAAAAATACGGAAATTAGGATTAAAGCTCTGGACCATAGAAATACTTAATTACGTCTCAAAAAAACCTCAGATTTCACTGCAACCTTTGGTCAAAAATGTTGTTTTTAAAGTTCAACAAATTGTAATGGCATTTATCGTCATAACTTAAAAAACGAAAATGTAGATTTATGTTCAAAGAATAAGTTGTAGTTTTAGATTTAATGAGGATTTTTTGAAGATGGACCAAGATTTTGTGGAGTCATTTCCACTTTTCACACTAGTATTTTCTCACTGTAATCAAAATAAACTACAATTAGGTTCATGAAACTCAAAAAAAACCAGCTTATTGGGCTGTGGAACATTACATTTGAAGTATTTATATCTAACAGTTACATTTTTTAGGTTATATTTTGCTTTTTTCACACTCCTCCTTGTTTTTAGAGTTCTATTAAAGTAAAATGGGCAGATCATTTTTCTACTTCCTAGGGATTTTTTTCTCAAGATTAGTTTCCTTTTCCTGTTTTTAGCTACTTCTTTTTGCAGTGATATTACTTCAGCCCTAGTCATACGTGGATATGCTGTTATTTTCGGGTAAAGTTGGACTTTTTTGTGCCAAATCTAAAATGCAACTCTTAACTTTTATTGGATTTATTCACATTTGTTTTTATTTCATGTCAAAATTGTTGCCTTGTTTACAAAAAAATACAAAATGGGATTTTTTTTCATTCTTTCCAATCAGAATAAAGGTTGGTTTTCTTGTTCCAGATATCAAACGCCTCTACAGGAAATTTCATTTTCTACTTTTCTTTTGCTTGTCAAGACCTCCCACCCCTTTTCTTTACTTGCACTGCCATTTAAAGTTTTCTAATTAATGTCCAGGCCGAGTCTTTATTGATCGAAGCGCAGAGACAGTAGCTGCTGGGGACGGGTGATTCTTCTGCAGGCGGCGCCCGCTTTCATTAGGGAAGAGGAGATTAAAAGTGACACCATCTATCTTACAGGAAGAAAAGAAAAATGTGTCTAGGAGGGTTTGGAAGGAGCTGCAGAAAGTAAAAGAGAAGCTTTGGAAGAAGCTGCAGCCATACAAAGGATGATTTGCTGTAATTTCATCAGTTTGGGGAATTTTCAGTCGTAAAGATGAACCCTCATTTCAGGAATCCTCTGCAGATTCGGCTGCTTACCTTGGCTGCGGCCTGAGCGTTAGCCAGACTCTCAGAGAGGCGGGGGTAGGTGTAGGAGCTGTATGAATGAGCCTGGGGGGGGTTCTTGAAAGGGCCCCCGGCCACATAGGGGACCATTTGCTCCTGCAGGCCGGATCCTGAGCGCGACCTCTGTCGGATGGCTGGCGTGGGACTGGTCTGGGTCACGTAGGAACTCTTGGGCCGCTTGTCGTATTCGTCCCGCAGGCCGCCGTAGCTCCACTCGCTGTCTGGGTAGGTGATCTGCTCGCTGTGGAGGGAGGCGCGGGACGGCGTGCCCACTGACGTGTCCCGGTAGTCCTGGCTGGACGAGCCCCCCACCGAAGCGCGGTAGTACCCACTGGAGCCCACTCCGCTCCCCACCGTGGAGGCCACCTCGTCGGCGGAGCGCCCTTTGCTCTCCAGGTAGGTGTGGTAGTCTGGGGGGAGCTTGCCATAGTCTGACTTCTGAGGCATGGCGTCCGGGTAGAAGGGGCTACGGATGAGATGCGAGTGGCCATTCTGCTTGGTGAATCGATAGTGCCTCCCAACAGCCCAGTCCCCGTCGATGGAGAAGCTGGGCTTCCCGGGATCCAGTAAAAAGTCCCTGCTGGACGTGTCCAGGTCACATGAGTAGCGGGAGTAGTAGTGGTTGAATCCATTCTCCTCGGGAGCGGGGGGATGACCCCCTCCCAGGGGCTTGGAGCCAATTCCAGCCTGGTGGAGGCCGGGCGGACTCTCCTTCCGCAGGGAGTTGGAGCGCGTCACCGAGATGTTGTCGAACTCCTCCAGCAGGCCGTTGATGGATGCATCTTTGGGCGGCCGGTTCCCCCGAACGATGGTCTGCGGGTGGAAGGAACAGAGTTAACGGTCAAGACGGAAGGACTGAAGGGAAGGCCGTCGCGACTCCACAAACACATTTGCAGTAAACGTTTGTCATCAAGCATCACCAACAAGTCGTGAACTGACCAAACTAATCCCTCCCCCACTTCCTTCACAGCAGATTAACTTCCTTTTCAGCAGGATGCATTAATAACCACGATGTTAGCTTTCATCCCTCAGACGCACAACTGCACCAACATGCACACACACATGGAGGCAGCTTACACATGAGGGGTGCCACTGATCCCCTCCTACCTTTTTAAGCTCTTTACTGTGTCGTGAGTCGTGGAGGGGGGAGGTTGCATTCCTGGCGTTTGTGCAGCAAGAACTACAAAGAATATTATGCACGAAAATGATGCACAAATCTTTAGAATGCAATAAAAAAAAGGAGGCAACCCTGCCAAAGGCCAGAGATCAGTTTACATCATCAGCTTTTTGGGCAGATCAAACAAATCCACAAGTTCTTTATGTTTTTACTAACATGTACCTCATCCGCCTCTTCTCTGTACTCCACGCTTCACAAAACCTCTTCTTGTCTTTGTTCGCTGCATAAATCTTCCTCTCAAACCAAAAGTGTCACATCAGCAGCTTCCTCTCCCAATAATAAAAAAAGAAAACTGTCACCCGCTCTTCATCCTGGTCAGTTTGTCTGTCACATGTGCTGAGACACCTGGGATAAACTGTAATAATGCTGGCACAGGGATGCTGTCACTGCAGACTGCATCACTTCTGCTCCGTACGTCAGACTTAAACACATCCAGATCTCTTGGACACTAAACCATGATGGAAATGTTAGAAAAATTAACACGAAAGACCAAACTTCTGAATAAAAGTCAATATTTAATATTTAAAAATGATAAATACTATATTTGTGTACTTACATTACTTCTTTTATCCCTTGTCATCATTTCTTTTCCAGGAAAAACTCTTTTCTGGTGTAAATAATATTTTACTCCCTTTGATACAACGGAAAAAAACGAACTTAATTCTTTAGGAATATGTTATGAGCTGAATTAAGACAAGAAATTCAGGATTTCATGTTGATCCATTGATCTTGAAACATCCTCTTTTAAGTTAGCACAAGTTTTATTTATGAATATTGAGTGGTCTTGTTTAAAATAAAAGACTTGTTTGATTTAGAGAAACCTGGAACATTTTATCTGACTCATAACGATTATATCTTATTTCAAAGACAAATTCATCTTAAAACGTATAACTAGTCTCCGTTAAGATGATTATAGTCGAGAAACAGTTGGACTGTTGTACTACAAAAATGTCTGCTAATTTCGATTAGCAGAAGAATACAAGTATTTATGCTAATTTCTTGGTTAAATTTAGTTTTAAAAGAGCAGGACATCAATAATCATCTCAATAACACAAATTCTACCAGTTCTTTTAGCAGATTTCTCACTTGAAACTAGGAAAAAATATCTTGTATTTTATTTATTTATTGCTTCAAAAGGAAAGAAAAGAAAATATAAGCAAAAAAAAAATGGAATTTATCTTTGTACGTTTTACTCTAGTCTGGCTTTAAGAGGATTTTTAGTCCAGTAATACAGATATTTGGAACGTTGTATCACCTAAATCAGTATAAATTTTGAGGGGAAAGTGTATAAATAAACCTTCTTGAAGATCAAATAAAAGCTATTTTTTTAACAATACTTACTTTAAGACATCATTTTTTTTATTTGATGAAGCAAACTTAATATAAGTGTTTAGAGTTTTTCTATTTATTACTTTGATCTTTTTCTTTCTTTAACCTATTATTATTTTCAGAAGTCTTACCAGGACAAATTCTACAAGTTCCACTGGCATTTCATCCCTTATAACATATTATAAACCTTTTAAAAAAAAATTTTTATGAGGACATCATTTCCAATGAAAAACAACATGAACTGAAGCAGAGAGAAGCATCTGAACGGGTCGTTCTTAAAACTAGTCACCAAATGGAAACCTATAGCTCTGAGGACAGACTTTCAGGAGAACTGAGCTCACATCAAGAAAAATATTTCTTCTCATGGATTTGTTTCTTATGCTTGTTTTTTAAATATGTAAATAACTAAAAGTCGATGAATTCCTGTTGCGTCACCAGGTGATCAAATATCCTGTGAAACCATCTGAACTCCAGTTAATCCGGCCTGATCCAATCAGGAACCAGGAGCAGGAGGGGCCGGTGTCACCTGAACCATATTCATGATTCATAAAAGAGTTCATGAAGCTCGATGGAACAGCAGATTCAGAGTCCAGAATCCAGAATGGATGAAACCAAGAGGTGACGGGGGGAGGGGGGGGGGGGGGGGTTAATGATGCACCAAGTCTCTGTCAAACCGTCAGCATCCAGCCTGGTAATCTTACACTTTAATGTGAATTAGAGACCTGATATTGCCTTCCACGCACTCTTCCCCGCTTCGCTCTGCCCTCCTCCCCCGTCTTTACAGCGCCGCGGGCCTCGTGGACGGGTCGCGTTTGGAGGCCGCCATGACAGCAGCCATATTTCACCAGCGAGCGCCGCTGGCCTGTCCTTCAGTGATAAACTGTAACAGATCTACTCCCTCCACTCACCGCTGCTGAAGGAAAGGAAAGGAAAAGAGGAGAGGAGAGTGGGGGAAAGAAAAGAAAGAAAAGGACTGGTTGAAAGGAAAGGAAAGGAAGAAAGGAGGGGGAAGGGAAAAAAGAAAAGAAAGAGGAAAAGTAGGAAGGAAAGGAAATCAGGAAAGGTAAATAGGGGAGGAAAGGAATGAAAAAGAAAGAAAGGCTAAAGAGGAAAGGACAATAGGACAGAGAAGGAAAAGAAAGGAAAGAGGAAGCAGAAGAAAGAAACTGAAAGGAGAAGAGTGAAAGAGGAAAGTGAGAGGAGGCTGCAGTGAAAGAGGAAAGGAGCAGGGGATGAGAACGGGGAAGGGAGTGACGTAGAATGGGAGCCATGAAAAACGAGGCTCATTGAGAGATAAGGGGGGGATTAACCTTGCTGGTAATGAAGGGAGGGTTTGATGCAGGGAGGAAGAGGAGGCAGAGATAATTAATGAGCTCGCCCTTCCTGTGACTCCTCGCAGGAACCCTGGTTTGGAGGATGCGCTTCACCGTCCAGCGGGGTCCCGGGACAGCTGAAGGAGGAGGCGGAGCAACTCCTCACTATACCTCTGCTGCGTGGCTCCTCTGCACTGCAGCGTTTTTTATGTGAAGCAGGTTTCTACAGTTCAAGATAAAAACGATGCAGCAGCTGAGGAAACGTTTGGTGCTATTTTACAAAAATGCAGACCGGAAGGTGAACCTTTGATCTGAAGAAATCTGCACTTCTTATCTGGAAAGGTGTGTTTTACCTCTTAGGTCCTTATAAACATGCATTCATAAAAAAATAAAATCTGCAGGGCTTGCACTGCCGTTTATTAAGTCAACAACGCATTTGTTACACTTCCAGCACAGAAGAAGAGGACGCATTCCTGCATCCCGTTTTATTTGCTGTAACTTTGATTCTAAATTCCCACAATGGCAAATAAAACGAATGCATGCAATGCAAATGTAAGTTTTTGGTTTTGATTTTGTGTTGTTCTGTAACTGCACAAATAATGGTTATTCTTGATTATATGGATGAAAATCATTTTTAACAGATTTGGAAAGTTTTTTTTTTTTGCATAATGATAAAACCCTAAAGGCCTTTTTATTCACTGAAATTGTTGCTGCAAAACAACAAAACAAAGCCATGTGAAGCCTGTCAGTGGCGAGTAAACACATACTGCACTTACAAAATAAACCAAACAAATCCCAGGAGGCTAAACAGACTTCCAGCCAAGGATTTCTGAGAATGCAGGAATTCTTTTTTTAGTTTATTCAAAAGCAAAACCAGCTTACAATCAGCTTAGAAAATGTGCAATTAGTAAGGGACGACACAAAATGCAGGTTTCTGCTCATTAAAGGTCAGGAGCTGCCTTTCAGCATCACCTATCACCTCCACCACCACCTCTCCTCTTCACCAAAACTCGCCGAGCGCATCGCCCACTCACTACATCCACCTCCAGCTCCTCCTCTGCTTTGTTTGCTGACATGAACAGAAGCAGGTTCAGGAACATTTCTGATGGAAACTCTTAGAGCCTGGACTCGCTCTGCAGCAAACTGGCTCCCACCGGGATTTCTGAACACCTCCACTCATCCTCAGCATCTCTGCATCTCTGCATCAGTGACCAAAGCCTGTCGCTGCTGTCTGACGGAGAGGATGAGGGCCCAAAAGCAAAATACAAAACTCCATCACAGGATGATCAAATGCTGCAGCAAACACAAAACAAGAGCGTTTGAAATTTTAGATGAGTTGAAATGAAATAAAAAGGATGATAGCATGATAATTAAAAAAAGAATAACAAATTTATACTCTAGCGCCCTCTACTGGAGACTCTTTATAAAAACATTAATGAAAGTACAATCAATTTAGGCCATAATAAAGGTTTTGTGCAAGAATGTAGAAAAATTTGAATTAATTAATTAGTTAAAGTGACATAATTACAAGTATATTATTTAAATCAAATCATGTGATTCTCTTTATTATATGACCAGCAAATCTGCATTCATTTAATCAGAAACCACCATGTCACCATGGTAACCAAAACCCATTGAGTACTGCTGAAATCTGCAACAGATGGCATTAATATGCATTTATTTTGTGCACTTTGCTACACGTGTACACTGGGTTTTTGAAGGTTTTTTTGTGAGTCTGAATCTCAGAGGTTTATAGTTTGTTTGTTTTTTTAACTTTCAAAGTCACCGTTTTTTTATTTTTTATTTATTTTTTTACAAATTTTCAAAATGTCTTTCAAGTTTTTTTCAAAATTCAAATTTTAATTTTTGAATTTTCAATATTTCCTTCAAGGTTAAAGTGTTTAATTTTGAGTTTAAAACCATTGTTAATGGGTTTTTTTTCCTTTCAAAATTATATTCCGGTTTTTCATTCACTTTAAGCGGATCCTGATTTGACCCCATAGAGTTGACCTCGTGTTGCTTCAAGTTCAACGCCCTGGTCACCTTCATGCCTTCATGTCCGCCTCCTCTGCTGACCTCATCAGTGCTGCACAACAGTCGAGTCGAGCAGCGCTTATGTTTCTCACGGGAACGAAAAGAGCATTTTTTTTCATCCTCATAAAATCACATATGTTATTGTTCCACTATTTCTTTGCTAAATTTTTAAAAACCCAAATGTGTTGGATCCCAGGAAAATAATAGTTTGTGTTTGCTGCCCTCTGCTGGTCGTCATTGGTACTTAAAGGGTGAAAATGCATCCTTTTTTTACAGAAAAAGGAAACAAAAAAGATGTAGATATCCATAATAGAGCTAGAAGCTCCATAGAGGCTGCTAGTAATGAGCCCCATCTACACACATAATCTACAATCTCAGCTATCAATTCTATCACGTAATCCCAACCTCAAAAAGACAGCCGAACGCCATTTCTGATCAGCATGTGAGCCGGCACGCCGACCCACCTGTAATGTTGAGCGGGAAGTGGGGGGAGCAAGGAGTCTGTGCAGATTCTTGACATGGAATTAACCGAACCACGAAGGAGGCCTCTGCAAATATGAGAGGGATTATTCAAGGAGTGGATTTGGGAGCATTTCCATGATTAATAGGCTTTGAGCTGACCCGTTTCCTCCGGCTACCCTGCTGCCTGTTACTTACAGCAGCTAATACCCATCATGTCATCTTGCTGGAGGCTGAAGTGCGTTAAATGCGTGGAGGCCATTGTACAACATCAAATGATCAAGTATGACAAAGATTCTGTTACAGACGCTGAGGTTTGAACAGGAAAAATTGGGATTTAATGGTTTCAAAATTATGGCATCGACTGATTAAAACCTGATGTTAACATGAAAAAATGATAACTGGTGTAGAAATAGAAGTCAAGACAAACAGAAAAAGGAATATCTGATTCAATTTATAAGTGTTTCTTAAGAAAATAGGACAAAACGAAAGCGAAGAAGCAGAATAGAAAAAGATTTGAATGAATCCTTAAAGTAAATTGGTGCCCTGTGAATGTTTTTTAATACTGTACAAATTTGCTTTAAAAATTTACCTTTAAACTAGTTTTTTTGGCATCCAAAGCTTTTTTTTGAACAGATATTTCTTTCATCAAATATAAAATAAACTTGAAACTATCTAAAAATCACAATCCAGAGAGGAAAATGAAATGCTTCATATTGATATTAAACTGTTTTTCATGTTTTATTACAAAGATCTGAAGCATATAAATAAAAGAAAGATGGAAAAATCAAAAAAAGCAAAGACAAAACTATTGGAAAAATGTCAACTAGGGAACATCCAATAAAATATATCAAATTTTCCAAGGATTTATGTCACCGTCATAACTATACTATCAGAATGGAGCGGAGCAGCCCACCTAGTGTACTTTCTGCACCACAAATACGATCAAATGTCTTTTTTTCTTCTCTTCTGATTTATTTGAATCAGAAATGCAATTTTAATCTTAATTTTCTGTCTATATGTCCTCCATCAAAAACCTAGACAAAATAGAATGAAACTAAAGATGATTTATGTTCTGTTTGGTCAAAGAAGTCACCAAAAAAAGTGATTTTTTAATAAATCAGGGTTGCTTATTCTTCACATCTGGAGGTCATTTCTACAGTCGGCTGAAACCAAAGTGGATCAAAGAACAGCTACATCTCCGTCCCGACGTTCTGGCTTGGTTTCAGGTCCAAAGTCGGTTCTACACTGCCGTCAGTCATCTTCAGCTCACATTAGCACGTTGGAACTGTTGGAAACCAGGTTTTCTGCGTTTTCTAATTCTTTACTTTTTTCCTATTTGCTGTTATTTTTTTATCATGACAGAAATGTTATGTTTTAAACATTTTATTAGGGTTTTTTTTTAATATTTTTTAAGCTTCTTTTTTTTTCATTTTTGATCAAAATAACATTTTTTAATTACTTTTTACAGAAGTTTTTTTTTTAATTGAGAATATGTTTTGGGGGGGGGGGGGGGGGGGGAGTTCTTTAAAGTGTTGTTTTTAAAATGCTTTGGGTTGTTGAACAGAAGACATAAAAAATAATCTTTCCTGCATCATCTATTGTTGTTTTCGTTAATAATAAATAATTGTTCTGCAGCGATCAGTCAGAAAAATGTTGCATCCTGATGCTTGGAAGGCATCTGTGGTTTTTGCTTTTCCTGTCAGAGCTGCAGCCTGTGGTAAGCGGCTGAAAACAGCGTGACCCAGTCACCTTTGACCCCGGCCCACTGTAGCCTCGCCTTCAATCTCTTCATCAGGGAGCCGCATGCAGAGCGGCAACGCGATTAGTCACGAAAGCAAACATACATTCAAACTATTGCTCTGATAAGATGTTTCGTTTATAAAGCTCTGCAGCTTTACGCTGATTCAAACGCAGACTTTAGGGATTTCTAAAAATCTGTCCATCTTGACCACAAACAGGATTTTTTAGTCCTTCTCTCAGCAGAAGTTCTGCCGTGATCGCAGAGCGGAGGCAGGACATCGATCAGACGCTCTGCCGTCACCATCTCGTCATCTCCGAGACAGCTGAACAGACAGCTGCCCACCAAAGATTAATTACCCAGCAGAGCTCGTTAATCTGACTTCTGTCAGCTCATTATTGGCCTCCAGCTCACTTTCTTCTCATTAGACGACTCTCCTGATTTTTGTTTTTTCTTTTCTTTCCCGTTTGCACAAATGTGAGCTTTGATCTCGTCGCTGTGTGGATCTGCGGTCAGATGAAGGTTTCCATGTAACGGATGCCTGTCTGATGGATCAAAACAAACCTCTAAACATTTTCACCTAAAACTTTGTGTCTATAGTCGGCTATAAGTCCCACTACGATGAAAATCCTGTTTTTACTGTTTTTTTCTGAGGATCCAAGACATTAATAAAGAAAATTAGGAATTAAAACGGCATTTCTGAGTATTTCTTCATTCTAATCATTCCGAATCAGCAGCAGACGACAAAAAGCCGTTTGAAAAATATCGTATTTGTGACATAGAAAATAGGCTCCGCCCCATTCCCCACTTGTAGACGGCTAGATCTATGCACCACTTTAAAACAACAACAAAAGTTACCGAAAGAAGATGATTTATTATATTACAGTTATAACTCAAGTTCATGATGTTTGTTTTTTCCCCAAAATTTTTCACAAGAATGTTTCCAATTAAGGCCAAAGAGAAAACAGAAACATGCCTGAGCAACATTTCAAAGAAGGACAAACTTCTGTTCTACACATAAAAGGCTGGTTAACCAACCCACCACAAGAGAAGAATTGGGCAGAAAATCTTACAAAATTAAAATTTAAAATTTAATTCTCCTTAGGAATAAGCAAAGCTTTTTTATTTGTGTTTTTATTCATGTAAATGAGCATCAAATCAGAACAGAATTTTTAGATTTTCTGTTTAAATAATTAAATCTAAAATCAATCCAACCGTCCTACGTATGAGGGAAATTACTTTAATTTTTATTATAGACCCATTAATTATTAAAAAAATATGACACAAAATATAAACTTTAGGTTATTGTGATGCAGAACACATTTTTAGGACTGCCAGTCAGTGATTCATTGTGAGCCGTTTGTGCTACAGCATCAACGCTGGACTCTCATGTGTTTATTAAAACCCTTTAAAGTATTTCAGTTCTTACATATTCAGGCCAAAATCTGTTTTACACCAGACAAGTGCAGCTTTATCATATTAATGCAACATAATCTTCACATCCATTCATATCAAATTACTTGATTTGATGGTAAAAGTACTTTTACGTTAGCAGTGGAGGTTCTGGTCCAGTTCAGAATGTGTGGAATAAAGGTTGCAAAGACGAATGAAGGTTAAGATTTAATCTGAAAGGTTGCAGTTTGAGGATTTGGCCACACGAGGATGGTGCAGGCCCAGCCGTGGAGCTTCATCACACCAGGAGTAAAGGAGGACAAGCTGCAGGAGCTGCAGGGGCTGCTGGAGCTGCAGGGGCTGCAGGAGCTGCAGGGGCTGCAGGAGCTGCAGGAGCTGCAGGAGCTGCAGGAGCTGCAGGAGCTGCAGTGGCTGCAGGATCTGCAGGAGCTGCAGGAGCTGCAGTGGGTGCAGGATCTGCAGGAGCTGCAGGATCTGCAGGGGCTGCAGGGGCTGCAGGAGCTGCAGGAGCTGCAGGATCTGCAGGAGCTGTAGGGGCTGCAGGATCTGCAGGAGCTGCAGGAGCTGCAGGATCTGCAGGAGCTGCAGGAGCTGTAGGGGCTGCAGGAGCTGCAGGAGCTGCAGGATCTGCAGGAGCTGCAGGATCTGCATGAGCAGCAGGGGCTGCAGGACTGCCACTACTGTTTTGGGTCTGCAGCTTTTGATCTAAAAACTGGGAGCCACGGCTGTGTTTGAAGTCTGACACATCATCTTAGGTCTGCAACAATCCTTCTCTGTTTAAGATTCACAGCTTTAACGTCTTTCCAAAAAGCCCACGTCGAGTAACTGAGCATTGCTTGTTAGCCAGGATTGTTTGAGACGCCCTGGCAACCGCCAACGAAAGCCAAAATTCCCCCGCTGACTTCAGCTGTGAGGCCTTCAAGAGCAGTGTGACTGTGAATTGTGGCGCTGCGAGAAGACAAAGTAAAAAAAGAAGCATTTGAGGAGGAGGAGGAAGGACTGAGAGGTCTAAATGAATGCCATCCACTCCAACTCAGAGCCAAGAAAGACAGATGCTCCCTGCATCCATGTGAGGATGCACACCTGCACCGAAAGCCGTCCATCAGGACCCAATTGACCTGCAGTTTATTTCTGTTTGTGATCCTAAATCAGTGCAAGTTGAGTGTTTTAACCAACTAAACCCTAATGTAAATGCATGTTGACGACAGTTTCTACACATGCAGCAGCAGCTGCTGCACCAAGAAATGCTGCAATTCATCTGTAAATCATAAAAACATCGTGTGATCACCAAAATAAAGACTTCGTAAAAGAACTTGGGATTATGGACCTGATCCAAACCCACACACTTATCTAAACTTCCTTTATTCTCTTTCTGGACCATCTACCATTTGGAACGTTTCCAGGGACTAAAGCTTTCCCAAATTAGTCTAACAAATCCGAGGCCAAAATCTTCCACTTCCTTGTCTTTCTGCCCGTTAAGGAAGGACTGGGTGACCCTGAAACGCAGCAGCTCTGGTTTTAAATGCAGACGTGCAGCAAAGACACTGAAAACCGACTCCCATCATCCTCCGATCTATTTTCAAAGCCTTCCCACTGGTCTTTTATTTATGAGGTTTTTAGCCCAAATCTAAAAACTTGTGTAATTTATAAAAATTTACGTGAATATAGGTGGAAAAAGTGAGAAAAGTTGTGTTTTTAGAGATGTATCAGGAATGAGCCACGTTAAAACCACAGAAGAAGTATAAGAATAAACCCTGCAAAGAACACATAAATCAATGTAGAACATGAACCGTGCGTGATTATTGTGCTGTTTATGTGCAAATTATTAGTGGTTTGTCCGTCAATTACATAATTTTAACGTGATATCTGCGCCGTATAGGAGATATAAAAGTTATACATTAGTGGTTCATGCGTGAACCTGTTGACATGCGTGGAATGGTCATGGAAAGACCTAAATGTGTGTTTGCTTCTAGCAAAACACACACACAACTGTGTAAGATTTACATCATAATTTAATATAAACTACATAAAATACGTATGAACTGCATACTTCTTAACCGGCCAAATATTCTGAACTGCTCAAAACCAAATTCATGTAAAGACCCGTCGGCCGAAACTCTCGACGGACATCTGCGCACATCGACGAATTAAGAATGCAAGAAACACGTATGAATTGGGTATATTATCATGCGTGTATCACATAAGACCAAAATGTCATACGTGGAAAATCCGCAAATGTAGTGTATGTAGTGGCTGTGTGACACGGCCGTCACAAAGAAGGTGTGAACCGCGATAAATGGTTACCCAGAAAAAGGTAGACGATCTTCTTTGTTTCCCAAACATACAAGCTCTCACCTATCAAGATAACACACAGTATCATTTATGTTGACCTATTTAAATAAAATGAGTGATCGCAATATTGATCACTAATGTCACGCATCGCAGGTTTTCCTCATGTCGTGCAATCTAAGTATCGAAAAGTAGACGCCGTCTGTGTCAACAACAGAAATAAGTGAAGTGCAGGGAGCACAGCTGCACTGTCTTCATCGTAGCCTGCAGACAGACTTCTACACAAACCTCTAAATGCACATGAAGCGTCTGAACCCGGGGCTTCAACGCCAATTCCTCCTGAGTCTTCATGGCTCCTGAGCTCAGCTGGTTGTGTCAACCCGTCGGTCGTTTCACACGTCAAGTGACCCCACCAGGCTGAAACCCGAGTTCCAAACCAAGCTGAGGGGGGGGGGTCTGCTTTGACTGACCCACTAACATTTACAGTACCAGCAAATATCCTCTGTTTTTTCTAACCTGACGGTCCATTCTTTTTTTCACTTTAGCCTAGATAAATGTATGACCAAAACATAAAAATTTATTGTTTATTTATGTCCCAATAATCCATAAAAATGATTAATGTCTGCAACATAATGACCTAAACTGCTGCTGGAATTCTGCTTTCAAATGAGGTGCAGGTTGGGGTATTTTCAGTGCAGCTATAACAGGCTCTGCAAGCGCGAGCTGTTCATCACACAAAAATATCCCAACCTTTCTGGCCATGTAGAAGATGTACAGCGCCAAGAAAGAAAAGCCTAAATCCATGCAGCGAGGCTTTAAACATCCTTACACGGGTGGATGTATGTAAATGCATCAGGGGAAGGGAGGGATTGGCAAATATTAGCTTTTCCTTCATGACCTGGTTAAAGAAAACCATCATAATGTCATTGGAAGTTTGATTCTGAGAATGAAGATTGTTTGTCTGCAGCTGCTTACCAGATTCTGTGTATGTTGTTGAGCCTTAAAAAAATGATACAAAACAACACTGATCCTAACAATCTGGTAAAAATAAATCACTTTGTAGCTCTTTAAGAAAATAGGTTGGTCAACTTTAAAGATCCATTCCGATGAAAACCCTATTTTTAACATGTTCTTGTGGCATTTTGCTGAAGATGAAAGACGTTTTTGAAGAAAATTAAGCTTAAAATTGCATTTCTCAGTATTTCTTTATTCAAATAATTGTGAGTCAGAAGCAGACGAAAAACTACAATTAGAAAAAGATGGTAGAAGATACGCTGGGCGGGCCACAAGCTCCCAGCTCTCAGCAAGGGGGATGGGAAGTGGGGGCGGGGCTGCTCCACAACAGTACAGTCCACAGCTCAGAGGTGAATTTCTAATATAATAATAATGATAACAACAGAATAGACTGAATATATGCATCCTTTATTAATGTATGCTATTTAGCTTCTTTAAACATCAGAGGAAGTCTAGTATGTTGACGCAACACATGATTATTACTTTATTATTACTTTACTTTAGTAAAGAACATGCTAACAATTTAACTAAACCCTTCATATCAGATCAAATCACTAAATCTGGTGAATTCTTCATTGTCTGAGTCACTTTGGATCAACTCCACCCAGCAACCAAAGTTCGGAAACGTTTGTTCAAGCGACCACTTCCAATCAGACATTTGTGTGAATGCACATATGTGTGCGTTTCAGATTTCCACGTTCAAAGTTCTTGCGTTCACGCGTCACCACGGCCATGGAGCCATGTTCAAAGAGGCAGTCTGACGTGAACACTGGAGGCTATCCTGGCAAGTTTGCCGTCCTGGGCGAAACACTGGACGGTGCCCTGCACCCTAAACCCACCATTGTCATAACAGCAAGTTGACACAATGGTAGGAACGTCCTGGCGCAAATTTTATTAACTTTATGTGGGAATGGGCGTTTTAGTTTAGAAAGATTGCCCCGAAAAAAACTGACAATGTTTGTTTTTTGGCCGCTTCTGCGCCCTCTACAAGATTGCGCCCTGGGATATCACCCACATTGCCCATAGGAAAAACCGCCACTGGTAAACACCGTAGATTAAATGCGCGTTCAAGAAGGCGCTTTCTTGAACGCAGATCACTTCACCGGTGTGTACGCATCATGAGACTGAGCGCTTCTTCTTCTGTGGTCAAAAACAAACACAGATAAACTTGCCTACAGTATTTTCCAGTGGTTGTTACTTTTTTTTAAATCACAAACTATGCAAAAGACGTGTACTCTGAAAACGATGGAGGTTAGGAATTCTCTACTTCCTATTTGACACAACAGACCAACTAATGGCATACAAACCTTCCTTTTTTAATTGATTTATTTCATTCTTCCTCTTCCAGCTACTGGACTATTTACACAAATCCAACATCATCTCCAAAGCTGCAGCGATGTGAGCAACAAGCTGCTAAAAATATCCAGCTAACTTGCAGAAAGACGTCCACTCAAACACGCTTGCAGACGCTCCCCTCCTGGCGGTAAAGCAGGCTGTCTGCTCATCCAGTCTGCAACTCTAAGCTGTCAAGGTGTAACACGAGTCGGACTTTAATAATAGCTCATGCTTTGCTGCTAATGGGTGCAACACTCTTGTGAAAATCTAATGCATACCAAACTAAATGGTGATATGCAAGATATTTTGGATGAGCACTGAAACTTTTGTTTTTATTTCAATTCTAAACTTAGAAGAATATTTTCCTGCTCCACAGTTAGCCGTGCTAGCGTACACTTCACATCTGCTTCCAGAGCCGATGCTTGGAGGGAGGATAGATTGAAGAGTCCAGACTTAAAGCCACACTAATGCAGCAGGATACAAGTGTTGCACATAAACAATCACCAGAGGGCGGGACGAACGCAGATCCGTCTGTTAGACTCACGGAAATGCCGACTAAGACATCCACTGGCTTAACCTTCCACCGCATTGTGTGCATCGTCTGAAGGTCTGCCGGACCAGTACAGCTGGCCCACCTGAGAAGCACAAAAACTCACAAACACTGAGGAGACAGGGCTGGAGGAGTCTGCCAAGCAGCGGAAACCTCCTGTCAATCAAGTGTCAGGGCACCCAGGGAGAGGGATATCAGGCAACGGGTGAGACGCTGAAAATAACTCAGTTCTATCTTTATCAGGGTCACACAGTTCCTGACTTTCATTCAGAAGTTTTTTCTGGAAATCCTAAATGAAAGCATTGCCTTCATTAAAGTACCACTCCGATCATCTTTTGTTCTGTTTTCAAAGCAGTGGCAGGAGTTTAATCGCAATTCACCTCTTAGTTGTGGGTGGAACTGTTGGTGCAGAGCAACCCCGCCCCCTTTCCCCTCCCCTATTGCTGAGAGCTAAGAGCAGGGAGTTTGTGTCCTGCCGAGCATATACTCAACAAAAATACGATCTTTTTCCACTAGAATATTTACGTCTGCTTCTGGTTCTCAGCTATTTGAATGAAAAAAATTATTAAAACATGAAATTTTGAGTTGAATTTTCTTTACGTGTCCTCCATCATCAGAAAAATGTTAAAAACACCAAAAACACAATTTTCATTGGAGACTAGTTCAGAATCACTGTGCTCTGATGATACATACTCAAAGTTAAAAATAAAAAAATATTTACATACATTTTTTTTTATATAAAACCATTCAAATTCAATGCTAGTGGTCTATATGTGCCAACCTAGAGAGCATCAGTGCACAGTATTTTTTTTTCTGGGAATATTGTAGGGACTGGACTTTGGAACCCCAACAAAATGGCTCTTAGAGCACTAAGTAGTAAGTAGTAAGTGAATTTAACCGGAGCTTTTGACGTTTAGTGATTTAAAAATAACAAACTTTTTTCTGACCTTCCATACTTGCGAAAACCACATATTACACCTCTTTTTCAGCAGCATAACAGCAAAGGTCAATGGGTCTCTGACCCGATCCTGAAAAAAGGACGAGTAGCACCTCAATGCCAGCTTTTCTATAGAACCATCTCAGCTTGGGGGAGGGGCTGCGAAATGACAGAAACCCTGTCAGACTCAAACCAAACCCCAAAACCAGCAAATAAATCACCAGATACCACTCCACACTGTCCTTAAGGCCGTGTCACACAGCTACTACCTACATGTTGTGCATTTTCCACATGTGAAATACCGTCTTTGGTGACACATGCGTGATAAACGTGATTCATATGTGTTTGTTGCGCTCGTCATTCGTCATTGTCTGTCCGTCGAGGGGTTCGGCCGACGGGTCTTTACGCAAATTATGTTTTGAGCTGTTCAAACAAATTTTTAACACGACGTACATGTCACGTTTAAATTACGTAACTGAGGCATGAGTCACTAATGAATCGCAGATAAACAGCACAATAATCACGCACGTTGATTTACGCGTTCTTTGCGTAGTTTATTCGTACTTCTTCCGTGGGTTTAACCCTTGTGCTATCCTATGGGGTCAAGATGACCCCACCCTTCCATTGACGTGTTCTCCCTACCATGACAGAGGTGGAAAGATTTCATGTAATCCATGGACACCAGTGAAGACCACAAATCATTGAAGAAAAAAGGTTGAGCGCACTGTCTAGTGGGTCTAGGGTTAACGTAGTTCATTCGTGGTACATCTGTGAAAATTTCACACATAGACAACAATTTTCTCACCTTGTGTATGTTCACATATCACCAATTTTGTAATATGTGTAATATGTGCAGTGAGGACATAGTGTCTGTGTGACACGGCCTTCACACCAAGACTTCAGCTTGTTCTCCATCAGGCCACATCATTTTTCTTTTTCCCTCAAAGCAGCAACTCTATCTCATCAACTGGGTTCAAATGAAGTCAAATGTAGATCAGTCAGAACAGACTTTATGCAGTATTGACCCGGCGAGAGGAAGGTCATAGATCTGTGCCGCCGTGTCTCTAAAACATACATTCAAGCTGCTAAAATTAGACTAATGAATTGGGTTACCCTTACCTTTTTTTTTGCCAGAAGGGCAGACATTTTTACAGAAAGACTGCAGCTCATCCACACAACCCCTCACTCACACAGAAACATGCAGAGGACAGACGTGGCAGACAGTTTGGGTCAGATAAGGATGTGGACGCTTCATACACATGCAAATCCTTGACATGACCCACATTTTTTTTGCGACCAGAGAAAAATCAGCTGTCATGGCAACATGCGTTTCACATCTCAGCACTCATTATCATCATTACCATAGTTAGGATTAGCATCATCATCATCAGCAGCAGCAGCAGCGGTGGAGGTGGAGGTGGAGGTTCTCCACAGCAAACAAAGGGAACATGCCGGTGCAGTTAGGATCACCTTTTTCTATCAAGACTCATGCCAACATAACAGAGATGAGGCCCGAGAAAAGGCTCGGCAGCCCCTATGTGGTCATGTGCTCCTCTGCTGACACGCCCCCTTTCCACCTGAGAGCATGACAGCCGAGGAGAGATGAAGGTGCAAAACAGCTGCGTTCATTGCAACAACAAAAAAAATGGGGGAGGGGAAGGGGGGGGGGGGCACTTAAAGAGAAAAATCGTACTTTGGGAAACGGCGTTTCAGACGACCGGACTTTCTTGGGAGATATCTGTGAAGAGAGTAAGAGAATTATTTCCTTGTTTTCCCCTCTTCAGAGATATCTCCTGTGGCATATTGCTGTTCCGTCACCAACTCTCAGCGATGCTGAAGGTTCCTGTCAGCAGGAACTCTGGGAGATTCCTCTGAAGGCATTCAATGTATTCTTTTTATGAGAGGTGCAGCTCAATTAGTGGTGGGTTGCGCTTTCAAAGGGAACCCTTGACACGTTTAAGTGCCAAGGTCAAAACAAAGGACATGTTAAACTATATTTAGGGTTTATTCAGACCGGTTTTCATGGGTTAAGAAGAATCGATGAACAACAACACATCAGAGGAGACACTCATGGAAGAGGAGACAATCACAGGAGGCTTACAGAGGAGACAATGAACTGTGAGAAGTTCAGATCATGAACACAGAAAAGGTTGGAGACAGGAGGGACGTTTGATGCAGAAGCCGTTAGCAGAAACTCTTACCTGTTCGTCAAATACACAGCAAAAGCTCGGAAAGCCGCATTCAAATGACTCTGTCCAATGAAAAGTCTCTAGAAATGCGTGTATGTGCACGTTCCAGGCTTCTGCCTTCAAAACTTTCATGCTCACGCATCACTATGCAAGTATTTAAGTCTGTTTTCGGGCTCTACGAACAAAACCGTTGAACGCATGAAAGTTAAACCAGTTGAACTTTGACCTTTGACTTGGATTTTGTAGTGACGTTTGGGTGGCATCCCCTTTTCATTTCACGGAAGTATCAATCGTTTGAAAATTGATCAGAAATCAATAATTAAAGTTTGTGCTTGGCTGCACTAAAATCGGGTAGTTCATTTTTGAACGCCATATGCTAAAAGTGCAATCAAGAACCCGCATTTAACACGTTCCTGAACGTGCCCAGTGTGTATGTGGCATACCATGACTCAGCAGAACACATCTCACTGAGACTGAGACGATGATGCACCTTCAACGAAACAGTTTTACCCGTCAAGACATTTTTGCTCATTAAAATTTGTTTGTTTGTTTTTTTTGTAAAAGATTTTGGTTCCAGCAGGACTTTTGCCAAATATCCCAAAAGCAGCATCGAATACTTGGCTAAGGAAGAAAAGAGTCTCTGAGGAAGTCAAACAGAGGTCTCAATCATTCAGAGATCACTGCGAACTCTTATCCAAGTTTCCTAAGACAAAGAATTCCAAAACAGTAACAACACCGAATGATTAATCCCTCATCTTTACAGGGCAACGCAACTTTACTTTGACTCTTATTTTGAAAGCAACTCATTTAAATGCATAAAATTTAACTTAGTAAAAATTATATTTAGTAGAAAGGGAAAATATGTTGATCCAGGTCAGCTAAAACTCCAGATCCATTGACTGTATATAAGAACTGGACTGAGTGGCCCCACCCCCCTGGCGTTCCAAACAGGAAGTCCCCTTTTGCTCCAATTAGTGAAAATCCTATAGACTTCTATAGAGAAATAAACAGAATGACCATTCTTAGTCTGATACATTTTCTTAACTTTCTTGATAATCCTCATTTTTTATGATATTTTTTCTGTAGTTCCTGATTATTCAAGTTCTAAACTGACCAATCAGATGCCTCAATAAAAACAGGTGGTAGGGTGTGGCCTTCAAACAACCTCAGACCAATCACTGCTTACTGACACCATTTGGCACCAACATTAAAAATGACAACTGAACCATTTCTGTGGGTGGTGTCACACTCACTCACTCCAGTTCTCAGATAAAGTCATCAAGGTAGAAGCAGTGAACGCATGAACCCCCAATGTTGATGGCCACACCCCCTTTTTGTTTCTAAGAAAAAAACACTCGAGGAATCTTCGTCTAGTGGATTGTGCTTTTTTTGCGATGATGCGAATGATGCTCTACTGTTAAAAAGCCTCTTTTTTCCTCTTTGGTCGGTAGGAAATGTGAGATGTTTGTCAGAAAGCAAGGGGAAGCCCCGCCTCCTCCCCTCAGCAGGCGGAGAGGCTCCAAATAGGAATATAGCAAACTTAGAAAATGGACGGATGGGTGGAACCCACACATTCTCTTGCGTTTTCCTACAAAGGTGAAACCATTTTACCCACTGCTTCCCTCATGAACACGGGTGAAAACATGCACACCCACCGGGTGAAGACGAAACCAAACCATGATTCAGGAATGACCACTGGTTCGTGCTCTTCACTCCCTCCCTACCTTCATGGGCGCCAGCTGGATGGGGGTGATGTAGGAGGGGTCCACCATGGGTTTGGGCCGGTTGGCAGTGTCCGCCAGCAGGCTCTGCCATTGCTGCGGCAGTCCGGTGAACTTCTGCTCCCGCGGGTCGAAGCCCGTGTGGACACGGTGCTCGAAGTTCGACGGAGCTGAGATCTCCAGCCGTTTCTTCTTCTTGCCGAACATGCTGGAGAACCCTGGCAAACCTGAGAACCCCAAAAAGAATCGTGTTAGCACCGTGACAGAAGTGACTTGACGGAACAAAAAAAAAGACATTTGCACAAATCAACTCCAGCTTTTTCTCTCTGCTCCATTTCATAATGATGATTCAATGTTATTTCTTTACAAAAAAAACAGAACAAAGGATGTTATTTTAACCTCCACAAGAAACATCAGGTTTAATTTTTTATCTTTGTCAATCCTCGACCTTCTGAGCTTTAAAGCGTTGATCTTCAACACGTTTATTCTATTTGGTTGATATTCTTCCTTGTTGTTCCATGAACCAAGTTGGTAAAAAAATATGTCGGTTTCTATAAGAGCGGCTTTGTTTGGTTATATTTTAGTCTACAGGATAAAAAAAAAAGACAACGTCCAAAAATGTCTTGGGTTACGCAACAAAGAAAGAAAAATAGGACGCTGAGCTGAGAACAAAAAAAGAGGCCAGTTTTAGACTGTAAATACTTGTTAACATGTTCCCCTCATTTATTTTTAGGTTGTTTTTTTTTTTTAAAAAAGGAACAATGTTGACACCTTTAACATTCAAATCCTCAACAGTTTAAAGTTTTTTAAACAGGACTTGAAGGAAACTTCCTGTCAGAAGACCCATGAATGAATAAACGACAGAAGTAACGTTTCACAACAACGTTTAGGGCTGTTTCTCTTTTCAGTCTTCATCATTTAAAGGAACAGAAATTCATCCCGGGACAGTAAACCTTCACGAAGGCCGTAAAGGTGTCAAAAATTCAGAATTCCACTGCGCGACTATTCAAATGACAAACAATTCTTTCATTTTTTTGCAACAATTAGCAAAATAGAAATGTAAAAACCATCTTCTAGGGCAACGGTTTGGCTGGGAAACTGTGAAGTTGTGCTTTTTGTGCTGCAGAGAACATGGTGGAAGTTTCCGGGTGCCTGTTTGTCCAGTGACAGAAACAGAGAGTCATGATGGTGTCGCTGCAGCTGTGAATGAAACCATTGTGCTCTTCCTATGTAGGAGGCATTGTCCTCTCACCACAGCCCACCGTCCCTTGTTTTCCTCTCTCTGTTTGCAGCTTGCTGTGCCAGTCCACACCACTCTGAGAGCTCCTACAGCATAAATGGATTTACCAGAGAATTTAAAGAAATAAAGAAAGAAGATGTTCACTGATGACATCCGTCACTGCGAAAAGAAAAACCCATCCTGGAAAATTTCAACTTAAGGTTACATTTATTCAACCACTAAATCTGAAGGGTTTGGGACCGCAGTTCGTTCGACTGCAAATGCACTTGATAATAATCATAATAATAAAAGCACGTTTAGAAGATCATCTCGCTCCATGTCAGAGCTCTGTTTGTTTACAGTGGACCGCATTAATATCTTCTTCTATGGTGTTATCGTAATTTGTCCAGACCAATCACTGTCTGATACGTCATCGGACCAACGGACAGCCAATCACATAATGTGACGTCAACATTAGTCGAAGGACCCCAAACGGTTGTTGCAGCCCAAATGGTACCTACAACAGAACACGCAAGTGACCCACATGAAATATCAAGGTCGTACATCACTCAATGAACCTGTAGAGTCAAAATGTTCATGTACACTTTGCTCTACGGCCATGCTGCAGGTGACAGGCTTAATGAACACTTAAAGGTGAGTAAAGGGGAGAAACAGCCTTCTTGTAAAGAGTTTTTATTGCTTCAAAGGCCCAAATGCTGCAGACTGCACAAGGAGCCCGTTAGTGCTGTTCACATGATATGTGCGCGCTCCTTGCTATAGCCTGACCGCTAGAAATGAGGAAATTGGAAAATAACAGAGTAGATTGTGCGGCCATCCCATGGGTGCTTCAGTATCATGTGCACACCCTTGTGTGCGGTCAGTAAGGAGCCAATGCTCACACCTTAGTAACTACTAGAGTGTGGCGTAAGGACACCGTGCAACAACCTCACCTGTACAGTAGGTCATTTGTGCATGTATAACCTTTATCAGTCATGCGAATACTTCATGATACGCCTACCACATGCACAAGAATAGTACTTTCTCTTTATTGACGTCCCTTGAGGCAGCCAACCCAACAGGTGCATGTGACTAAAGCCTTAGCCTTCATTTAAATTTGAACAAGCAGTTCAAAACGTGGCATGGGTGTGAATAAATCTGGGCTTATATTGGTAAAATGAATGGTCTATCAAAACGATGTCTTGGTGAAATCAATGAATAAAACTCCAGAACACAAAAAAACGAAATGATTTTACAGACCTTTTATGTTCACAACACACGACTACAATCAAAAGGTTTGAGTTCCCCAAAGGAAATGTGTCAGGAATACTAAATGAGCAGAATTGTTGTGTTTTTCTGTTCCTCATGGCGCCCTTTAACCAAACTGTGATTAACACGCCATCTGTGGAAAATGTCCCTCAAGACGAGTTTAGATGGGATTTTGCTGATAAACCAGTGTTTGACTGAAGACGCATCAAAATGGTTAAAGCAGATGAATGTTTGGGACAAAAACATTTATCAACTTTCTTATTCAAGCCTAGAACTAACTCAAATGCTGGAGTGGTTTGATTTAAAGCTGATCTCCTCATAAACGCATTACGCAAAAACTTAAACAGCATTCCTGAGGTAAAGTTGTCAGAATTGAGCAATTTCAAAGTCGCCAAAAACGGTAAGTTTAACTGCCACAAATTCTGATTAGTTCGGTTTATTTTTTACGTTTCTTATTTCCTGTATCCTTTCTGTATTTTAGATTTTGTGCATTTTTGGGGGGGCGGAACCTTTGTTTCAGGGTTTGTTGCTTAGGGAAAAGTTTTGTAACACAATTGAATTAAAGAGGTTTCACATGGCAGAAGGATTTAGAGGAAAAAAATTTAATAAAGATTTTTTTTGCTTTCTATTTGGTATATGCAACCAGCAACATACGTGTTTTCTTTTTTGTTCATTTTTTGACGCCGTTCTCAAATAAAACTTGTGCTTAAAAATCTCTTGGTAAAGAAAACCTTGCTTCTTTTAGAGATATTGATTGAAAAAAGATGTTTTACATCACAGAAAGGTTCATATGAGTCAGCTTTGTTTCATATTGTAGAGCATTATGATGCTTAAATTAGAATTTAGACTAAACTAAACGTAAATATTTTACTCATTACAAGGACTTAATGATAGTTTCCTCTGGAGGATAAAAACACAACTATAGTAATGAAACAATCAACAGCATCATTTAAAAAATGTATTTTCTTAAATTAAGTAAGAAAGGAAACGTTAAACAGTCAAAAATATACGGACGGAAATCTTCCTCAGCCGTTTCCTTTGCAGAAACCACAGTGAGATCCAGGCCTCAAACACATGCAGAGATGCGTTAATGGGAAAAGAGGTGGGTGGTTGATGAGAACATGAAAGACGCACAGACAGAGATCCACAGAGGAAACAGAAACAGCTGCTTTTGGAAAACTCGCCATGGAAACCCTCCATGCAGGAGACAGAAGTCTCCTCTGGAAGAGCCAATTCCAGCATCTCTGACACACAAATCAATGTACTTTAGTTCAAACGTGTCAAAGTCAGACGTGGTTTGTGCCTTTTTTTTCTTCACAAAAATCCTTGGAACTAATAAATGTTTGTGATAAAAGTGAAGCTGTCAGCAGAAGTCACAGAAATCCACAACTTTCGGACCCAATTTTAAAGTATCCACCCAAAAAAATCAGACGTCAGAGGCGTGAAGTTCTTCTCCTTAAGCATCTGCAAACCCCACCGTGACTGAGAGTCCTTCTGAACCATCAGCTGATGATTTCAGCAGCTGAAGCTCCATGAACTTGAAAACATAAAAGTTGAAAAGGAGCTCTTTACAGAACTAACAATCTTTTGATATTTCAAAATAAAGTTCCAACAGTGTGACTCCTAAAATATCCCACATGTTTTCAAATACATAATTTCATCCAATAAAAACATTATACTGATGGTCATAAATAAAGTTTGGATGTCAAACTAAATGCACAAAAATTTCTTATTTCCTGATTTTTCCCCCCCGTTTGTTTATTTTGATACAGTTGACCACGCGTCATCACTGAAAGGTGACCCACCTTAGAGAGGTGGGTGGGTCTCAATCGGCCGGTTCAAAACCTGTTTGGAAGACGGGAAACGTTTCGTGTCGAGTTGGTCATTTCACATCTGAGCTAACAGAAAAGTACCAAGAAAAGTCAGAATTTCCAGGACCTAAAATGATCCGTCCCACCTTCAGTCCATTTCTGAAGCTCTCTCTTGGAGTAAAGATGCTGACCCCTCACCTAGATGGAGATGAGATGATTACAGACTATTAGGGCTTAAACCGGCCAAGCTGCACTGACAGGAGACAAAACAACAATTCACCCCCCCATAAACCACTGAATGCATGTAAGGCAGCAGACTGTCAAACGTGTTCATGCACTTGAACAGCCACAGTCCTGGGAAGCTTTTAGCAGCTTCGTTTTCACAGCAGCTTCAGGCTGCAGGTTCGGGTGATGAGGCTTCTGGGAGTTCACAGACACTGGACGGTTTCAGGAAGAAAGGTTCACCTTTCTCAAACCTTTCTCTCTCTGCAGGTTCTCTCTACCTGCAGAATCCTACCTCACCTTTTAATCCACTGTGAGGAATGAACGTGCAAACATCTCCACCTCTTTCATTCTGCAGAAGTTCAGACTGGATGTTAGCATCACTTCTCCACAAACGCTTCTGAAGGAAAACAGGAGAAACTGCGAGGATTATTTATGAGTCCACTGTCTTCTGAAGATAAAAACGATGATGGTTCATTTAAAAAAAATCATTTAAATACATTTTTGGGGAAAAATTGTTCTGACGCAATGCATTGTGGTCTATATTTGCTGATCTAGTGAACATCGATGCACACTGGAGACTTCTGGGAAATTTCCAGGGCACTTGATTTTGGAATTATAGATTTGGACAGCACTAGAAAATGGAGAACGCACTACATAGTGAGTAGGGAAGGAATTCGGACACAACCCAGGTTTAGTCTACAACCAAAGTTTCATTGACCTTTGACCTTAGGAAGAGGTCACCATCTTAGGTTTATAAAATAAAATTACCTTTAGTACCTTCTACAAATGTAAACTCTTCCTAGGGACTTTGATCTCCTCGAGCATCACCGGGAAGCTACTTAGATTAGGAATGTGGGCGTGGTCAACAAAAACCCCTGTCGGCAAGGATATCCAAAACATTACTTTTCCCGATTTTTGCTAAAATTACGTAGATTTGTTCGTCACCCCCAGAAGACCCAAAAGAACAATGGTTACTATGGAGATAAAACAAACAGAAAAGCCACCATTTTGAAAAATCTGTCATTTATGAATTTGTTAAGTGTAGCTCTGAGCAGGGTGGCAGGGGCAGAAGGGGGGAAATGAGGGGCGTGTAGCCAGTGGGGGCGGGTCAAACAAAGGATGGCGGGTATGGGTAGTGCCTACGCAATGCTGCTCACGGCTTTAACCACATTTGCATTTTTTAAACCCTCCTGTCTTTATAAAATGCTTAGATAAAAGAAAAAAGTAAAGAAACGCCTCACTGTCATGTAAATTTGGGTTTTAAAAGATCAAAGAAAGTTCTTTTGCTGGTCTGTGTTTTCTGACCGCAGCCAAACGGTTAGCAACCTCAACTCTTGAAGACAAGACAATAAATTCCTCAGAAAAATGTATATTTTGCTTATTTTGGCTGGAAGATAAAATCTTTTTCTCATATAAATCCTCCTGACAACCTGAGCCCCACTTCTTCACATTTGGTATCATTGGAAAGCCCCAAATGTCCTCTGTAGAAACCAGAAGTAGTTCATCTAGTAGTAGACAGTGGTTGGAAGATATTCAGGTTTAGAAATGTCCACTACAGATGATACATTTCAGTTAACAGGGGTATAACATGAATTTCAACCTTTAAAAGCTTCCAACAGGGAAACTACAAAAGGGTTTAGTAATATCAGTAACATTTCATCCTGTGGGGAAGGGGGAAAACGAGGAGTTCCAGCTCAGAAATTCTGACAAATGAGAGGTAAATATTCTCTAATTATAGAACAACTAAAATAAAAACACTACCGGTCTCAGGGCAGAGATCCTGACTCCCCGATGGATTTGTCTCCAAACCATCTGTCACCATCTGAACCTCCACAGGCTTCCTTCCACTTTGGGCCGTGGCGGCGTGACAGACACTCGCCGCGGCAAAAACGCATGCACATGTACAGACGGTGCATTCTTATCAACGCTGACCGCTGCTGGTTTTGGGTAGCAAATGTCAGCCCGATGGACGTGGCAGCGCTGGTTCTGTGGGCCTGAGATGGTGATTTCCAACACATCATTTCAGCCACTGCTTGTGATGAACTGGATCCAGGGAGGGACCACTTGCATTAAACATGCAGTTGTTTCCATTTCAAAGGTCAAAGTGAGCTTTCTCGTCTTTTTTTTTCTGTCAGCACCATCTCAAAAACGACGTAAAATAGCAGATCTTTGTCTTCATGTCATCAGCAAAAGTCGGACTCTTTGATCTCCTTCTCTGATTTACCTTCATCTCGTTTCTGCAGGTGATTTAATCTGATTAAAAAGTCTCCACATTTCTGCCCCCAGAAACATTTGTCCGGCTGGAAAACAGCTTCAGGTGAGGACAAACGTGCCTCATCATCTCACAGATGTTTGCCGCCTCTCCTAAAATCCAGAGTGGCTGAATCTTACCTGGAAACAAACTGGCGGTTTCTCTTAACCAATGGAAATGCCCTGGATCAGCCATCGTCAGGTCACTAAAGCCTCCTCACATGTTGAACTTCCATGCAGAAAGATTCATTTTTCATCCTTTCGGCATGGAACTGGATGTCCCCGCTCTGGAACTGTAAACCGGTAAATCTCTGGAGCAGCAGTGCTCGCATGAAGTCATCAAACTGACAAAGCGGGTCAAGCCCAGGACCCGCTGCAGCCCCCCTCGAGCTGCTCCATCTCCTGCCTGCATGCTCTGATAACTCTCAATGTGAGGCTGTAAAAATGCCGACGCCAGCAGCCCGCGCCGAGCCGCAGCCGGACGGCCCGAGCCCGGACCCAGCCCCGTTTCACCGCCATTGTTTCCCGAACGGGTTGGAGCTCCTCTGAGACCGTCCTCCAAGTGGGTCACAGAGGCCGCAGAGCAGCGGCGTGCCGGTGTTTGTGTGGCATCGACCGTGGGGAGAAATACAACGCTTCAATCCAAACAGAAAAAGATTTGTCTATTAAAGTTATCTATACTTTTTTATTCCAGAATATTTATCATATAATAAATAAATAAGTAAATCTTCTTAAAATATTGATTGCCAAAATTTATTTCTTTTTAATTCAGTTCTCATCCCAAAAGAAAATCTTTTTTTGGGCTAACATAAAGAGAAAAACATGTTTGTAAACTTTTCTTAAAGTTTGAGCCTAAGGTTGAGATTAGCGATTGTATCTTAGTGTCCAGTCGTCACCTTCTGTGGAAAATATTACTCCTCCAGCTAACAAATGCAGTTATTTTTGGAAATTTAGTTAAAGCTCTTTGAACTTAAACTGTGGTTCTGTGTTTTTGGTTCCAAAAAGCCCTGAAAAGATTGTCCTCAAATGCTTTAATATGAAATGATGACTTCCCAAAGACCAAACTAAACACCAGAAGAAAGGCTTTTCCATGGTTACGACCCATCAATAATCACTTCAAGCTTTCCAACTAAAAACATGACTTTGACCCCCTATGACCTCTAGAAAATCAATAGAAATCTGAGAGCAACAAAACTTCAGGATCACCCAAAAGTTTTCTAAAAAACTAGAACAAAATATAAAGTGGAAGCCTCTGAACGGAGCATGAAGAGCATCTTTTAGCCCTTTTTGACTCTGTGAAAACAATCTAAAGGATGCTTTTTTTTACAGAAAAGCATCGTTTGACACATAAGGACATGTATTATTTGCTCAAATTGCCACCGGGTTTAAACTATTTAAAGATTAACTATGCTGTCCGGTCAGATTTAACGTCGCAGTGAGGCGATGCAGAGAGGCAACGTGTTTGATGGTTGAAACGCAGAGACACAAGTACTGCTGGGAAAAGAAAAAAAAAAGGCTTTTTTTTTAGAAATGCATGCGGAGGAGTGAGATAAGCAGTGTGGAGGTGTGGAGCTGCAGACTAAATACAGAACCAGTGATCCGGCGTTATGCACATGCATGAGGGACGGCTGCACCAGAGTTTATTTGTTTGTTTGCTCCAGAGCAAAGCCGATCCCATTTTCCAGAGTCGAAATCAAACGTCTGCAGAGTTCAAAACTTTAATTGCCACTGAAGGAAAGCATCCATTGAAGTCGTTATCTCCTCCTGTGGCCACATAATGAATGACCTGGATGGAGAAGGACGGCTGGGACTGGGAGCTGCAGCCCCGAAGACAGAAAAACCCGTTCTTCACTCTGAGAGCAAAGATGTCTCCATATTTATGAAAGAAGACAAAGTCAGTAAGTCCAGTAAAGTTCTAATAAATGATCTCTAAAAACTCAACAAAAGGTCCTTCATTTTCAGTTATTCTCTTTGTTCGAAAGGGAAAAGGAAAAAAAAGGTCAGTTTTTTGCAAATCAACAGTGAATTTATTAATCAGACCCTGAAAAACGACAGGAAATTGTGAACTTTTTAGCCTTTCAGACTCCTAAAGTATTGAACCATTTTTCTGAAAACATTATTTTAGGGATGTTTGTTTTTTTTTGCCAAACAGCATAAAAAAACTCAATAAAACCCAGAAATTGTTAAAGGAAATCTAAAATGTAGAGTAATAAGCTCACTGAGTGAAGCATTGGCTGTAAGGAAAGTGTTTGAGAGCCTCAGAGCAAACATCTAGAAGAAAATACATCCACGTCTGCGCCGGGAGACAAATGTCTCATGTTGTTAAGCTGCGGCGGCGCTGATGCGGTGCAAACACGCGGCAAACACGCTGCAAACACGCTGCAAACACGCGGTTTCCGTGACGAGGAGTCAGACGTACAGATGAAGAGGAGGGGAGAACGCCGTGGGGCTTTTTGGAATTTGCAACTCCGCAATGTTGCGGCCACGCCACAAACGTGTACACAGGAATGACCTCTGACCTCGGCCCCGGCCTTCTGAACTGCTGGTGCGCTTCCAAACCAACTCCGGTTCACGGTGTGAGAGTGAACCGGGTTTGGTTTCAGCCCAACTCTGAATACCGTCAGCTTTTCAGGAACCAACAATCCCACAAACAATAACTACAGGAATGAAGGAACAAACAGACCAACAGGTCAGCAGTCGACAAACCCGGAGCAGCACGGAAACACCGATCTTCACGTAGACACCAACGGGGAAAAATGTTTGTTTGTGTTTAGTAGAAAGAAACGATTCTTTTTCACTTACTTGCTTCTCATTACAGTGAAAAAGTTTGCCAAGCCTCCATAAAAACTCCCAGTTTGACAAACTTGATGAGACGGTGGGAACGAAGACAACCGAGAACCCAGCAGCTCTGCAGACGAAGCTTCATCTCACGATGTTACTGTAGATATTTAAACAAATTTGCAGTATTTTTAAAGGTAGTGTTGCCCTCGTCCTCAGGATTTCTGTCCAATGGGTGATTCCAATGATTCAACCAAAAAAAAACGAAATTCCTGCATGAATGTTTGACTTTAACTTAAAGAACGATGCCAATGTGCTGCTATTTCTCTAAAGGTCGATTCATTAATATTAGCGGCTAGCATAAGACAAAATACCTCTTTAACTGGTGGCTTTCTAGCTAAAGTGAATCAAAATCTTCTTTTCGGTGATCTCCTTGAGCAGGTTCAGCCAGAAGCCTTAATTTTGAAAAGCTCCTTCCCTCCTGGTGTTTTGGGAAAAGGGGGTGGAGGCTGCAGCGCTGGAGATGTAGGTCAAGGATTTCTGCAGCCATCCACATGCATGAGAGCGTGGCTGCACCGCACTGCTGGGAAGGAGGAAGCGTGGAGCGGAGAAGCCGGGTTTCCTGGAGTTCAGGTCAAAGCACACATCTTGCTTTTTTTTATTTTATTTGTAAACTTATATTTTAACCAGGATCACTGATCTCTTTTTCAAGGGTCCAGACAGCAGGACGGATCAATACAACGCATTAAAAAACAACGATCCAATTATAAAATCATTTACAAGTTTCATTTTTAAAATTTCCACTAAATTGGACCAGTTATATTGCAGCCGTACCAGTCGGTCCACATTTTGTTCCAGGCTACAAAGAAAAGAAGAAAAAAAAATCCATTTTATTTTTAACCAGATTCTGAAGGAAGTTTTATTTTGAAAAACTACTGGCTTCTCTCTACCACATCCGACTCTTTTTGCATGTCAAGTCGCTCAGTCACATGTTGAAAATCCATCCACTACTTTCGTCAAGCGGCTGCCGCTAAATTGAAACCCCCCAAGCTAGCAAAATTAACAAAAAAATAAAACTTATTTGGAAAAAAACAATTTTGGCAGAAAAGAGGAAACAGACTTCGAAATACAAGAAATCTGCATTTAACAAACTTAAAACCAGGTGTGGTTTCCACACAAAAGCTAGCTTACAAACAAAGATGAAGATAAAGTTTACACTTAAAAATGAAGATTGTGTGAGATTAAACCGATCCATGGCCTGAAAAAAGGTTGGAGACCGAAGAATTCATGGATTCTCACAGCTATGGAGACGGAGCAAATGCAAAATACTCGTGTAAACAAACCAATGGGTAAATCTACATTTCTCCAGAGGTGGCCGTCCCACACCAGTGTAAAGTTCACAGTGGTGTTTGTGAGCCTTACAGCCTCAAATGGACCACAAAGAGTCTAGCGGCTAATTCATATAAATAAAACCATCTAAAGGTAGAAATGTTGCTACAAGTTTCAAAACCTCAGTGCTTTTTTTTTTTTTTTTAACTTGTCCTGTCCAACAGCTGAGCAGACAGACGAGAGCTGAGGGCCTCTTGTGTTGGACATATTTTGCTTTAACAAGAGGGGTTATTAATCTTCTGACAAACCAAAGGTATGTCTGAATAAACCCCTTTTGTAATTGAGGCCAAACTTTATTAATTTCAATCATGTCTGAAAATCTTTGGTGTTGGACCGGACGGAAAAGGAAAGAGGGGAAGAAGAGAGAGGGACGCTAGAGAGAGGGGGGGGTAGGGGGTGATAATAGGAGGGGAAGGGGGATAAGACCATGAAGCAGCATACAGCAACAAGTTTACTGGTTGTTAATCATTATGGTAAGGTTCAAATGCAGTACAAAAAGGGCGGGGCCCGTCCACACACACACTCAAATGTTATAAACACACCTGCTAGCTGCAAAAATGCCCACCTGTCGACATGTACACAAAACAGATAGTGTTCACACGCATACTTATGCCTTAAAACCAACTAGTGTGAAATATTTCAGTCATTCAGTCTGTTGAGCTAACACCAGTGCTCAGGTGAGGTTTTATGTTCTTCTAAAATGGATGGTGGAACGTGAAAAGAAGGAGGGAGAGTGCCCAGCCATCCCCACCCCAAGACCCCCACCGCAGCAGCAGCGGCAGCCGGAATCCCCCCAACGCCACACGGGAACCGGCAGGGAACAACCGCCGCACGGGCGACCAAGCCCGCCACCCAGGCCAGGGCCAGCAGGGCCGCCGCAAGGCCCCCAGAGCCAGAGGCCAAGGAAGCACGGAGGGAAAGAGAGCGCCGCCCCAGCCCAACCAGGAGAGCAGCCCCCCCGCCGCGCCGGGAGAACCCAACACAGAGCCCCACCGGAGAAGGACGCCCACAGCCCCAAACGAGCACCCCACCACCACCCAGGAGTTCCGGGCATCCCCCCGCCCCAACCCCAGGTACGAGCCAGGACCCCCCAAGGGAGACCCGCTCCGCACTCCAGGCAGCCATCCGCCCGGCCCACGGTTGGTCCAGGGAGGAGCAAGGCAGGGGGCCCGCCGCCCCCGCCCAGAAGGGGGGAACCCCGGGGAAAAAAAGAGGGCCCACAAGGGGTGTAATAAATATGGCCCGACCAGGCTCGGCCACAGTTGGAAATTTGGCGGGGCCCAGCGCTCAGGAGCAAGGACCAGAACCCACCCCCCAGGGACCAGACACCCCCGGCTCAGATGTAATGTGAACTGCCCCACCGCGCGGAGAGAGCACCGCCGGGCCCAGGAAGCCGGCACCCCGGGGACACGGCCGCCGTTGCAAAGGGGCCCGCACCCCCCACCAGGGAAGAGGCAGGGGACAGACGGACCCAGGTCCCACCTTCCTTGCAAAATGTGTGTGCGTGTATGTGTGTTTGAGATTGTGTGTGTGTGCATGTGTGTGTGTTTATGTTGGGATGTATATATTGAGGGGGGAGGGGTGTGTGTACTAAGGGGGGTGCAGTTAAAATTGGCGGGTAGGGCACTAAGGGGACATCTCCTGTTTACTCACAGTGACGTCCCCTCACCCTCCCCACCAAGGGGCCCTAAATGTCTAAGGTGCGGTTAAAATTGGCGGGTAGGGTGCTAGGAGGACATCCGCTGCTTGCTGGCAGTGATGTCCAAGCACCCCCCCTACCAAGGGCCCTACATGTCTAAGGTGCAAATAAAACCGAAAGAGGGGGGGCCCACTCCATACGGCAACCATAGGAGGGGGGCCACTGCCTAGTAAACCCCCCCTCAAGGCTCATCGCAGGCTAAGCCCCCCACCCCCTCACCCTATTATGAGGTTATATGAGGAAGGGGGTAAGTTGGGGACAGCTGATAGACTGTCCCCCGGTGGTCAAACAGCTGTCCCCCGCCCCCCCCCTAGCAAGGGGGCCAGGCCCACCCAGCCCAGGGGCCCCACCCCCGGAGGCGCCGACACCCCAGGCCCAGCACCACCCCCCCCACACAGAGAGAGAGGAGCCAGAAAGCGCCGGCCCCCCCCCGGAGCAAGCCCAGGCCCCTACCCCCAAACGCCGGCCCTAGAAGAGCTCTGGTCAGGCCTCGACGGGACCGAAGCAGCCAACCGGCCGGGGAAACCGCCGATGGCCTCAGCGGAGACCCCGACCCGTCAACCCCCCCTGCCCCGTACCAATAGTGGACCCCCCCCCCTCCCCCAGAATGCCCCCCCACAGGTCAGGGCCGACAAGACCCCCCACCCCACCCCACCCCAGACCCCGCAGCCGAAGCGGAGGACACCCAGAGCGACCGGGGGCCCCAAGAGGGTTGTCCCGTCCCGCCCCAGAGCCAGGGAAGGGCCGATCCCAGCCCCAGGCGTAGATAGGAAGCCCATCCAGCGCCGCTGGGCCCCCACCCCCGAGCAGCGCCCCCCGCCAACCCCCCCCAGCACAGGCAAAGGGACCACCCCCCCAAGCCAAGCCAGACCACCACCCCACCCCCCCACCACGCACCCCCACACCCAAGCCCAAAGGACCACGCAGCGCCCCAGCCCGCCCCACCCAGGCGCCGGACCCGATCCCCCGACCAACGGAGCCCCCAACAACCCCCGCCAGGCACCGGAGGCCCCGACCCCCACCCCGGCCCACGGCAGAAGGGCAAGGAGCAGCGACGACCAGGCCCCCCCCACCCCCTAAGTCACGGAGTTAGCTATGGGAGACCAGAGAGACCGAATTCTTTCGAAGTTACTTGAACTTTGGGCTGACATTTTTTCCAAGCTGATATGATCAAGCAGCAGATTTCTGTGTTGACTTATATTTATATTTTTTTTGCTTTTCCAATTTATTAAAATAGTTTTTTTAGCAATGCAAAGAGTTATGAAAATGATAGAGCCTAATCCTCCTTCTACATCGATGGCACTCATGTCACCAAGCACACAAAGTGACGGTGAAGCTGTGATTGAAACCTTAAGCCAGACTGATAGATCGGCACATACCTGCCGCCAGAGAGCCAGGACAGGCGTGCAGAACCATAGTGCATGCATGTAATTGTCGGGTAGATTACTGTCACAGTGCTGACAAATGTCTGAGTTACTGAGACCCATCTTGAACATCCTCTGTCCAGTGTAGTAAATTCTGTGAAGAGTTTTGAAATGGATTAGCTGCAGATTTGGACTTTTTGTCATTTTAAAGGTGTTTAGACAAAGTTCTGACCAAAAACTTTCATCTGTGCTGATGCTCAAATCCGCATCCCATTTTGTTGTTGGAAGTGAAATATTGTTATCTAAATTGCAATAAAGTTTGTATATTTTTGGAGAGAGTTTTATTCATTGAGAAATTGATCATGTGGTAACTACATCTGGTAGCTTTAAATCGTTGTCTCTGTATTTAAACTTTTTAGTAATAATTGATTTAAGTTGCTGATATTCCAAGAAGTTATATATTCCATGTTTGTCTTGAAGTTCCTGGGGAGTTATGAATCTTCTATCAATAATTATGTGCTCTAGTTGTTTTATGCCCCCTGCTTGCCAAGCTGGGAAGTGGATAATCTTTTTGTTTATGAGGATGTCTGGGTTGTTCCAGATGGGTGTCATTTTGCACGGTTGAATTGATGATTTTGATATTTTGAGAAATTCCCACCAGGCTGTTAAAGTGGCATTTATATTAATACTTTTGAAACAATCCTGTTTTTTAACTGTTTGGCTAATAAATGGAAGATCTGACAGGTTGATCTTTCCACATAACGCCTGTTCCAAGTCTAACCATGAGTTAGTTTCTGGATTATTTTTTAACCATTTTAAGATATATTGTAATCTATTTGCAAGAAAGTAATTGTGGAAGTTAGGTATTTCTAATCCTCCACAGCTTTTTGCAGATTTTAAAGTTTTTAGACTAATTCTTGCAGGTTTGTTGTTCCATAGAAAGCTTGATATAGATGAGTCTAATGTTCTCAGCGCTCTTGCCTCACACCAAGAAGGTCCCTGGTTCAAGTCCCGGCTGGGGGACGTGAAACAGAACACCAATGCGGGACCTTTCTGTGTGGGGTGTTTAGGTTTGACGCAGACAATAACAGACCGTCTTCGTCACTCATCTGCGTTGAACCGCGAGCTCTGAGAACTGATAATCTGATGCTGAAGGAATGCATCTATATCTGCATCTGGATCTCCCTCACTGTCACCGTGGCAACTCAAACACGCCACTGCTTAGCCTCAAATGCCATAAACGTAATGCTTCTTGTCGGTTTAACCAGACTGCTGCTTAATTGTAGTGCAGATAAGCAGCAACAAAAAGCGGGGAGTTATCTCTACAGGGCAGCCCGGCGTGACTTCCGCCATCCATTAGCCCACACGTGGGAGCAGAGATAACTCAGACCTATAAAAGAGAGGAGTGATGGTCATAAAAACATTGATGGAGTTCAAACTGTCTGGCTGTGCAGGACAGTCAGGTTCTCCCTATCCCTTGTGCTATCTCGTGGGGTCCAGATGACCCCACTCCCAACGCTAGCACAAGGGTTAAACTGCTCACACAAAGTTCAATTATGTAATATTGTCCAAAACATTCAGAGTTCCTTCTTTGGGAACCAGCCGTCAGGCCCATACCATGATACTTCCTACACTAAACAAGCTATTCTCCCTGAACCTCCAAACCAAGACTCATCCATCAGATGGAGAAGGGAGGTCTGTTCCTCCAAATAAGGCGTCTCCACAGCAACAGCGCTGTGCAGCCCCCACTGTAGGAACCCATCTGATGAAGATCTCTGTCTTTGTTCCTGAGCGAATCTGAAAGGAAGTTCTGCGCTGACTCTGCAGACGTTGAGCCTCAGCATCTAGCTGCTGTAGCTCCTAATTCCTTATTTTTGTCTAGTTTGTAGTTTAAATATCTTCTCACACACGATGTTATATAAATCCTGAATCTCCCATTGAGTCATTTGATCATGAGAACATCTTATTTTGAGCAAAATCCCTAATAAAACTAGTTTTTTTATACTTAACATCGTATTTTCAAATCAGATTTGCTTGATTTAAGGAAACAGAAAAGTTTTATTTGACAACAGCAGTTTGTCAGTTCAAATGCATTTACATATCATTTTAATTCATCTTAAAATGTTTCTTTGGTCTAGAAATAAGGATATTTGGACTGCTCCAGTGCTTCAAGTAGGATATATTTGTGTGTGTGGGGGCGGGGTGGTATAAATATACACATTTTAAGATGTAAAATTATTTTTTCGAGCAATATATACTTATTTTAAGACGTAATATTTCAAATTACTGGAGCAATATTCCTAAAAGGGGAATTTTTATGGCTTAATTTAAGATTTAATTTTGTCTTTTAAATAGATTTCACCCAGACAAATTCACCTAGTCCTATTGGCAGATTCTTTATTTCACTTTTAGAAGGAAAAACATCTTATTTTCCATATTTTCATGTTCATGCATGTGTACACTTTGATATAACTGCACTGGCAGTTGACTGGAACACTTAGCATTATAGAAATGTCACTACTAAAGTTAGAACATAATCATTAGGATGTCTGCAGAACCACAATAAAGCTTCATATAGGACAGAGCCAAACTGATTTTTATGGGCTTTTATCTGCGTCCAGTTAAGACACACACACGTCTATAAATGCATCCGTTAATGTTTTTCAATTTCATAATATTAAACATCAAATAGTCCAAAAATCAAATTCCTTTCATTTGTTGGAAAAAACAACATTCACATTATTTTTTCACGTAAATTTCTCTCTTTGGTTCTGATGAAGACTAAATAAATGTCTTCTGATTTTATTTGTGAATATATTCTTATTTAGTGAATGAACTGTGACAAAGAAACGATGAGTTCATGCCAATGTTTAGATGGTTAAACTGATCTGGAGGAAAGTTCTTGACGCCGTTTCTCATTTGTGTCTAAACCATAACAGGGATGCGAGCAGCAGCAAAATAATCCTTTTGACTGCATCTGCCTTTTACTGCTCTCTCGACATTAGAGACTCTTGACTTACACTCACAGCTAAATATAGCCGTTCTCCAGCTTCCCAGCTAATGTGGGCCGCCAGGCAGTGGTGGGCCTCGGCGTGAAACCGTGACACACGTCCAGCAAAGGCGTTCTCATCAACCGCACAGCGATGGAGGCTCACGCTCATACCAGTCCGCATGACTTCCCACGCCGATGCTCAGAGATAAGGTACCAGGATTAGGACCGCAGTGCGTCTGAGAGAGAACACAACTATGAGTGTCTGTTAGATCCATGAAGCAGACGCAGACATCCAGACTGGGACGATCAGCCCCACCAGACACTGGTCCTCCTCTAAATCCACCACCCCTGTTGGTCTGAAGCCACTCCTGTTCCTGATTGGCTGGATCAGGGATGTTCGGTCAACCAGGACTTCTTCATAAATTGCTAAGTGAACATCGCAGTTATTCAGTCCTCTCCTGCTGTTTTGGAAGTTTTCATGGGTTAAGGTTCTGAATCCAATACATTAGAGTTACAGCAGCTGTGCGTCAAAAGGTTTATCAGACTTTCACCAACATCTGCCTCATCATTCATGTCAAATACTAAACTGGAGGGGTCTCTGGAGCTCAAGCGAATCACATTAGTGTGCTTCGACTGTTCCTTAAAGGGTCTATATCTGGCAAAATTAACTTTCTGAACTTTAAAGTGTAAATTATAATTTAATTTCCTTACAAAGATACCAATCCCAAAACGTTATTTTCATCTATTCACGCATTTCGGAGTATTCCCTGCCCGCTGAGCACCAGCCCCTCCCAACCACAGTCACATTGTGATGTCACAAATTGAGGAACCGCCCCTCCCAGGAAGAGTCTGCACTGCCAACCCCGCCCCCCAGGCTAACACACACCCACTTTCTCCGTGGAGCTAGCGGTGATCTGCCAAACGCTTTCCTTTTATTTGCACAATATGCACATCCTTTTTCGTCAAAGTTCAGATGTTTGTTTTTTCGTGGGCGAAACGCAAACGCTGCCGAGGCCGACTCTAGGTTGACGTCATGAAATGGGCGGTACCCACAAGGAGAAAAAGGCGGAGCCTCAGAGATCGAGTCGTGTTACTTCCATGTATGAAAATGACCTGCGAAAATAACTCGTGTTACATAAAGAAATCATTCTTTAATGTGTCAAAGGTACTAAATAACCATATATGGACATGGTTTACTCTGAAAGGCTTAGAATAGCACGATATAGGCCCTTTTATATGGAAGCGATTATGTAGCATAAATAAAAAGCAAAGTCAAAACCAGAAATGCTTTTTCATTTTCAAAATGAAAAAGCATTTTTTGACTCAAAAATATAATGAAAAAGCAATCCACCAAAATGCTTTTTAATTTCCTTCCTCAACACAGCTTATTCTGTCACTTAATTAAAATTAAAATGAAAATGGTATTTGACATTTCATTTTCAAGATGTTCAAGAATATTGCTTTTTCTTTTTAATTTTGAGTCAAAAAATGCAGTTACATTTTGAAAATTAAAAAGCATTTCTGTTAATCCATTTTAATTGTCAAATTAGACATTTCTAAATGAATTATGCTACACATTTACCAGGGACCTTTTTGAAAATGAAATGTCAAATACCATTTTATTTATCATTTTAATTAAGTGACAGAAAAGCTGCGTTGAGGAAGGAAATGAAAAAGCATTTTGAAATATTGCTTTTTCTTTTTAATTTTGAGTCAAAAAATGCAGCTTCATTTTGAAAATTAAAAAGCATTTCTATTAATCCATTTTAATTGTCAAATGAGACATTTCTAAATGAATTATGCTACACATTTACCAGAGAACATCTTGAAAATGAAATGTCAAATACCATTTTCATTTTAATTTTAATTAAGTGACAGAATAAGCTGTGTTGAGGAAGGAAATGAAAAAGCATTTTGGTGGATTGCTTTTTCATTATATTTTTGAGTCAAAAAATGCTTTTTCATTTTGAAAATGAAAAAGCATTTCTGGTTTTGACTTTGCTTTTTATTTATGCTACATAATCGCTTCCATACTTTTAAAACCCGCTGACTATAACTTGGTCCATGTTTTCTGCCCTGTAGTTCATCATCAGTCCACTAGGCGTAGTAAAGGGGCTTTTCATGCTCATTTTAAAATGGCAGCCTCCATAAAATCTTAAAACCACTTTTGGCAGGAAAGGTTTTTCAAACCTTATGGTGAGAATAACTAATTTATCATTTTACATTTTTTTAAAGGCTACTTGCTGTATTGAAATATTGCAAATGTGTTTTTGATTAAGTCTTTATAATAAAGTTACAAAAATGAAATGACTGGAAGGTCAAAGAGTTAAAGTTAGAGACCTTTTTAAACACAAACGTCTCAGCGGGTGAAAACTGATCAGAATGATTGAATTTTTTTAAGTACATTATGATAGAGCAGAACGTGACGCTTACAACGTCATCTGCATATTTGAGGGCCCCAGTTGTGGCGACCTGGAGTTTGTCGGCTGTTTGTTTGAGAGTGGGAACAGGACACAGCGAAAACAAAAGCAGAGGTGCAGAAAAAAAAAAGCTAAATATTTGGTTCTGTGTGAAGGAAGGACAGGAACGGGATGAGGAGCCATGTTTGGGTAGCTTGGAGTTGTTGTGGGAATGTTACTGACCTGACCTTCATGCCTCTGTTCCGGAAGTCTTTGAATGACTCAAATCCAAACGATTTTACTTTGTAAAACCCAATTTTACTCAATTCTAAGTTGATGAAATCAAATTAATCCTTGGAGTGTCCAGGCTTCTATTTGTGCTTCTAGAAACTATTTGATCTATTCTCAAAGTGTTCCCAGTGTTTTTAACCAAAATGATGCAGTTTTTAGCCAAAATCTAAAAAACTGTGGCGGCAGGAGTTCATGAGAAATTCACCTCTAAGTTGTGGGCGGGACCCGCAGGACCCGCCCCCCTTCCTTCCGAATATCCATCTGCTTACACGCTCTCCCACTAGCTTACAGACCCTCAACCTAACGTTAGCGGTTTAACAAAAATGGCGAGTAATTATCGGAGCTATGCAGCCATACAGTTCTGAGCCAGATGCCAAACCTCATAAAGTGTTTGAATAAAATGAATCGGTTATTTATCAACATATCAGCTTCCAATACGTGGATCAAGGCCGTGTCACACAGCCACTATGAACATTTTGGACGGAAAAAAATTGGCTATACGTGACTATACGCGATATAAAAGTTAGACATCGATGGTTCATGCGTGAAATGTCAGTTAGACGTTCGTGGAACGGTCGTGGAAAGACACAAAGTTGTGTCCGCATCTCGCAAAATTACGCACAATTGCGCAAGATTTTCGTAATGATTGTGTGTAAACAACGTAAAATACGAGTAAACTGTGTAATTCTCAACCGACCACATATTTTAGAACAGGTCAAAACTGAATTCGTGTGGAGACCCTTCGGCCGAAAACAAACGACGAATGCAAAAACATGTATGAATTATGTACATCACGCATTTATCATAAATGACCGAAATTTCATATGTGGAAAATGCACATTCACTGTGTGACACGGCCTTAAGATTATTCTTTTTGAGCTCCTTCTTTTTGTGGTGTTTACTCAAATCTGACTCGATGGAATCAAATGCAAACTAACTAATTACTTGGAGGGGTCCGTGACTTAATTTGTGTTTCTAAAGCAAGAGAATTTGATTTCATGTTTCAGGAATTTGTTGTTGTTTTTTGTTGACATGCGTTTTGAGAACATCATGGCTGCAAACGATGAGCATTGAAGCCACACCTTCCATCGCTCTGCGTCTAGAGCGCCAACTAACATCTGGCCAGTAGGTGGGGGGATCAAATCGGCGCACTTCACCGACGCCAACCTGCAGCTGCTCTGACAAAACGCACGCCGCCAACACGTCAGGCCGGATCTGCTTTCCTGCTGTCAGCATCTTTGCAGACAGTGAGGGGGGCGGGGCACAGCTGCGTCACTGGACCGGCGCTTTCATCTTTCCAGCTTCTGTGTGCTCTGCTGTGCGGCGAGTCATTCGCCTAAACGCACACGTGTCCATGCGGCGAGCATTCATCTGAGGCGCATCTATCCATGCATTCAGTCGTGCAGACGCATCGCATGTGCTCCACTTCACACGTGCTCCGGTGCAAAAATAAACCCGATAAGACCAAAGACAAACGCTGGATTTCTGACCGACAACCTGCAAAGTCTTACGGCAAAAACTAGAAATACTACAGTTAAGATTAAAAACAGCATTTGACTGTCAAAATAAAAGCACGAGCTGCCTGAACACACCACCTCAGCTGAACTGTCCTGACAAACACTCACAGAATCCTGATCCAAAGCTGCCTCTTGGACCTGGATGGAGTCCCCAAACCAAACATTGGGATAAAGATGTGACCGTCTCACCTCAGATAAATCATTGTTCTGTGACGTTCTCCTGTCAGGAATTCGTCCACTCTACAATTATCTGAGCAGAAGATTCTTCCCTGTGGTCTGCTGAGTTCAGTGAATAGATTTGCTGAGAATAATCAGTTTTTTAAACACTTTTCAGACACTTTAAGAACAGAGTGTCAATGTGAAGCAGGGAGCAGGGAGGACGAAGGCCTGGGAGACCAAACAGGAAGAGGCCTGTGTGGCTTTTAAGGAGGAGGTCAAACACAATTTAGGTGAAAAAATGGAAACGAACCCACAAGTCAACAACAAAACGTTTCAAAGTTTATGCATAAATAAGCTGAGTTGGAGGTTGAGGTTTATCCCGCTCTGCGGTGGAAGCAAACCCAACACATTTGTTCTTTTCTTGCTGCAAAACAAGAAAACAGCTTCACTCCAGATTATTGACACCAGTTCACAGCAGTGACCCGGTTCTACAACCCAGTCTGGATTTAACCGCCTCATGCCCCAGACAGCAGGACGTCCTTAGACCGCCTTGCTTTTATGACACGACTTCAGCTGAAGTTGAATTTATTCCAGTTGACTTGAAACTGAATTTCTTTCTTGTTTGGCTGTTTTGACAATGGTTACAGGGTTGCTGGAGCCTATACTTGCTGTCAGGCGAGCAGGTCGCTGGAGAGTTGCAGGGACACACTACTACACACTGGCATGCAGAGTTCACGCATCCACGGGGACGGCATCCAAAGAAAGAACCAAGCCGGGATTCGAACCCAGGAACTTCCTGATGTGAGGCGAGAGCGCTAACCACTCACCTGTGCGACAAAAATCCAACAGATGAATCGTTAACTGACACAAGACGAACAGGCGTTGTCCGAGAGACAGAAGGCAATCGAATAAAGGAATGCGTCCTGACGCACAGAGATTTCTCCAAATTTTTTATTTAAAAAACCCACTCAGAAAAAAATGCTGATTTTGGTGTTTTTTACATATGCTTGATACAGGGAAGACATTTCTGTTAACAGTCGCACACGTGAATTTTTTTTTTTTGTTTGCAGGGATTTCATTTTTGTACTTCTTAATGTCTTACAACTTAAAAGTATTTTAGAAACATTGTTTTGTCAATGCACTGTTTGGAATGCGTTTAAATTAAACTGTTCTCTGTGTTGGGCTTGAATTTTGAAATCTTCCTCTCTTTTCTATATAAATGGTTTTTTTCACCATAAATTGTACTTGATGCTTAAACATTTTGTAAAGATATTAGTAAAATAAACTGATTTTTTTAATTTAAGTAAAAATTAAATCTTTCTTTGTTGGATTTTTGTCATTTACTTATATAAAAAACTAATTCTTACATTTCTTTAGCAGTATATTAACTAACAAGTTGCTGTAATATATTTTTTTTCTTCTTTGTGAATTTAAATTACTGGAATCTTTAAAATGATTTTAGTAGAATAAATTATTTTTTGTAGATGTGTAATTTACTTGATTTTAATAATTGTCACCATACATTGAGTAGAGAGGGGTAAGACTTTTTACAGTGAGCGGGGAAGGGATTTGGGGGCGGGGTTCCTCCGCACTAACACCCCCCCCACACACACACACACGACTCAGAGGTGAATTTCTGCCCGAAAAGAACAACCCAGGTCTTTGGATTTGGGCTAAAAACGGCACAAATGTGATAAAAAAAAAGACCACTGGGAACAATTTGGAAATAGGTCAGAGGATGACGGGAGTACGACTTTAACCAGATAACAGCTTCTTCCTGTTTTCCCCTCCTCTTCGTCTATATTTAGTCAAGATTGTTCCAGCCCTGTGATAAATGAAACACTTTTTATTCTTTTATTCTGTGTTTTGGTTTCTGGAATTTTTTTTCAGTTCTAAAATGCAATGTTGTTGAGGTTTTTTTTAAATATTTTTTGCTTTCCTTGTTTTGTTTTTAATTTCCATGAATTTTAAAATGTTTGGGAGGGATTTGTTGATGTGATTCAGCTTCAGGGCCAGCGTACTGAAGGATTCCTTAAAAAGACTTTCCCACCGAAAATTCTCCTGATTTCCTGATTTCCTCTCCACAACAACAAATCTTTAATTTATCTCAAGTATTATTACGTTTCATTTACTTAAAAAAATCCGTGTTTTTAACCTTGTTTTGAGCCACTTTTTTGTTTTTTGGGATAAAAATCAAACCAACCAAAAACGTAAAGAAACCAAAAAGCCTCTGTGGTCTGTCTGAACAATATGATATATTGAATGAGACCCAAATAGAATAAAAAGTACACCAGTTTAACGCAGCACTACATGGGTCTTAGACTGAACATATCTGTACCCACCGAGCTCACTTTAGTAAAGAAATGTGAGAAATCTTCATTTCAATCCTGAAGATAAAAGTCGGAACGTCACAGGAAGTGAATCCGTCTCCACTCCAAACCCGGGAAAAGGGATTTCTCCTCAAACCGGCTTCAGCGCGTTTGTTTGAGAAGCGACCAAACGGCTTAGCGTTCTGAACGAGCTTCCCTTTAAGAGCGATTACGGCGGACCCACAACTGTTAGTTTACATACACACACTTAAAGGCTCAGACAATAGCTGTAAACACACACAACATATGTCTCTGCTAATCCACATGCTTTTCCAGCAGCAAGAACAGACTAAGTCCATGTCAATCACTGCTGTTGAGAAGTCATCAAAAGACTGAAACCTTTAAAAAAACGCTCCGTGCTGAAGACGAGCAGAGACGAGGAGGAAGATGCAGCATCCAGACACTTTGGAGCGACCATGAGGGTCGAATCCCTTCCTGATCAAATCTTCTGAGTTATCGCGTTAAGAAGAAGCAACACAACGCCATCACTTCCTGTGATGGGAGAGACCTAATATTTGGTAGAAATCCTCTGTTTCTGTTTTTCTTCACAGTTTTCCTTTGTTTTGTTACCGAGAGTCTGTAAGAACACAGATTTATGTCTTTAAGTCATTGAAAATCATATTTTCTGACAACTACAGGAAGAAAATTAAGACTACAATTGTATTTCTCCGTATTTCTTGATTCAAATGATTCAGGAGCAGACGAGGAGCAAAAGGATTGCATGTATGACGTAAAAGATACGCTGGGCGGGGCCACAAGCTTCCTGCTCCGAGCTGGGAGCTCCGCATCAACGGCTCCGCCCACAACTGCAGAAACTATGTCCCAGAAAACAACAGAGTTGCTTATTTGGCTAAAATGGCACAATCCTAATGAATAGAACGGAAACAGATCAGAAAATAAACGTAGTGACAATAACCGGAGACACAAGTCCAAAGAGATGCTCCTCCCACTGATTTTTCTTTACTTTCCTCTTCCTCTTCCTTCCTCCACCACCCTCGTCTTCTCCGTCCCTTCATTTCTCCTCTCACCTGTGTTTTTTTTAAGTCGCCCTTTGAACTCCTTCTTCTTCGTTTTGCAGCGTTTTACCTTATTCAATGCATATTTTCAGCTGCGTTAAACCACAGATGCAGACAGTGAGCCGCACCACGTCAGTCGGCAGACTTCTCCCCGCCAAAGAGCATTAGCTCATCTCGCTGCATTATTCAACTTTGGTGCGTCTTTGTGAGCCGTGCGATCCACTGAAATACTATGTGTGCTCATCTGATGGCTTTTAAGAGCTCCCTCCTCGTGCAGAGGCGCTCAGCAGAAGAGGACCTTCTCGCAGAGTGTGGGAGTGAGCGTTCAGGCTTGGTCATTATTATTACAGTGGTGACTGCATGCAGGAAGCCATGCTCTAGCATCCCTCATTATGGAAAGCTGCTCTGATCCGCGCGTCGTACATCTCAGAGGGTTTAACCGGAGCGCCACGGTGACATCCGTGTCTTCGGATTCAACCAGAACGACACAGGAAGAGAAACTTTTCGCACCAAATCCAGACAAACTGAAGGGGAAAAAGGTGACTTACTGAATGCTTTTTTATTTTACATCTTTTGGACAAAAAAAAAAGGAAATAGGTTTGATTACATTAAGACACCTTCAATTATGGATTGCTGTTAGGAAAGGGACTAAATTCACAACATTCAGATGCATCTGAAAATGTTTTAAAAGAGCTCAAATCCATGAAAACGATGATTCCAAAGCTCAACTCTTGACCCCAGAAGCAATTGAACTCGCTGCTGTTCATGTTGCAGAATTCAGTAAAAAAAACAGATTTTTTTTCTTTAAATAGAACTAAAAATTCAATACTTTGATGACGAACCTGAAAACAACAAAACGGGTTTGCGTCTCTCCGTCTGTCCGTTGCCCCTCTCTGAGCTCAGGCGGCAGCGTCTACATCAGCATCCGGACCAAACCAGCTAGGAGATGCAGCAGCCGTCACAGCGCCTCCCTCTGGTTGGGAACACCTGTAACACCTGGAAAGCTACCTTTACATCGCCCTCTGCAGCGCAAGTCCACTGAAAAGTGTGTAAAAGTGGGTTTTGGGCTTCCAAGTTCAAAACCCGCGCATTTATGTATAACTGTGCACGTTTTTATGACCTTTTTGGTTTTTGCGTACAAAACGTGCATCCACTGAATGCATGCTGGAACTTTTTGACCAATCAGGGACTTGGATTTGGCAGTGACGTATGGATGGCGTCCCTTTTGACTTGTAGAAGTGCCAACGGTTTGAAAATTGACCATAAAGGAGAAATGAATAATTGCAGTTTCTGCCCGGCTGGAATTCCACAACACCAAAGGGTTTCTCATATCGGAATAGAGCTGTAGAAGAAGCCCCTCCCCGCTCATCCAGTGTGAACACCATGGGCTAAACCGAATCGGCGTTTAGCACGCCCTCGAACGCGCGTCACATGCCCAGTGTGTTCGCAGCGTGAAGAGTTTCAACATGACCTCCTGATCCTCCTTTTTCTTTTTCCTCGTCGCTCATATTTGAGCTTAAAACTTCTCTTTGACGCTTTCCGTGTCTACGTTACGTCAGTCCTTTACTCTAAAGAGTCATTAAACTCCTTCATTTGGGGGAGGGACTTGTTTCCAGGTGCATGGTTGCTGGTTAGACTTCACATATGCGCTAAAGGTCACGACCTGAACAGGCAAAAAAAGGATCCCATCATCTGCAAAGAGCAGGACAGAGAAACTCTGCTTTGCGGCTACGACGGACGCCAACTTTACCCAGAAACCACCTGACTTCATGCCAGCATTAAGAACCGAGCCGCTGCTTCATTTGTCAGGAACAAGAGCCTAAAATAAAACATCTAGTGAGTCCTGCAGACAGCAACACCTTTCTGAAGCTGTAGAGGTATTTGTGGAATCAAAGTCTGGGTGATGAAGGCTTTACGTCTCCATCACAATCATCACATCGATTAACATTCAAATCCAGCATAAAAAAAGCAAAAACTTAAGCTCCAGATGCAGCTACAGTGTACAAAACATATATAACAAATAAAAGAAATATAATTTCTTTCACTTTAGTTCCAAAGATTGATATTTATCAACATATTTTTTCATCTTTTTGTCTAAAATTACGAGATAATTTAACCCCAAACTTAAAGGGCACTTTAAACCCATCAGTCAGTTCTAAAATGTTATTTTCTTTCTAAAATAATTAACATTTAGTACGAAGTCACAAATTCTGAAATGTATTGACCCCTAATGATTCTTTTTTTCTGTTTGGATTTTTGGTTATTTGATTCAAAAACTTTTTTTTTTTTACCACAAATCGTTTAAACTGAGTTTAACCATAAATCTGACTAAACCGTTAATCTGAAGACTATAAATTCAATTTTTTGATTTGTGAGATTATTATTGCAGCAATTAAAAATTGTTGCTTCATTTAGAATAGAATAGAATAGAATAGAATAGAATAGAATAGAATAGAATAGAATAGAATAGAATAGAGATGCAGGACCTTTGCCTGTGCTTTTTCTCCTGCATATTGGGTGTTTGCACAATACATCATGATTTCCCCTATTACTAGAGTTTTGTTATTAGCCTGATAGTGAGCTCATGAGGTCATGAGGGCCACGCCACCACGTTTCATTTCCATCTCCAGAATCTCACTCAGACAAACGTGGAAAGCAGCCATCTGTTTCAGCCTCCACCTGGCCTGCGCTCGCGCCGGTACCCGAAACTGAGGCGGAGGATGCAGAAATGAAGCCAATACATGAGAAGAACGAGGTGGAATCCTCCTTCCTGCAGAGCAGCGGATGCGGGAGTGGAGAACGCCAGAGAAGCCCGATTCTCCCACGAGAAACGGGCGCTGTGACCCCTCTGGAGGCCACGCAGGTTCCCGCACCGGAGGCCACGCAGGTTCCTCTCCGTGTTTGCGCGTTAGAGCGGCGGCTTCTGAGGAGGAGGTCTGCAGAAACGCAAACGTCTGATGCCCGCCCAGTTCAACACCAAGGACAGCGGTCGGCGCGCGCGGCGCCTGACAGCCATGACAACGCGCGCGCGCCCCAAAAGACACATTTCTCCGCGCGGAGCAAGCGTTTACGCTGCGTCCGCCGCGAACCCCGAAGGAGAGCTTCTCTTCGCCACGGCGGCGTTTCTGCCTCCTCCGTCGGTCACCGAAGAGCCGCTCCGGTGACCGACGGGCAGCAGCGGCCGCCGCCGGAACGCCGCGTCACGCCGCGCCTGTGGGGGAAAACGCCGCGCGCGTACCTGCTCGTCCGGCGTTCGGCGCGCTCACATGTCCCGCGGTTTACTCTGCTCTGCGGCTGCGGCGGTGTTCGGGCGGATGGGCGCCGTTATGTGTCCACCAGCGCCATGTTATCATCGCCGAGCGGAGGACGGGGCGCTGCTGTGCGCCACATCCGGGCCGCTGACAGGAGCGAATGAGCGCCGAGAGGGCGGAGAGCGCGCGGGGAATGTGGAGCACCTGAGGAGCTGAAGTCCCCCCACCCCCTCTGACGGGGTTTGACTTGAATAAAAAAAAATCCTAGAAAATATAAAATAATCTATAAATGACTGGATACTTAAGGAAAGTATAAAGTTCAGATAAACCAGAGAGATGAAAGGTTTATTCTGAACTTGGACTCTCAGAAGAAAAGAGAGTGAATGCATTTGAATGACAGTCAAACAATAAATTACTAACCATAAATGTTTCCCTTTAATTTGGTTCCTGCAAACGCACCACGTGATCTCTGTCAGAGCGGGGCACCCCCATCTGGTGGTGGCCGGTGGAACTGCAGCCCGTGTGAGGGAAGTTGTTGCAGGAGGAAGAATCAGGTTCAATTATGGGATCAAATGAGAATCAACTTAAAGAGAAGGGAAAGTAATACATACTGATAATTTCAAGAAAAAAAACACTTTCTCATATCAGAATATGAAATCTAATATTGAAAAATACATTTTACAAAATTAAATACAGAAATCAAGTAAATTTGACATTAATGTATTAGGAAAAAGTTGACAAAATTTATTTTAAATTTAAAATATATATTTTCATATTCTTGTTTTTTCATTTAAAAAAAATCCAACTTTCAAATTTTCAGTATTTTTTTTTATTTTTTTTTCTAAATTCTTAATATTTCTTAGTTTAAAATAAAAAAATTTAAATATTTTTTATTTACATTTAGTTTAAATCGTTTTTTAAAAACATAATTGTTTGTATCATTTTTTTATAGATTTTTTTAAATTATAGAAGTTAAAAAAATATTTATTTTAAAGTTTTTTCTCATTTTCTACATTTTATTTATTGTTAATGTCTCTATCAAGTTTAAAAAATACGTTTTTTCAAATTTGTAGTTCTCATTTTCAAGTTTTTGTTTAGAATTGGTATTTCCAAGTTTAAAGCTGTCTTCATATATTTCACAAATGTACAATCTGTTTTTTCATTCACTTTAAGCTGTTTCTGATTTGACCCTACACAAACCCCGCAGGGTCTCATACGTGTTTTTGCAACTCTGATATGCGCGTTAACCACCTTCAACTCAGTTGTGCTACCGTTGCCACGGCAACTGGAGCGATGCTGTGTTTGCAAACAGCCTCCTTCCCTGCAGCTCCTCTGAATTTTGACGTCTTCTGTTCTTTGCAGGCTCCTTCAAACTTCTGCGCGGTGGAAGAAAAACTCTTATTCTCACGGCGGGATGATGTCACAAAGCCGCGTGTTTGCACGCCAAACTCTCTCAGCAGCTGTTGGAGAGACAGAAACTGTTTAAGGATGAAAGAGGGCCGCAGCTTAGAGGCGCTGGAAGGAAGCCCAGAGCTTATCGGAGGCTAAAGCCTCCCATCTCCACCTCGGAGGAGCCCTGCTCCTGCCAGAAGGAGCTCTTCTGCCTAACAGCAGCACACTCCACTGTTCCCTACTTTTTCCCCCGCTGCTCCCTGATTGGCTGGAGTAACAGAAGGCGCTCTCATGCAGGTGATATCATTACTTCAACCTGAGCACGTGGTAAACAGAGAAGCCTGTGACTCCGGCTGAAATCCAACAGTTTTTTTGAGATGTTTTTCAGAGATCCCCCTCATGAAAGGGGCCTTCAGAACGCCGTCGTGTCATTTTAAGCTGATTAAGGTGAGGGTTGCATAAGCAGGGCTGAAGGTGACGGACAGTTTGAATCTCCATTGAGCTCCATGAAACATTCCCAGCTGATCCGGTTCCTCCGGAAAAGTTCTTCAAAGAGAAATCCAGATTTATGCCAACTAAAGAGCAGAAAAAATGTTTTTTATATATATTTCAATTTATGCATCCATTCACTTTACACAGACATTTGGGGAAAAACAAGAACAAAAATCTCCATCCTGAAACCTGTCGGTTCGTTTATATTTTATTATAAAATTTCTATATTTTAGTCTCTGTAATCTGCCACTTCAATTTTTAAAACATTTAATGTCTTAGCTCTTTTGGTGCCAAAAACATCAAATTAAATTTACAGTAAAGTATTTTTTTAGGATTTTTTAAACAATTTTCCTAAAACTACAAAACTATCAGTTGTTTATAGGGATTTGACACAATAAACTCCTTTTATTCTCAGGAATTTGTCTTTCTAATAATAATCTTCTTTCACGTTCGGCTTTTCCCATCAGGGGTCGCCACAGCGAAACAACCTCTCATTTGACGATGAGTCGCATGGTTAACTTGGCAATGTTTTGCGCCGGATGCCCTTCCTGACGCAACCCCCTTAATTTATCCGGGCTTGGGACCGGCACAGAAGCAGAGAAGGGAATAGGGAGCAGCCCGGATTCGAACCATGGTTTCACGGACGGAAGGCGCTGCAAACCTGTCTTTCTAATAATAATAATAATTAATAACTTACTTCTGGCTCCAATAAAAAATGAAGTAACTTCTGTTGCCATTTATTTGCAATGTGGATATGGACGCCGCCATGTTGGAGCCAGACGACCTCTGTCATTTGTTTTAGGTAATTTTTTTAAGTTTTTAATTTCGTTGTTTATTGTTTGCATTTTAGTAATCCACCTGGGGGGTTTTCCAGGAAGCAGGTTATGCTAGCTCCCACGGTAAGTTTGAGGCTAAGGCAGTTGATAACCTCAGCTTTCTGTTCCAGAAATGGAGGTATGTTTCAGGGTAGGTCAAGTTGCCATGGCAACTCATGCTCTGAAAATAACCTTGTCTGGAGCAGGTTTAGTTGAAGGTTATTTTGTTTTCAGAGAGGTGAAGCAGCATGGCGTGTCCATTTGAAGATTAGTGGATGAAGAAGCTCAGATAATACTTTTTCCACCGTGAGAGGGTGATAAGACCACATTTGGATGTTGGAAAGAGAAACTTTTTACTTTGATCTAACTTAATTATTTGCTTCAGTTAAGATAAATCATTTTTTTAGTTCAGTCAGCTTAAAAATAACACGTAGTTTTCAGACAGTTATTTTACTTTCGTTCAAATCTATTCAATTAAGTAGGTGTAACTTTGGTGCTGCTGTTAGATCGGCGCCGCAAGGAATTGTGGGATACCATTACCTTTGCCTGTCTGGACGGATTTGGGTTTAAGTGTGGGTTTTTGTCTAAATGTGTTTAGTTGTTCAGCTGTTTTACTATGTTTTGCCGAGTTATTTTACCCAGTTATGTTTAATTCTTTCTGCACCATGAGTGAGAAGGAGGAAGAGGAGGATGAGTTTATATCGAACCATATTGTTGCACATGGTATAAGAACTGAAGTTACAGTCAGAATTGTGAAATGTGATATCTTGGTACATATACAACCACACTGTATCATTTATGTTAATTTTATAAAAATGAGAATATCTGCAGGCTCTAACTTAGACATATGAGATTTCAAGAGGTCAATACTTATATAGTGCTTTCTACCCTCTTTTGAAGGCCCAAAGTGCTTGACAGTCATACACACACACATAGATGGCGGCTCCGCTGCCAAACACTGGTGCCAACTTCCCACCAGAGGCAAGGTGGGGTTCAGTGTCTTGCCCAAGGACACTTTGACACATGGGCGTGCAACGCGGGAATTGAACCTGCAATCTTACGATCATGGGTCGACTGCCATACGGCCACCCCAAGTACAATAAATGAAGATGGAAAAACATTTAATTGAATTGGAGTAATATGACATTTAGTTAGATAAATATGAACATTTGAGTTGTATAAACAACTATTAAGTTTTATAGACGTAAGAAATTAGATTGAATAAATTAACCTCAGTTACTTGATACCAATTGAATCAATTCATTTAAGTTTTATAAGTTTTATAATGTAATTGGAATTAAGATCAGAAACTCGTGCGTTTACTTTGTCTGTTCTTCTACTACAAGCAGAAACTCTTTCTTTTGCTGATGATGCGGCCGTGTTACTTTTTTGATGGACGTATAATCTTCATACGCCCTCATTAATCTCAGACTCCGTCTCACTGAAGTATAGCTCTCTCTTTTTTTCTCCACGCGTTTCCATGGTGACTCCAGAAATCGGCGATCCATTGAGAATGTCTTTATGTACCTGCTGTGCACGTGCGTTAACCCAGGGTTACCAAGTGGAGCGTAATTACGCTAACTCATATCCGGTGTTTTGGAACCGACATACCCAGAGTAAGCGAGTTCAGGCGGATTTCAGCCAGAGTTCAGGGTTAAAGTCAGGCTAGTTTAAACATGCTTCCTGGAATACCCCCCAACAAAGGAAGTTCCTACTGCTAAAAATAAAGATTTAAAAAAGAAAACCGCTAAGAATAAAAATGATTTGTTTGTATTAGCTTTTTTTATCCTAGCAATATCTACTTTTCCTTTAAAGATCACAAAGAAACTGCAAAGAAATTACCATAAAACTAATGTTTTTATAATGTTCTTTCTGAAATTTGAACTTTAACATTGATTTTAAATTACTAAACATATAATCAATATTTCTAATGCTTAAAATATGTCAAGTAGCTTTAAAAAAAAGGATAATTCCTTTTTACTCAAAACACACATTTGCTCTGTTTATATAATAAACAGTAAAAACTTTGAAGAACCTTTCTGTTGTAACTTAAAGTTCCTGTTTTTTTTAGATAAAACCTTAATTCTAATTTAAAAAATTCATTTATTTTGGACTTTTTCTAATATATATGTAAAAAATGTCAACTTTTGTTTTTTTATGTGAAAAACAACAATTTATCTATATTTATGTGTGTGTGTGTGCGTGGAAAAAATAAGGATTTTTGTGACTCAAAGAAAAGGATTCAGACAGACTTTTGTGAGGTTTTAGATCTCCATGAGGTCCATGGTGTGGCAGATCACGGATCTTCTGAACTAAAGAACAAAACATTTTCCATAGAACCAAGTCGAAACATAAATTCATGTATAAATGGTAAATAAAAATAAAAAGTTGTGTGTGACGAACACACCATGACGTGAAATCCGAATCTCAGATTGTGGACTTTCTTCTGCTGAAGGTGTCCGGTCTCCCTGACAGGGGCGCAAATTATGGTATATGCGTCGCATAGGGGGGCGCCAGGCTAAAGAGGGCACCAAAATGGTATTCCTGATTAAAAAAAGTGCATTAGCAAGATGTTAAATTTATTTAAATCATTTAGTAATTCTTGCTTGGCCATTTGATTTAGTGGAGCAGAACACCGGTGAGATGTATGGAAGCATTTCTGTAGCATAACTAAAAATAAAAGTCAAAACCAGAAAATGTCATTTTCAAAATGAAAGTGTTTTTCTCCAACTCAAAATTAAAATGAAAAAGCAATCCGCCCAACAGCTATTTCTTTGTCTTCTTCAACACTGCTAATTCTGTCACTTAATGATAAAGAAAATTGTATTTGACCTTTTATTTTTCAAAATGTTCTCTAGTAAATCTGTAGCAAAATTCATAGAAATATATAGTTTGACAATTAAAATGGATGGACAGAAATGTTTTTTTCATTTTCACAATGTTGAATGCATCAACTGACTCAAAAACAAAATGTAAAATCAATCCTTCGAAATGCTTCTCAGTAAGTGACAGAACGAGCGACAGAAAAAGCGGTTTGGCGGATTGATTTTTCATTTTCATTCAGAGTCAACAAACGCAGCTTTATTTTGAAAATGAAAAAGCATTTGTGGTATTGACTTTTATTTTGAATGATGCTACAGACATGCGTCCATAGAGAGGTGAAGGAGACAGACATGAGGTTGGTGATCTGACATCAGAGGTCATCGCTGTTCATCATCCGGTCACTGTGGCCTTCTGGGAAAATGAGTGCCGGCGTACACGACAAGTCAGTCACAACAGCGAAGAACAGAGGAGAGCGGTTCAGATGATGATGATGATGATGATGAGGAGGACAGAGAGAAAGAGAGGCGATCAGCTGACGATGAGGAGGGAGAAGAACAAAGAGGTGCAGAGGGAACTCTGGGGCGTTCGTTCCTCAGAAGATCCTTCTGAATGACCTTCACCACACAGAATTGGGGACTCATTGCCGGTTCCTGTCAGCTGTTGAATTCTCGGAGATTCTTCTGCAGATTCGGACATTTTTCCAGGCTTAGATGAGGGTTGATCTAATAACGTGGCGACAACAACAGTCCTGGAGATTCATCCGGGTGGGAAATTCATGCAGTTTGATTTTCTGCAGAAAAAAAAATCAAACTAGAGGAGAAATCCTGAGACACTGGGAGCATGAGGTCCTGCATTGTTTGGGAATGCATAGACTGACCCGTCTATTGTCACTAATCGTGTTAGTGTGAGTGAGAGGCAGCCCGGGCGTCCCATGACCGCTCAATGAGAACATTGTGCAGACGTCCAGGTAAATAAAGTGACAGTCAGCTGATGGACATCTGTCTCCATCCGCTGTTTCCCCCCCCCAAAAAAACGTCTCTTTCTCATTATTTTTCTCTAAAAAGGATCCATTTTAAAATAAATGAAGCGTAAAACAAAAACGCTTTAGCTTAACGGCTAACGGCTTCTCAGCCCTGAAGTGGAGTTTTTTCTGACGGGGGGGGTGGGAGGGGCTCACCGCTGTGAGGGCCATAAAAAGCCGCCGTCGCCCGCCGGGCGGCATCAGACGCTCTGAGCTGGAACCTCCAGAGACGAGACGGCGAGGGAAGGTGAGATTTTGATCTCAGTTTGGATTCTAGAAAATGTGATGAAATGAGATTCACACTTTTTCTTTTACAGATTGTCCAAAGTGTGGATAGAATTCACTGTTTCTGCCGTTTAAAATGTACATTTTCTTTAAATATTATTATACTTTATCTACACAGAATGATTAAAGAGTTGATTTCTTTTCTTTAAGTAACATATTTGGATAGTTTGAAGGAAAAGATGTAAACTAACAAAGTTTTCCATCTCAGTTACTATGACAACGTTTTATAATCGATGTGAATCATTTTTTACCGCACTGATTGATTTGCCTTTTTAAAGGTTTTTTATTGGCGACAGTCAAGATTATTTCCTTTTTCTTTAATATGAGTGAATGTATCATCTAAAATATTATATAAGTAATATATATATAATATTATATAAGATCACAGACTAGAAGACACATTTCTTGACTGGAAACATCATCTGAACAAGTTTCATCTGTAAGAATCCCATTTATTGTAAATATTTTGTAAAACGAGTAAAAAAAAGTTGAAGTCTCACTAGTTGTCTCACCCTGGGTGTGTGAAATTCAGTTTCCACATTTGACCCTGTTTGCATTCGTCGTTTTTTTATTTATCCAGACAGAAATACTTTTCCTTTAAAGATAAAATATTAAAACACAAAGAAACTGCAATGAAATAACCATAAAACTGATGTTTTTATAAAGTGATTTATGAAACTGTAACAGTTACCCCGGGGATGTGAGCTGCAGCACAGCCGGCTTAACCCCCCCCCCCAATCCAACCCCTTAAATCCTGACTGTCAAGCAGGGAGCCAAACTGAGGATTTGAACCTTCAGAATTCCAGTCTCTGGGCAGACACTCTACCACCAGGCCACTACATTGGTTACATTTCCAAATATAAACTTTTGTTGTTTTTTGTGGTTTTTATGTGGTTACATTTTTTGAAGGGGGGCGGGGGGGCTCTAGTTTTTAGGGTGGGAGGGTTCTAAGCTTCTATAGTTCTCATGTTTTTTTGAACTGTTTGGGATTTTTTGTAGTTTTAACATCTTATGGTTTTAGTTTTTTAGTGTGTTTTGTGGTTCTAGTTTTTTGTGATTCTAGTTTTTTTGGGTCTTGTTTTTTTTTGTGATTCTAGTTTTTTTATGGTTTTAGTCTTTTGTTGTTCTAGTTTTTTTTTATTTTAGTTTTTGCGGTTCTAGTTTTTTTGGTATTAGTTTTTTTGTTGTTCTAGTTTTATGTGATTCTAGTTTTTTGTGATTCTAGTTTTTTGTGATTCTAGTTTTTTTGGGTCTTCTTTTTTGTGATTGTAGTTTTTTTGTGATTGTAGTTTTTTTGTGATTGTAGTTTTTTTGTGATTCTAGTTTTTTGTGATTCTAGTTTTTTTGGGTCTTGTTTTTTATGATTGTAGTTTTTCTGATTCTAGTTTTTTTCTGATTCTAGTTTTGTGGTTCTAGTTTTTTTTGTGATTCTAGTTTTTTTGTGATTCTAGTTTTTTTGTGATTCTAGTTTTTTCTGATTCTAGTTTTTTTGTGATTCTAGTTTTGTTGTTCTAGTTTTTTTGTTGTTTTAGTTGCTTATGGTTGTCTTTTCTTGGGTCTTTGGTTCTGCATTTCTTTGTGGTTCTGGTGTCAGGTGTTTTTCGTATCATAAGTTGAAGCTTCAGTCTCTGAACTCTTTTTGCAGGTTTTGAGTTTTGTTGTTCTTGTGGTTTCTACTAAAGAAGGCGGGGTTTGTTTAAGCGTACTCCTCCCTGCGGGCATCATGGACGCCTCCTCCAGTCCTCAGGTCTCCACTCTGGTAAACCTGAACTTTTCTTCACATTCGATCATCAAATGTTTGAGCTTCAGTCGGCCACTCTGAAGCGGTGTTTTCTGTCCCCCCGCCCCTCGTCAGAACGCAGACGCTCAGTGTGGCGGCTGCCCCCCCTCCGCGTGCACCCAGGGAAGCAGCCCTTGGCCCTGCCTGCCCCCGTCTGGATCCGGCTTTCCGGCGTGGCCGGCGCAGCCCGCCCAGGCGACGCCCTGCTGGAACGGCCAGCTGAACGCGCCCTGTTGGCCGGCGACACAGGCCCCTCCCACTTCTGTCACCCCTTCAGTTCCAACTTCAGCCCCGGCTCAGGCCATGGCACCCTCCCCCTCTGTGGTCCTGTCCCCCACACCTGCAGCGACTCAAGCCCCGACCATGCAGCCGTCCTGTCAGCCCTGCTGGCCCGGCGTCCAGTACCAACCGGCCCCGCCCCCTCCAGCCCCCAGCATTCACCCCAGCCTGGCCGGCTGGACCGCTCACCCCGGATGGCCCTACAACCCGGGACAGTCAGGCTGGCCCGGACAAACCCCCGCTCTCATGCCTCAGCACTGGCTGCCCCCCACGTCTGGTCCTTTGGTGAGTCCCGCCTTGGCAGCCCCGCCCCCATTTTCTTCCCTCTGGGGTTTCTAACCCGCTGCTCTTTTCTAGAATGTCCCGTACAACCTGAACCTGGGCAGAGGCATGTACGACAAAATGATGATGACCATCCTGGGCTACGTCAAGCCCAACGCCAAAATGTAAGCCCGCACGTTCATGCGAAACACGCCGCGGCGTGGAGCAGATTGACAGCTTGACCTCTCTCAGGTTCACTGTGAACTTCCTGAGAGGCAATGACATTGCCTTTCACATCAATCCCCGCTTCAATGAGGGCGGGAAACAGGTGGTGGTCCGTAACCATAAACTGGGGGAGCGCTGGGGCCAGGAGGAGAGAGACCTGAAGGGGCCTTTCCCTTTCGCCGCTGGGAGCACGTTTGAGGTGAGGAGCGAGGAGCGCAGATCAATGCCGACCTACCCAAACCCCAAATGTTTGCTGTTGTAAATGTCCATCAAATCTGAAAAATTAGCCATTCTGGGGACGTCTGAATCACCATCTGCTTCAGTTCAGATCAGATGGAGATCAGAGCGCTGTTTGGGGAGGAAAAGGGGCGTGTCAAACCTCAACGAGGGGCCCATACCACTATACTTCCAAAAACAAACTTCAGTCGAACCTGAACTCATCCACCTGACTCCCCAGAGGAGTCCTAACTTTACAAACTACCTCTGAATGCGGGTCACTGAAGCTCTCCGACCCGGTCTGAGGAGTTCACGTGTCCATGTGGAGTTCTGTGGTCACATAAATCTCTCTGACGGGCGCTTTGTCTCTGCAGATGAAGGTCCTCTGCACCGCCGAGGCCTTCAGGGTCGCCGTGAACAACATCCCCATGTTCGAGTTCCGCCATCGCATCCGAGAACTCAACCAGATCGACCGCATCAACATCCTGCACGACGTGGTCCTGACCTACATCAACGTGGAAACGCTTCCTTAGGGAGACGGCGCCGGAAAGAACGCTTCCTCTGCAACATTTTAGCTTCTGGAGATGCTTGGATTAAACCGCCGCTAACAGATGTGTTTTAGCGTGAATTAACTTTTCTGATCATGGATGTTCGTTTCATTTAGTTTATTATGCAGCAGAACGGGGAAGCAGTTTCAAAACACAGAAAAAAACTTTTAGAAAAGTTTAAAAATCTACAAAATGTTTAAAAAAAGGAGGTATTCTAAAAAAACAACAACAAATAAATGACATTAATGAATATTAATTTCACTGTTTTTCATCCCATTTTACAGGAAGTGACATTATTTTGAAGGCTGACATCATCAGAGCACAGATCTGTTCTGACATCATTTCCTGCTGTAAAATATTTCCAACTTTTTACTGAAATTAAACTTTATTAAGGTCACAACTGTGTGTTTGTCCGTTAATGGAGGAGAAAGATTTAAAAAAGGCGACTCTGTCAAAGGTTAAAGTGCATAAAACTAAAAGTCACATCTTTTGTGTTTAATGAAGTTCCTGAGAAGGCGGAGCGGTTGGACGCCCGCTCTCCTTCACCTTTGCCCCCCTCGGCTCCCTCATATGGGGGGGGTTATTTCCAGCTGGGCTTTCACGGCGAGCAGAGCTTCGGTCAGGACGGCTCTCATCTCCTGCTGCTCTTCACTGGGATGCTGGTTTCTCCGCGGTAACTGTGGACGGACACACAGATGGTTTCTCCCGTGATTAGGTCACAGCGGGAAGGACCAATCATAAGATCAAATTAGAGGGGGGGGGGTGAAAGTTAGCGTCAGATGCTCTGCAACCATCTGTGAGTCAAGGTTTGAACAGAAGTCATCAGAAGTTTGCTTGCTGTTCAAAGCATTTTTAAGCAGCGCTTTGACTTCCTGTGTGAAGCAGGTTTGAAAAGGAAAGTGTCGGTTCACTCACAGGGTCCATTTATATTCTCACATGAAACAGATAAAACCTTCTTTTTCCCCTGCAGTGAAAACTTCTTTAAAAAAAATTATCATTATTAACAAACATGCGACAAAAAATACACTTTTTTTTCAAAATGGCGGGTTGCTGTTGGGTTTGTCTCCATAGCAACCATTTGACTTTTTTATCGTCCGGGGGTGACAAACAGGTCTATGTATTTTTTAGAAGAATTGATGACAGTACATTTTTGAATTTCCTTGACGACAGAGGTTTTTTGTTAACCACGCCCACAATCTGTATATCTTCATAATGTACATTCATATTGTTTCGTTCAGCTTGAGCCGAGGATTCATGTAATCAATTCATGTAATCAATATTCCCGTAAAAAAAGTTTGTGAGAGAACAGGGGTTCGCCACATCGACGAGCTCGCCACGCAAACGCAATTCAAGATCAACGATCCGTTAATTCCAGCAAAGTAGCCTCCCGATGATGCTTGAGGGGTTAGGAGGTGAGCGGAAGAGTTTGGATGCTTCCAAAAGTTGATATTGTTTTTTAATTTTGACTTTCAAGATAAATTGAACAAACATGAACTGACCGTTGTGAGAAGCGCCACGGTTTTCTGCAGACTGCTTTGGAGATCTGCGGCAGCTCGCCTGCAGGTTTCCACGGAGACCGTAAAACCTGCAGAGAGATGGAAGGAACGCGTTTAGCTCAAACGTCTGCTGGACAATGACCCCGGAAGGGGGCGGGGCCTTTCCCAGCTTTCACCTTCAAACAGGAACAAAGCAGAACTCACTTTACAGAAGTGAGGTCAAACCCTCCTATGCAAGGATTTACGTCCAAAGTGTGGCAGCGACACACAAAAACACACAAAGATGTTATTACTGGTAGACATAACACTTTGAAATAAACAAAAAATAAGAAAAAAAGACAAAGAATTGGTGGGATTTGTGATTAGAGCTGCAACACGTATCCGAATACTCGGATATCTGGAATCAAGTAGATCAGGCAATGTAATTATCACTCTGAAATGCAAAATAATGTAAGATTTTTAAGTACATAAACTAAATGAATGTGCTACTGTCACAGGAAGTCAAAAAAAACTTCAAAATAAAGCGTCAATGAAGGTTTTCATTTTCAAAGTAAATGAAAAAAAAGAGACGTTCAGTTTAGTGAAAAAAGTACAGACAATAATTATTTTTAACATATAGTACATAATTTGAATAAAAATACAATGAATATGAGTTTGAGAATATTCTGAAAATCTCGTAAATGAATGAAAAACCGAACAGGAACGCGACTTCCTGTCCTGGATCTACTGGAACTTTAGAGGATGGAAAAACTGGAGCACATTTTCAGGAAGTTAACAGAAAAACAACAGAGTGACATTTATTTCTCAATCTTTGTGCTTTTTATGTGTTTTGTTGATTCTGATCTAAATAAAGGTATAAATGACGGTGAATAAATACATATTGTTTTAGCTTAGACAAACAAATAGCAGCTATTCAGACATATTATAATAAATGTAAGGACCCACAGCCCTAAAGGAGGGGAGAAACAGAAGGTCGCAAAGGTCGCGCTCTGAGGGAACTGACCTGTTTCGGGGCTTCTGCTGTGGTTGTCATCAGCCACCAGAGGGCGCTGTTTTTCGTCTCCCTCCCTCCAGCTGCAGAAAAAAAGTGGACAGTTTCAGCAGGAAATCCTGATGTGGAGCTTCCTGAGCTCCTAACACTACAGCTTTCTGTTCAGGTGAGTGATTACAGGTGATGTGAGCCCCCACCTCGCGGACAGGGACCTCCGTTTCTGCCTTACAGGCAGAGAACTTGGAGAACCGGGATCCAAACCGTGTCTGAAACACACTGGAAAGGCAACACCAAAAACCACACACTGTTAGTTGCTGAGAAGTTCCTGTCAGGGCGGACTGCAGGGGGCGCCGTCTTACCTTTGAGTTTTTCAGGTGAGGGCGGAACCCAGTAGCCCGCATCTGCCGCAGGGCTGGAAGCTCCGCCGCACCAGCTGGAGCTCGGCCTCATCTTGTGGAGGCGTCCGGGGCTGAGCGGCTGCCTCAGAAGCGGGATGCGAGAAGGCGGAGCGTTGGGACGGACAGGTGAGGCTGCGGGTCGACTCTGAGGGGGGCTGCTTGACGGAGGACTCAGCAGGAGAGACGGCATCGATGAAACTGAGGGAGGGAGGGCGGTCCGAGGAGAAGAGGAGAACAGTGGCGGCGCCGTCTCCACATCGCCACCGGAGAACCTCCTTGTGCTCTCACAGGTGCACGGGGAGCGCGGCGGCGAGTCAGACCGAAGGTCATCGTCCAGAGACAGCGACCTGCTGCTTTTGGCCAGAGAGCTGACGGTGGGGTTCATGTAGGAGTGCTGGATCCTGGATTTGGGGCTCTCCCAGGGCCGCGGGGACCGTGGCGAGCCAGAAGACCCAGAAGAGGGGGAGGAAACAGGGAAGGAGGGCTTCAGGTTGTCTTCAGACAGCGACAGCTGCTGAGGTCTCATGCGGGACTCCCTGTGGCCACCAGGGGGCGCAGGGGAGCCCAGAGCTGCAGAGGAAGCTGACGCTTAGCCACCACAGGGTTTTGATGAAGAAAAGATGAAGATGGTGACACCTACGGTTTGACGCCAAGTCCTGAGCAGAATGGGACTTCTGGAAAGTGGGGTCAGAGGTCAGCAGCTCTTCACACGCAGGACTGGACCTTCTCCAGAGGTGGGATCCAGAGGACTTCCTGCCGGTTCTGACTTTAGCCAGGCCGTCCCGCTCCCTGTCGACACGATTTTGTTTTTGTGCATCACCTGGTCACTTACCTGTTCATCTGCCTGCTTACTCTTTACAAAGCATGAGTGAAAAAGTGTTTTTCACCAACCACAGTGGGCGGGATGTGTGAGGAGGAGGGGCTTAAAGCAAAGCGCCATGTTCACCTTCACATTTCAATGAGTCCCCTTTCCATTCGTAGTGATTATCTTTGACTGAATATTTATTAATCACATGTTCAGAGCAGAAAATAATTTATTTTATAATATTTTATTATTATTAGACATTAGTATCAGAATACTCGGATACCTGTTTCCAAAACTCGAGTACAAACATTTGCAACGTTCCAGATTATTCTTTAATAATCTAGTAGATGATAAACTTCAAGTTATGTAGTTATCACTCTAAAGTTTATAAAAGAAACAAACCAAAGGCGCTAATGACACAGGAAGTAAATATATTTTCAAAGTAAAGTGTTGGGGAAGATGATCATTTTCAAAGTAAAATAATTGGGTTATCTTGTGATCCATTTAACATGTAACATTTATGCTTTAGTTAATGCTTACTACATTTAATTAAATCAAATGTGACGTAACTGGTTGTGTACAATTAACGCATGAAATGAAAATAAATCAAATCAAAAGGGCGGTACCTGTCATGGCGCCCTCTGGACAGGAAGCGAGAAGAGATGCTGACCCTTTGGAGGCAGTTCTGCCCAGCTGCAGGTAAAACCAGGACGACAACGAGGTCATGAAATCAAGAGTGAGACCGTGGTCCCGCCTTTTGGGGGAGGCTCTTACTGCTGCAGCTTTCTCCCAGCGTCTCGTAGTTCTCCCTCAGGAAGTCCTGCTGACTGCGGTCGGCGTTGACGCTCCTCAGAGCTTCGTCCAAACTCGTCACCGCTCCATCCTCTTCTTCCTCAGAGCTGCTGAGGTGACGGGACTCTCCGTCTGAAGACATGATCAGGAGCAGAGAAACTTAACCAAAAATGTTTATCAATGTGGAAAAACGTAGACAGAAATAGCCTAAAATCAGTCATAAGTTAAAAGGAAAAATCTTTGTTTTTTTATGCTAAATTGTTTAAAAACAATTGAAAAGTTTTAAAAGTGTTTAAAGTTCTAACTGACAGCTACACGGGTCTGGTTGTTCGTGGAGGCTCCGCCCCCGGTCCGGGATGGAGTCCCCGCTGTCGTATCCGAGCGAACAGGCGCTGTCAGGGCTGCAGCCGTCCTGGCTCTGGCTGAGGAGCTCCCGGTCCGCGGAGCCGCGGCGGCTTTCCCTCGCCGTGTGCTGGCTGACATCACAAACACAGAGGTGAGGAGCGTTGAAGCGTAAGCAGCAGATCCTCGGTCCCGTTGGGGCAGTTACCCGTCTGAAAGCTGCTTTTCCTCGGGAAGGAGCGCCGCGGCGTCTCTGGGGCAGGACAGCCAGGGCCAGCGCCTCCAGGACCTCTCCTCCGCCTGCTCCTGCAGAGAAACCACCACAATGACGGTGATCTGAGATCTGAGCTCCTCCTTCCTCTTTGATTGACAGCTCTGCTCACCGTGGCGTCCTGCAGGCTGGAGGGGACGGGTTTGTCTTTGTCCAGCCAGTTTGGGCTTCTCTTCTCCAGCTGTCTCAGGTCCAGCATGGACTTCACCATCAGTTCCAGGGAGCCGATGCGACGAGACCATCGTCTCCGCGGACGCTTGGGTGTGTCAGGAATCACCTGAACGACGGCCCCGCCCTGGGGGGGAGCTGCAGGATGAGAACCTCCCAGTCTCACCTCCTCAGAGTTCTGCCCGTCGTCCCAGGACCCTGTTGGAAGAACGTTCAGAATGAGACCCCGGGATGAAGGTTGAAGCTGTGTTTCACGTGTAATCTGACGGTACCTGCGTCTTCGTCTGCGTCTGCGTCTTCGCGGCTGTCAGAAGAACTGCTGCTTGAGCCGTCGTGGTCGCTGCTGTCTTCCACGCCCTCCCCGTCTTCCTGCGTGAGCTGGCGGCGGTGGGAGGACAAGCTGCCCAGAAACGGCGCACTGTGCACCTCCCGCCTACAGCGACCAGAGGAGAACCGGCTGGGTTAAGGAAGGAACAGCTGACGATGAGAACGCCATCATCCCGCGGCGCCTTCACCTGAGGGCGGACGGCCTGAACGGCGGCGAGTTGGGGCTTTGCTGGAGCTGACGCAGCCTCTCTTTCATGGTGAAGGTCAGCTCTGGAGCAAGTCGCCACATGAAGATGCAGCTGGAAATACGAGCAAAGTAAAGTAGTTTTAGGACTAGATGATGCTTTTAGGAATCTGAGTTTACAGTTTTGAAATCCTCAGATCTTCACAGCGATTCCTTAAAGGCTCCTGATGTTTCTGGACTCACCTGTCTCCCGATACGGTGATCAAATACTTGCAGTCGGCTGTGAACTTCAGTCCTGTGACAATTTCTGGAAAAGCAAAGATTACTGCACATGAGCCTCCTCTGCTTCTGTGCACATGCTCAGTCTGGCTGACGGAGGGGCGGAGCTTCTGTTACCCGAGTGTCCGAACACCGAGGCCACACGCTCGCCGCTGTAGAAATCGAAGATGCTGATGTTTTTGTCGGAGCAGCTGGTGGCCACATACTGACCTGACGGATCGATCTGCACCTGTCAGGAAACGGCGAGCTGTTGAACACGGAGGAATCGGTCACTGGGGGGAGGGGCTTGGGGGTTTAAAACTGTACCTTCAGCAGAATCCCGTCTTCACTCACGGATCCTTTGTAGGCTTTCTTCTGTCTGCCGCTGCTGATGTTGAAGATCCTGCAGAGGGAAAAGACCCTGAGAGTCGCTCGAAGAGCCGGCTCTGACAGCCGTGGGGGCCACGCCCCCCGCACCTCACCTGATGCAGCGGTCCTGACAGCCAACGGCGGCGTACTTGCAAGTGGCGTGGACAGACATGTCGTAGAGCGTGGTTTTCCTGACCGTGTGGTGAGAGCGCCTGAACTCCGTTCCTCTGTCGGTCTGAAAGAGAAGCAACGCAGAGAGCTTCCTGAGATTCTGCTGCTGGAGGAAAAACGCCGCTTCCATCAGTCCAGGCGTCTGAACCGAGTCACACGGGGAGTTTTTATCCACTTAGGACCAAAGAAAAGTTTTTTTTCCAGGAGCAAAGAAACAAAACAATTTAAAACGCTGCTTTAGGACAGGGGTGTCCAAACGTTATGATTTTGTGAAAATCAAGCATTCGGTTCTTAAAAGGTTTGATTTTAGAGCCAGCGGACTGGTAGACATTTCATCAGGGGCAGCATTTGGCCACGGGCCGGACTTTGGACATGCTTACTTTAGGACATCAATGGACCATCTTCATGACTTCAAAACTCATGAAAAATAGTATTGATGCATTTTTTCTGTGGCATTTTCGTTTTAAAAAATGTAACATTAATAAATATTAATAATGAAACAAAAAAACACATAAGAAAAATCAAATGGTTACAATATGCAGATTTTCTTTTTTAAATGTAACAAAACGTAAAAAAATATATGTATAAAAGTGGAAAACAAAAAACTGTATAATAAAAAAGAAACAAACAAATAGCCGATTACATATAAAATCAAATAAAAAGATCATATCTGAGGATGTGAGGCCTTCATCCAGTGTGGAGGTTAGGAAAAAGGTTTTATTTAATTTAATTTAGCCTTTTAATAGTTTTTACCTTTTCATTGGATTTTATGAATTATATCAGTAATTACTATTTTTACTATTATTTATTTGATGATCTAAAGCACTTTGAGCAGGAAAGTGATCTATAAATAAAGTGAAATACCAAATAAAAATAAATAAATATAAGGTGATTTAAAAAAAGTAAGACAATAAAATTAATAGCAACCATCATTATTATTACTGTACTTTAGAAAACAGAGCAAATTGAATTATTGACCTAATAGTGTAATCAATGTAAGATCGAATGAACATGATCCCAAATCCTCCCATAATCCTTTTCACCTGTCTCAACTTCATGAAGAAACGAAGACCGCAGAAACGTTTTTTTTAACATGTTTTTAAGGAAAACAAACAGTGAAGTTCAGTTGAATCCAGTCGTGGGCAGGACGGAAAACGCTTGAACTGACCATCTAAGACCGGCCGTTCCTTATTTATTTTTCCTCTGTTCTAAACCCGCAGCTGCAGCTGCAGCCGCAGCCGCGGGTTTGGATTTTACCTGGTGAGCCGTGTGGAAGTAGATGCTCTTGTCGGCGCCGCAGCTGATCATGCTGACTTTGTTCTCACTGGCTACAGAATGGGAAGAAAACCTTTAGAAACTCTGAGGAATCAAACTGTCGCTGAGACGCCGGCGGGCGGGCGTGGGAGGAGTCTCACCCGCGAAGCGGACAGCTGTTATGGACGAGGAGTGCTGATCGAGCGTCTGCACCAAACTGTAGCCGCTGCCGGCGTCGAGGACGTGGATCAGGCGGTCCCGGCTCGCCGAAGCCAGCAGATTCAGACCTGACAGCGCGGACAGATCGATGAGCCATGCTTCAGAAAAGGAGAAGAAGCCCCTCCTCCAAAAAACGCCAGACCTGTTTCTGGTTTGCTGTACTCCAGACAGAGGATCTCGGCATCGTGGGCCTCCACCGTCACGATCTCCTCCATGCTGCTGAGGTCATGGATCCTGTGAGGGAGGAATTCACGCTGTAAAGGAGGAACCTCAGCGGCTGTTTCAGTACCGATGGACTACCTGAGCATCCCGCTGCGATCTCCAGTCGCCAGGTGTCTGCCATCCGGGCTGACGCCGATGGCTCTGATGCCGGTTCGGGGATCAGAACTCCCACTTTTGTCCGGGTTTGCAGGACATTCGGCGTCCAGTAAGGCGCTGGTGCTTCCATCCATGTAAATTATGTTCAAAAGATCCTGCAAAGCAGAAGATTCAGGAGACAACTGGAAGGCAGAAACCTTTAGCCTCTTTGGTGAGGCCAAACTCACTCTGCTGAGGGTGTTCTGACGGTTCTGGTGGGTTTGGGTCCGCTCCTCTGTGCCCCACAGCCTCACGGTGCCGTCAGCTGAGCAGGTGAAGAAAGCGCCAGAAGACGAACCGGCGAGAGTTTCTCCAGCGACGTCTGGAAACATCTGAGCGGCAAAGATCAGATTTTAAAATTAAAATCAGTTTTTTATGAATAGAAAGTTATTTTTCTACAGTTTTTGCATGTAATAGCGTCCTGATCACCTTTAGGCCTTTAATTAATGAGGATCAGGTCAAAAATAACTAAAATCAAATTACAGAACAAACAACGCTGTGATTAAATAATACTTTGATCATTTTAAAACAATCGACTACATTTGGAATATTTCACAAAGGAAGGTGCAGCAAACAGGTGGAGGTGATGCTGAGCCTCCACCTTCGTACCTGCAGGTCCCACACGCACGCAGCATGGAAGAGGGCGGAGCTTAGCTTCCCCGCCCTGTGCACGTCTCTCACGTCCCACACATACAGGCTGTGGTCGTTGTACAGACAGCTGAGCCAGCGGTGGGCGGAGTCGTAGGTGAGGCTGATGACATCTGGGTAATGGGAGTCTGCTTTGGCGGGACGAATGTGGCTGCAGAGAGAGAGAGAGGGACAGGTTGGATTTGGACTTAAGACAGGAACTGTGGTGGATGTGCTGCTCCTAAACTCTCCCACACCTGGAAACGGCCACGCCGAGGGTGTGCGGCCGCGGCAGCGTCCCCACAAACCGCAGGTCTGGGCTGAAGACCCGCACCGCGCCGTCTGCGCAGCCGCAGAACAGCACGTCTTCAGACAGCGATATGGACCGCGCCATGCTGGTCTGCAGGACAAAGCGTGACGGCCCGTGAGCCCAAAGCACCTGCAGCTGGGCTCCACCTGCGGACGAGCCCCTCACCTGGAGGTCCACCCACTTGTCCAGCGTCCTGCTCCGGTTGAGCTCACACAGCAGGCCGGAGCTGGTTATGCAGAAGGTGGAGTCGCATTTGGAGCCTCGGCCGCAGGCCACGTCGCAGAAGAAGTTGTTCCTCAACTCTCCCAGCAGCCCGACGCGTCCCAGCAGCGGCACGGGGGCGCTGACCTGCACCACGCACAGGAGTTATCTGACTCTAGACGCACCTCCGTTCTCACACAGCAGCCGTGAACCGTAAGAAACGGCCATCAGTACCTTGCTGGCCCTGCAGTGGTCCAGATACCAGAACTTGACGTGCCTGTTCCCAACAGTCACAAAGTAGGACCTGTCCTCAGAGAAGGAGACGGCCGTCACCTTACTGGACACCTTGTTAGCCGCCACCACCACATCCATCTGCAGGAGAACCACACGCGTGTGGAGCTCAGATCTGAGAGCTCAGACAGATATCTTCACTTTTGTGTGTCCACACACCTTCCAGGCCCAGACGTTGACCATCATGTCGTGCTGGTTTCCCACGCTGACGATGTACTTGCTGTTGGGAGAAAACGCCACGCAGGAGACGCCGTATTTGTGCTCCTGGAGCTCTGCCACGTGCCGCCGCTCCGCCACGTCCCACAGCCTCACGGCGGGCATGTGACCGCTCTGATCCAGAACACACGTGGACAAAAAAAGAGAACCTAAACTGTTCTGACTTCAGCGTGTGGAGGGATCTTTAGAGGCTTGGAGCTGAGGTGAAAGGGACTGAACCCAGCAGACACGGGTCAGCTGTACCTGCTGTCCTCCCAGCTCTCCGGGATTATGCCTCCAATCCTCAGACTGAAAACTTGGTCTTGGGTCTAAACACTATTACCTCCTGGGGATCAAAAGGTCAGCCAGCTATTTGTGCCCCCTCGCATTACAAAGGAGGGAAAGGACGCAGAGAGTTGGTAGGTAGTTGGACGGTAATGCATATGGATCGCATTAAACACAAAAACACCGTTCAAACCCTTTTCCTAACGCTTTATCTCCATAGCAACCATTTCATTTTTTGGTCGCATGGGGGTGACGAACAATTCTGCGTAATTTTTAGAAGAATGGAAAAAAGTAAATTTGGGGATTTTCTTGGAAACGGAGGAACAGCAGTTTTGAATATTTTGAAAAATGATGCTCCAACAGTGAGGTTAGAGCTTAAACTCCCTACAGCAGGAGCTTATATTTGTAGCTCGTACTAAAGGCGACCTTTTGCCAAGGTCAAAGGTCAACGAAACTTCAGTGTAACTGTAGACCCAACTTGTGTCCATCCCATAATAATTTCAGTTTTAGTAAATTTCAATTTAGTAAATATTTTTAATCTTATCAAAGAGATTTTGACAATCTAGCCACAGGGGTTGCAAGCCAGTTGCCTCTGTGCCGGTCCCAAGCCCGGATAAATAGAGAGGGTTGCGTCAGGAAGGGCATCCGGCGTAAAAATTGCCAAAATAACTATGCGAATCATCCACACCACTTTAGACATACCGGATCGGTCGAGGCCCGGGTTAACAACGACCGCCACCGATGCTGTTAACCTACAGGGTGTCGGTGGAAATTTGACTACTGTTGGTCGAAGAAAGAGGGGAGGCAGAAGGGCCCGTTGCCAGAGAGAGAAGGGAAAAGGCAGGAACATAGGTTTGAGAATAGGGACTCTTAACGTTGGCACAATGACAGGGAAAGGCAGAGAGCTGGCAGACATGATGGAGAGAAGGAAGGTAGATGTACTGTGTGTGCAGGAGACAAGGTGGAAGGGCAGCAAGGCACGTACTATTGGAGGAGGATACAAACTGTTCTATCATGGTGTTGATAGGAAGAGAAACGGGGTAGGAGTGATTCTGAAGGGGGAGTTTGTAAACAGTGTTCTAGAGGTGAAAAGAGTCTCAGACAGGATGATGAGCCTAAAGTTGGAAATTGAAGGGGTGATGGTGAATGTAGTCAGTGGGTATGCGCCACAGGTTGGCTGTGAGTTAGAAGTGAAGGAGAGATTCTGGAGTGAGTTGGATGAGGTCATAGAGAGTTTTCCCAGAGGAGAGAGAGTTGTTATTGGAGCAGACTTTAATGGGCATGTTGGTGAGGGCAACAGAGGTGAGGAGGAGGTGATGGGCAGGTTTGGTGTGAAGGAAAGGAATCTGGAGGGACAGATGGTGGTGGACTTTGCGAAGAGGATGGAAATGGCTGTAGTCAACACTTACTTCCAGAAGAGAGAGGAACATAGAGTGACATACAGAAGTGGAGGTAGGAGTACTCAGGTGGACTACATCCTATGCAGACGAGGTCATTTGAGAGAGGTTAATGACTGCAAAGTGGTAGTAGGAGAGAGTGTAGCCAGACAGCACCGCATGGTGGTGTGTAAGATGACTCTGGAGGCCAGGAAGAAGAAGAGAGGGAAAACAGAAAAGAAGACCAAGTGGTGGAAGCTACAGAATGAAGAAACTTGTGAGGAATTTAGGCAGAAGTTGAGACAGGTCCTGGGTGGTCAGGATGAGCTTCCAGATGACTGGGAAACTACAGCAGAGGTTATCAGGGAAACAGGTAGGAAGGTGCTTGGTGTGTCATCTGGAAAGAGGAAAGACGGTAAAGAGACTTGGTGGTGGAATGAGGAAGTACAGGAATGCGTCCAGAGGAAGAGGTTGGCTAAAAGGAAGTGGGATGTAGAAAGGACTGAGGAAGGTAGACAGGAGTACAAGGAAGCGCAGCGTAGAGTGAAGAGAGAGGTGGCAAAGGCCAAACAGAAAGCTTACGATGAGCTATATGACAGGTTAGACACAAAGGAAGGAGAAAAGGACTTGTACAGACTAGCCAGACAGAGAGACAGAGATGGGAAGGACGTGCAACAGGTAAGGGTGATTAAGGACAGAGATGGAAAGGTGCTAACAACCCAAGAGAGTGTACAGAAAAGATGGAAGGAGTATTTTGAGGAGCTGATGAACGTGGAAAATGACAGGGAAAGAAGGGAGGAAGATGTGGTTGTTGTGGAGCAGGAAGTAGCAGAGATTGGAAAGGAGGAGGTTAGGAAGGCTCTGAAAAGGATGAAGAGCGGAAAGGCCGTTGGTCCTGATGACCTACCTGTGGAGGTATGGAAGTGCTTAGGAGAGACAGCAGTGGAATTTCTAACGAGGTTGTTCAATAGGATTTTAGAGAGTGAGAAGATGCCCGAGGAATGGAGGAGAAGCGTTCTGGTTCCGATCTTTAAGAACAAGGGTGACACGCAGAACTGCAGCAACTATAGAGGAATAAAGTTGATGAGCCACACAATGAAGCTGTGGGAAAGAGTAGTGGAAGCCAGGCTTAGGAAGAAGGTGGAGATTTGTGAGCAGCAGTATGGTTTCATGCCCCGTAAGAGCACCACTGATGCCATTTTTGCTTTGAGAATGTTGATGGAAAAGTACAGAGAAGGTCAGAAGGAGCTGCATTGTGTGTTCGTAGATTTAGAGAAGGCGTATGACAGGGTGCCGAGGGAGGAGCTGTGGTACTGTATGAGGTCGTCTGGAGTGGCAGAGAAGTATGTCAGAGTAGTTCAGGACATGTATGAGAGAAGTATGACGGTGGTGAGATGTGCTGTAGGTCAGACAGAGGAGTTCAAGGTGGAGGTGGGACTACACCAAGGATCAGCTTTGAGTCCTTTTTTGTTTGCTATGCTGATGGACAGGCTGACAGACGAGGTAAGACAGGAATCTCCCTGGACAATGATGTTTGCGGATGACATTGTAATTTGCAGTGAGAGTAGAGAGCAGGTGGAGGAACAGCTAGAGAGGTGGAGGTTTGCTCTGGAAAGAAGAGGCATGAAGGTCAGTCATAGTAAGACAGAATACATGTGTCTGAACGAGAGGGATCAAGGTAGAAGCGTTAGGTTACAGGGGGCTGAGGTGGAGAAGGTGCAGGAGTTTAAGTACTTGGGGTCAACAGTTCAGTGTGATGGGGAGTGTGGAAAAGAGGTGAAGAGGCGAGTGCAGGCAGGTTGGAGCGGGTGGAGGAAAGTGTCAGGAGTGTTGTGTGACAGAAGAGTGTCAGCAAGACTCAAAGGAAAGGTGTACAAGACAGTGGTGTGACCAGCTCTGCTCTATGGGTTAGAGACGGTAGCAGTGAGACAGAGACAAGAGGCTGAGATGGAGGTAGCGGAGATGAAGATGTTGAGGTTCTCCTTAGGAGTGACCAGGTTAGACAGGATAAGGAACGAGTACATCAGAGGGACGGCTCATGTTGCCTGTGTTAGCGACAAAGTCAGAGAAGCCAGACTGAGATGGTTTGGACATGTTCAGAGGAGGGATAGTGGATATATTGGTAGAAGGATGTTGGAGATGGAGCTGCCTGGCAGGAGGGCAAGAGGACGGCCAAAGAGGAGATACATGGATGTCTTAACAGAGGACATGAAGTTGGCTGGTGTTAGGGTAGAAGATGTCCATGATAGAGTGAGGTGGAAAAGGATGATTCGCTGTGGCGACCCCTGATGGGAAAAGCCGAAAGAGAAAGAAGAAGAAGATCAAAGAGATTTTGACCCCATTCATATTTTATGTTTTTTTTACCCCTGTGATGTCTTTATTTTTTTATTATTTTTATTTTATTTTTTGGGGGGTTGTTCACCATGTCCAAAATTCATGTTCACCAGGTTCTAGGTGCGTGCAAATTTTGGACAGTTTTTGAGTTTGTGCTCAAAGGTTCTGGACGGCTGCTGCAGAATAATAATAATAATAATAATAATACAAATAATAACAGATCCATACATTATGTATTGAGAGATGATGCTGTCAACTTTTTTTCTTATCTTTTTCATGTCATTAATTTATCAACAAATACAGTTGAAAATCAGGTTTATCCTCAGCAGATCTTTAGCTTCCAGCTGTAGTTCAGCCAGCAACCACTAGGGGATGGTTTGTAAAGCTTGACTTTAGAAAAAAAGTTGTATTTCCTGCTTTTTTACATCCATGTTTTACGTGTCTGTTCTCGCTCTTTTTGTGTTTTCCATCTTCATCCCGGTTTCCAGGTGAACTCTTCAGCCGTTTGTGCTCCTGACGGGACTCTTGAAAGTCCGGCGTCCCTTGCATAGCTGCGGCACGACAGGCCGCTCTGGCCGTCTTTTGGACTTCAGGCTCTGCTGCCATGGTAACCGCTGCGACTCCATCCACTTAGCACGCTCTTAATCGGCTTTAAGGATTAAGGTGGAGCCTTCAAACAAACGTAACCACAACAGAACGGAGCGAGGCCGCGTCGCGCAGAAGAATGTGTGACGCAGCAGAACCTCCACTGCTGCCTGAGCAGGAGCTCCATGACGCCATTCTACCGATCGGAGCCGGTCTGCATGCAGATCATCCAAACATTTGGACTAATAGAGAAGGACTAACCCTTGAGAGAAGCAGAAAGAGCGGTAGGACTCACCTCCCCTGTGACCAGGAACCTCCCATCAGGAGAAAAGGCCAAAGCGGTGATGGCTTTTCTGTGACAAACACAAACATTTCAGGACGGAAACCATGACAACACCTCTGTTTTTAGGGCCCATTTACCTGGAGGTGTTGATGATGTGGTTCTGTCTGTTGTTCCTGGGGTCCAGCAGGACCACCACACACCTGCAAGAAGGAAGCCAGGATCAAACCTCACGAGGATCACTCCATCCCACCTGTGGATCCTTCGGATGCATCCACTGCAGCTCAGCTCATAGAAACATCTTCATAAAATTCATTTTTAAAAAGAAATGGACTGTTTTCGCTCAAACAAAGACCTGCTGAGGAACTTCAGATGACGCTGAAGTGATAACTTTCTGTTTTTCCGTAATGACCCACATCAGGATTAACATTCTTTCATGAAAACACATTTAAATCCTAAAAAAAATCCCACTTCAAACGTCTTTTCATCTATTTTCAAAGCGTTCCCGGTGGTCTTTCAATCATATGTCGTCTTTAGCCTAAATCTAAGACATAGTTTCTGCAGAGCAGCAGGAGTTAAAAAAAAAATTCACCTCTGGGGGCGGGGCCATTGGGAAGGAGCAACCCCGCCCCTTTTCCCCTTACCGTGTGTATTCTACGTCAGAAATAAGATTTTTTCCGTTTCAAAGTGGAGTGAGTGGTGCGTTTGATTCGTCAGTGGGCACATGCCGGTGTGACGGTGGCCTTTTACCCTGCAGGATAGGCGATGAGTCCAGATTTCGGGTCACAGGCCAGACCGCTGTTTCCTGAGGCGGTGACGCCCAGCACCTTCTCCAAAGTTACCTGCACAGGTAGCAGCCGGGGTTGGGAGGCGATTGAGGTCATGAAAGGAGCAGGAAGGGGGGGATATAAGCAGATGGAAATAAACGAGTGTTTACACAAATGTTAACAGTTGTTTATGAAAAGTTAAATGAGCAATTACAAACTAAACATGTTGGGTTTATTTGCATACAATTCACTACTTTGACCTTTTTATCTGAACCACAAAAAAGAGGAGGGGTGTTATTACAAAAGGGTCAAAATGTCCTTATACATGTTTACTTATCTATAGTATATTTACCCAATTTCTATGGGTAAATTGTACCCATGCTACCCTTTAAATAGACAGTAACGTTTACAATTTACATTAGAAAAAAGTTAAATGCATCCAAATGCTTTGTTTTTTTGTACATAAGGTGACAGATTAAGCGTCAAAAACTTAAATGAGGAAATGGCTTATAGAAATACTAACATGAACTTGTTTACTTAGGAAAATAAATAAAGGGTTATAGTATTTTTATGTCTTTTGGTTATTCAAGGATGGGACAATATTTATCATGTATTTGTACTTAAAAAAACGATTTTAAAAATTAAAATATATATATTTTTGGGTTGAAAAGGTATTTTTTACACAAAAAAGTGGAATATAATTTAGTATGATGAACTTGAATTAAGTATTTATTAGTTGTGAGGTTATTTTTTTTACTCAAGCAAGTTTGCTCAGATAAAATAGGAGATAAATCAATGTTTTTGGGTACTAACAGGTAGTTTATTGTAGTATTTTCATTAGTTTTATCTTCTTCTTACCTTTCTGCTGAGGTTTTCTTTGCTCTTCTTTTTGTTCTTGATTGACTGCGATCGCAGCAAATTCCTGATTCGACTTTTGATGGTGGATCCGTCTGCTGGCATCTTGTTGACCCAACGGAGTCCCGCTAAACCTCCACCCGGTCCCGGGAGCTTCTGGTCCGCCCCGCGTGGCTCTCAGTCCTCATCAGAGGTGGCGCCCTTCCTGCGGCATCGATCCTCCAGTCTGGGTCTCGTGATTGCATCAACGGCCGCTTTTGTTCCCCCGCAGTTTTAATAGGATCGCGTGAAAGAAGCGGATGTCCGCGCGCGCGCGCGCCGACGCTCCTCTGTTTGATCTCACCGCCTTAGATTAGGTTGCATTTTCTCAAGTTGATCGCGTTAGACTCCCAGAAGCCTCTGCGCGCACGAGCCAATTCCCTTCAGATAAACTGCATCCATTTTCTTAATTAAAATATTCAATATTTGCTTTCAGATACTTTTTCTTTACTTTCAATTTTTTTTTTTGCTTTCAAATTTTCTTTTTGTAAAAACGTCAACGTGATTAACTCGCATTATCACTGCAGATAAACGTTGATTTGATGTTGCAATCAAAGGGGAAAACTCAGATTAACTCCGTCTGCACAGTTTGCTAATGTGATACAACCACAACAAGAGATTAAAAACAAACAAACAATAGAGTCCACAGTTCATTACAGCTTGATTTATTCAATCCATATAAAATGAAACATTTCATCAAAAGAAAGACAGCATAGTGAAGGACACATGCAGACCATTTTATTCTATAGGAAAGCTCCATAAAAAGGCGACATGGTTTCGCTTCAAGTGTCTTAAAGCTGAAAAATAAAGACGTCTTTCTGGTTTCAAGACCTTTAAAGTGCAACTACAGTAGTTACAGCCTAACAGTAGTAATACAATATTTAATGCGGTGAGAAATGGGGTCTGATCATTTTTTCTTGTCCAACTGCAGGAAAAGGTCAATTTAAAAATAAAACAACACGTTGAAGATGACATCCCTGTAATGCATAGTCACCTTAAACGTACATCCAGCATGTCGCCGCTCTAATGCGGTTTCAGAGTCCAGAAGGTTCTAGAGGTGTGGGTCTCCACCATGATCTTTGCTGTCAGGCACATGAGGTCGAGGTATTAACGAACAGCGGAGCTAAAAAAAAAAAAAAAACGAGATTCGTGAGATCCAAACGTGGAGGGCTTACTCAAACTCCAGATCGGGGTCCAGCTCCTTCTCAATGTCTTCCCAGGAGCGTTTCTTTGCGCTGGGGAAGTCCTTCCCCATGGAGCCCCGGGTCAGCGGCCGGGACAGTCCTGCCGAATCGGAGCCCTTCAGTCTGCTGGCCGATATTCTGACGGGGCTGTCCTCCTTGGTTTCAAACCGACAATCCGACACCCGTCTGACTGAACCTCGAGGCTGCGATGACTTCATCTTCGGCGGCCTTCCTCTGCCTTTTTTGGCCGGCCTGTCCGGGACGTGGAAAACCCCCCCTCCCTGGGTCTCCTGCGGCCCCGTCCTTTCCGTCGGGACGCCGTGCGTCGGTCTCTCTGTGGCGGCTGCGGACGTCTCGCTCAGACTTTCAGTCGTCTCCATCGCCACGTCTCGGCCGTTTGAAAACGTCTGTTTTCTGGGCCGGCCTCTGCGGGGGCGGGCGGCTCCAGGGTCCGGCTTCCACTCGTAGGGAAGCAGGGAGTTGAAGCGCAATTGAGCAGGTCTCGCCCCAGCGTCCCGCTCGCTCACCTCCCTCAGACCCGCCAGAGACCCAGTGCCGGACTTATTAAAGAAGGTCACCTCACGGAGGGGGAACTTCCCGCCCGAAGACGGGTCTGGGTCTGAGGAGGCAGCATCAGAGGCGGCGACGTCCTCTGGTCCAGTCCTGGACCGGCCGGGGTCAGAAGAAGAACCGGCCTCGTCCGTGTCCTGCTTGGGTTTGATGACCATGAGCGTGTAAAAACCTTGACCAACTGTTGGGATTTTAAAAAGCGTAACATTAGTGGAAACAGAGCAGGAAAGATCAAACAATCTTCTTTTTTCTTCGTTTGACCACATGACCACTTTGGTTTAACCTTCAGTAGTCTGAACTCAAACATAACAAGAGTAATGGAGGACATTTATACGGAAAATAAAGCTTAAAGTAACATTTCTGAGTAATGTTTCTTATTCAGATTGCTGTGAATCAGGAGCAGATGAATAACTGCCGTTTGAAAAAGATTTGTGCTGTAAAAAAATACGCTGGGCGGGGCCACAAGCACCCTACTCTGAGGGACAGAGTGTAAACAGATGGATGATGGGAAATGAGGGTCCCGCCCACAAGTCAGAGGGGAATTTCTATTCAACACCCGCCGCTCTGCAGAAACAATGACCTAGAAAACGACAATTTTGCTGAAAAATATGACAACGCTTACAACTCTGAATATTTGTTTTTTTTTTTACTGTTTGAGGTTTATGTGGAATTATTGTGTAATATGATAAAAAAGAATAAACACTGTTGCCTAAGATGCGACTTAGAAAGTTAGAAATAAGATAAAAATCTGCAGTTTCTGGAGATTTCTGGAGCAAAACGCTTTGATGTAAACCACAAACATATTGCTATTTTGCGCAAGGATATATATTCAAATATGTACCTATAAAAATGTGTTTGCACTGTATATGCAAATTATAAATATATATTTATCCAAAAACTGTCAAAGGGTTTTCATTTCTCCTGTATTAGAACCTGAGCAAGATCTGTAGTTTTTGATTTGTGGAAGAAATCGAATTGAAAAAGATCTGCTAAAAAAGAGGTTGACACTGAACTTAAAAGATGGGATACCAATCAATTAAGGTAAATTATTATCAGAGGAAAAACCAACACGCTCCAAAAGGCCAGAAACGACTGAGGGTTACTGGGAATTAATGCTCGTTAGTGAAACAGGAAGTAGGCGGAGCCTCGTGTGGACTTACTTGGCCTCAGAGATGATGGGAGTATGATTCTGCCGGTTTTGGAGCGAACCAGAGGAAGAGGAGTCTGCGTAGGTCTGATGAGGGAGTAGCGTTTGGTTCTGGTGGCGGAGCTCCGCCCGGACGTCTGACCTTCAGCTTTGTCGGACGGGGCTTGATGCTGGTCCTGGTTGGTGCTGGAGCAGACGCTCGCAGGCGTCTGGTTGTCGTTCAGCGGCGGTGGAGCGACTCGGACTGCGGCGGCGGAGTCGTCCTGGTGAGTCTGCTCCGGGACGGGCGTTGGTAGAGGGGGCGGGGCGTTGTCCTTTTCTAGGTTTTGTGTCGGGTGAAGGACGGACAGCAGCTGTTGTAAGCCGTTTTGAGAAAAAGTAAGCGTCCTGTTGTGAGAAGGGAGGCTGTTGTCTTGCTGGATGTCGGCCTTCGGTGGGGGGGCGTTAAGGGGGGCGGGGCTGGAGCGCAGAATCGTGGAGGAGAGCGCGTTCCACTCCAGCCTCTTCTCTATTTTATGCCGATTGGACATTTCCTGTAACTTGCTGTGAAACGAAATCTCTGAGCGTCCTGCAAACAAACAAAAAGAGAATTTTATATGAAATACTTCTTCACAGCTGAACATCAGGCGGCATCGTTAGACGTAAACCTGCGTACCTGACAAACGGGAAAGTTTCCTGATGTACTCAGACTGAATCTGGATCAGCTTCTTCTTCTTTTCTCTCAGAGTTTTAGTGTTTTTTTCCAAAAGACGTATTTCTTTCTCAGCCTAAAAAAAAAAAAGGATTTTATTATCCAGAAACAAAAAGAATCGCAAAAACACACATTCAAACTCATTTTACATGAAAAGACATGAAACATTTAGATGCTGAAACAAGAGGCGCCCATCATATTAGTTTTCTGTCAAGTTTGGATCGGGGTCTGGGTCTTGGTGCGCACCATCCAGCGTCAGGGTCCGAATCCGGACCGTGGTCTGCTAGTTAGTGACCCCTGGAGGTAAGATTGCACCAGCGGATGGTCTCAGACCCAGAAGTGGAGGAAAACAGTCCAGAAAGCGGTAGCAGTCATCCCACCCAACTCCTCAACTGCCCCAACCTCTCTCCAACTTTCTCATCTGAATAAACTGGGAACTGACTTCCATTGCTGCATATCCACCACTTCATATCTCAACAGACTATATAAACTCCACCCCACACCTTTCCACAACAACCATGTCCACCGTGAAAACCTTAACTGGACTCTGTATTGCTGCACATTAACATCAATCACTGAATGTCGTATTTTTATGTAGTCTTTGTTGTGTCTTTGTCCTGATGTCGCATTTTGTTTATTTACTTATTGGGTATTTATTTGGTGAATGGGAGCTTTTCACACTTGGAAATAATTAGGGTGATTGACAATGACAAATAAATAAATCTTTATTCGAAACAAAAATAAAATAAAGGTGCACGTCTGTCAAAATTGGTTGATATTACCAAAAACAGCTAAGCTAACTCAGAGCTAAACTCGCAGCTGACTACAGTAAAAAAAGAACTAAATAAATAAACCGTCAGTAGGATCAGAAAACCCAACTTTCTTTCTTTTCCTGAGTTTTCTTTCTTTCTTTTAAACTATCTCTACGGTGGGCCTGCTTTAGTTTCTGATTTGGCTGTTTTCCATCCATTCTCTAAACCCGCTATATCCCATTCAGGATCACGGTGCTGCCGGAGCCTCTCCTGGCTACCGTTGGGGTTACACCGCCACTTCCATCTTGTTGTCATCAAAACTTAAACAGAACCATCCGGTCTCTGATGTTTTATGGCGTAATAGTTTTGGGACTGTTGAAAATATCAGACCATCGTCGGCACAGCAGTGAAACTTTGATATAAATCTCATCAGCAAACTCCAGGAAAAGACAACCTTTCAGAGGGATTCTCTACTTTGGATAAAACTTAATCCATCAGAAAGTGAGCAGACCAGAGACAGAAGGTGGTACTTGGGCGTTTTGGGGTGGCTGTTCAGGACAGTCTTGAGTTTTTCAAAGAGCGCTCGCTGTTCGCAACGCCTCAGCCTCTCCAGCTTCGTGTGCTTCCTCCGTTTCCTGTTGCTCTTCAAAAAATTGTTTTCTTCCTGGAATGAAATAAAAATCAGAAATGAATAAAAAAGCCAAAATAACAGCGATGACATCATCAAAAACCGAGGAAGCTCTCAAATCAGAATGTGCAGCTCTGAGGGGTTAAGTTACCTGGTCAGAGGCCGGACTTGAAGATGATGATATGGTCTGTTTGTAGCGCTCCCTGGCTGCTAAGCTGTAATCTCTGAAAAAAACGATGACATGTTCGGTCAGACTCACACAAGTCCCCCTAACATCAGAACATCCTAATGATCTGAATGCATTACTGTAGCTCCAGCAGCGTCTTCAGAGCAGCTTCCTTCATCATAACGATGGTCTTCTCGTGTTCTTCTTCCACAGTTTCGATGTCGATCGGCTCATCCTGAGGAGCGGGAGCCAGGACAACTTTAGAACAGGCCTAATCTGGAAGAACCAGAATTCGTCTAGAAGAACTCACGTCGTCTTCTCCTTCTCCAGAGCTGGAGAAGTCGGAACTCAAGTCTTCTACTGAAATGTTGGATTCCACCTCCTCCAGAGACCGACTGGACTCCTCCAACCGCGTTTTTGGATCACAGATCAGCCTTGAGAGGTCCGTGACTTTATCTAAGGAGCCCACACCCAGCCACTCTTTTGCCAGGTGGTCCAGGCGAGACGCGGTGCTGCTTTTCGGAGGGTTACCGCTGCTGTTGCCATTTGGGGGTCCCACCGGTCCTGCAGCCTCATCCACTCTGGGTTTTGGGAGCTGGATGAGGGTGAAGCCTCCAGGCAGGGCAACGCCGCGCTGCTTTTTACCCTCACCAAGCAAGTTGGAGGGCGGACAGATCCTGAACGAGTAGGTTCCTCGCTGAGCCAGGAAGCTGGGGCTCTTCAGAGATGGCGACACGGTGAGAGACACGGGCGAAGGTCTGGAGCTGGGCTCGACCGGAGTGGAGGACGGAACCGGGCTGTGGCTCATGGGACTTGGTGAACACCAAGGAGAGTTTATCAATGCTTTGTTACAAGCTTCTGGTTTAAATGTCTGAGAGGAAGTGGCAGGGCATGCTGGGTAAGAGGAAGGAGACAAGAGCAGAGTTAGCTTAGCAAATCCTAGACAATGCGTCACATTGTCAGATGTTCCTGTTGGAGACCAAAGGTTTCCTCTCATGAAAGTTGACCCCCCCCCTGATTGGGGGGATGCTTGTTCACACCCACAGTAGCCAGAACCTGCAGTAGATTTGGGTGGTTTGTGTTTTTTAAAGGCATCCTTTTTCAGATAAACTTGCTGGCTCTAGTGGACCATCTCTCAGACAGTCAAATGACAGATTTCAGGATCTCCTTGGGGATTTTCTTTTACCTCCCCTTCAGACTTGATGCATTTTTTCAGTTTGAATATTCACAGAAGTTTCTTTTAGATCAGATTTGGATTAAAAGAACAAAAAAAAAAAAAAGGGCAACAAAAACATCTTTTTAGAGACGAATAGCTTCTTCTAAAGTTTCATGCATAACTCATCTAGATAGTCAGTCTTGAATCATTCGGCGTCTTACCGGATGGCTGGTTGTTGACAACGGGGGGGGCCGTTGTGCCCCCAGCATGCAGTTGAAGACCTCCGGCGGAGTGGGTTCTGGGAGCAGACTCTGGTTTCTCAGAGACCTTCGGAACAGAAATCTGCGCTCGACCCGTGACGAAGGCGGCGAGCCGGTTGACGGGATGCAGAGCTCCCATGTAACCTAGCAACAGCCTGGCGTGGTTATACTGCTTCCCGTTCACCTGAAAACGGAGAATTGTCGTTTGTTTGTTTCTGGAATCTGTCGGCGTTGCCGCCGGTTCGTGTTCTGGTACCTTTATGAGTCCGTTTCCTTGACCGCCAAAGGGTTTTTTCTTGGCTATCAGATTCCCAGCAGCTGTGATTCCACTCATGAAGGGCGTGACCCCACAGGGCACGCTCGGCCCCCCAGTTTCCTTCTTTGGGTTCTCAGAAAAGCTGGGATTCAGCTCAACACACTCATCAGACTCCTCTTCATCACAGTTGGTGGTATTTGATGGTCTACTGATTCGGATCTGAAAAGGATGGAAGGAGGCGGAGCTTTAGACAAGCGAAGGCAAAAACATCACCGAGGATGAAGATTCCCGATGGACCCACCCTGTAGGTGATGATGGAGCCGCTGGGTTTCCGCATTAGGATCTTGGTGATGGGGCTGATGTGGTACGGCCCGATGAAGAAAGGCTGATTGAGGCGGTTCTGATTCATGCGATCACACAAACCCTCCAGGACCATTTGGCAGTCATTCTTCCATTCACACTCTGACTGGATTTGGATCTGCTTCCTGGCTTTGGCCTCCCCGCCTTCCCGAGACGACTTTTCTTCTGTGGAAACACGAGACTGTTGAGACCCCGAGCAAGTCGGACTCGCCGCCACAAACCGAAGCCTTCTACCTTCTTTTTTCGTGCTCATGGCAGCGCCGTGATGGTTTTGAGGCACGCCATGGCTGCCGTCCTGCGGGTTGGATGTGCACTTTGGTGCAGAAGCAGCAGCAGCCATGACGCTGGTTTCAAAGTCCATTACAGGAGGAGGTTTGCTGTTCAGCTCTCTGACACGAGCACAAGTCATCTTGCTCTCCAGGTATCTGTAAACCGGGTCCTTGTCCTCCTCTCGGATCTGAAATTCAAGAGTTACAGCAAGATTATTCCATAAAGACTAAAAACTGAAAATCAACACTTTGATGCAACTATATTAACACTAAAGTCAATTTCAGTCTCTGAGGATTTAAAGGCAAGATTCAAATTATAATTAAAATCCTTTTAATGATAATTAAACACAAGCTTTTATCTCGCTAAGGATTAAAAAACATTTTTAAAAACTTTGTCAAGCTTTTACGAAAGGTTAATATTTTGTTCACACCTTTATGGCTAATATTAAAGCTGTTACTTTAGCTCAAATGTCTTTACTTTCCTTAAAATCTTCCTTATCCACTTCATGCCTTATGTTCATTTCTAAAGGACTATTTAACCCAGGACTCCACTCAATTTATCTTTACCTCAAACAGGAAAAACACTGAAAAATGTTGTTCAAGAACTGACCAATCAGATGCCTCAATAAAAGTAGGTGGAGCCTGCTGCTTTACATTTTTGTTTGACCTTTAAACTGAGCTACTGTACCATAGAACTTTTCATTTGTTCCAACTTGTCACAAAGGAAAGTCCTTTAATTTATGTTTTACTGCATTATTTTCAATGAATTTTTTATTTCAATCTTTTTTTAAACTCGTTAAAAAGGTGCTGCTGAGTCTGTTACTCAAGATATTTGTTTTTCTTGATGCCATTGTTTTCACATTTATAGCAATGAACGTCAGCTCCAAATGTCACTTATTGGGCTTCTTGACTACTAATAATTGCGATCGGTCCCACAGACATATTTCTAGAAGCTTGGGTGACGTGTTCTGTTGGTACCGGCTCGGCTGGACGAGGAACGACCCGCTTTACGATCCTGGACGGTCCAGCACTGGGAGGAGGAGCACCTCTGGGAACAAACAGCGGTTCTGGATCCCCCTCAGAGCCGCCTTGACGCCACAGTTTCTGAGAATGGGCGCCTGGACGAGGCTGCTCTGCGAGCTCCATGTTGGTCACGGCTGGGGGGGCAGAAACAGCAGTGCGTTGGGGGGGGTTTAAACACAGATAAAACACGCTGAACCCAAAGGTTGGCAGAAGCCGTGGCCGTACAGTAAACGGGGCGGCTCTGCTCCTCGCGCTCCTGGCTCGGCTGCTGCTTGGTGATCTTGCGTTTGAAGCAGGTGCAGCCGAACATGCAGTCGGGTCTCCTGCAGTGGAGGGGGCCTCTGCTCACATGCTGCAGGCTGGAACAAACACAGCCCAGCCGGCAGAACTCCTTCCCACAGACCGGTCCGATGGATTTGGTCTCTGGAGGGTCGGGTTCCTGTTTGGGCGGCAGCTGGTGTTTAAAGATAACAGACAAACACATCATCTTCCATCTGTGATCTGAAAACACTTCTGTCTCTGAGGTTCTCACCACACTCATGCTCATCTGAGGTTAACTGAATCTTTCTCTTTCGGCTTTTCCCATCAGGGGTCGCCACAGCGAATCATCCTTTTCCACCTCACTCTATCATGAACATCTTCTACCCTAACATTAGCCAACTTCATGTCCAGGTTAAGTGAATCAGTTGAACCAAAATCACAGGCATTGTGATCAGGGACATTCATTTTATTATTACTGTGATCAGCGTTTCACAGATAGAAGTCTGCATGTCCTGACAGCTGAGAAAGGAAAAGCAGCTTTCTGATAGTCGCAGCGGTTCCTGCAGCAGGCTTGTCAGGTTTGTCGAGGATCAACAGAGAGTCGATGGTAGAAACAGAGGGCATTTTTTGCTGTGTTTTATAGTAATTTGTGTCGTTTAAGAAAAGGTACTAGAGATAAAAAATACGTTGAGGCTTTCAATCAGGAAGAGGAGGAAGGAGAGCTGGAAAACAGGAGATTTGGTTAGGTTTTCCATCCTAGAGGCAGTAAAACGTTTTTGTTTTCTATGTCTACATTTATCAGGATAAAGGTTTTCACTATTGGTGTCTAGTTTCTGTGTTGCCTCCTATTGGTTCATTTTTTTTGTGTGTTGTTGTGCATCCGTTTCAACAAATACAAGGATTTGTTTTAGCAAAGATGCTCCATCTGATACATATAAATAATACAGATTTGTCATTGATTCGCATCCTCCTCTCTTCTGATGATTTAATAGAAAGGAGACGGTTTTCTAGAAAAAAACGCGGGACGTGTGAAGAAGAGATGGGTTGAACAGAAACTACCACATTTCAAAAAATGTCCCTTTTATTATTGCACTTTAATGCTAAAATTATCTAGATAAACAAAACGTCTTGTGCTGCTTTGTTATTGTCACCATTAATTTTGGTCATAACCTTTGGATCAGGAAAAACTATAAATTATAGATCTTGTTTTTTTTATTTTACACATTTTTAGCATCTAGAGAACTAAATTACAAATCTTGAGGATTTTAGAGGTATAACTTATTCTGTATTTTTATTTTCAAATGGCGCAGGGCAAAAAAAAAAAAAAGAATCAAATCCATATTTTCTCAATTTCCCTCCCTGATGCCGACGGCCAGGCCTGTAAAACCTGAGACCACGCTCACCTGTTCAGTCTGCATGGAGGACAGAGCCACGGTCACTCTCTCTGCAGTCAGCTGTGTCCTCCTCAGGCCTCGGTTCAAGGCCTCCATCTCCATCTCCAGGAGCTTGAGCTGGATCTTGGTGAGGCCTGAAGGTTTGTGGAACATGGCCTGGATCTGGCTGAAGCTCAGCGGCGGTCCCAGAGCGACGGCTGCTTCCTTTGCTGATGAACTGAAGCGGCAGGGAAACAGCAGACTGTGTTTGTGTGTTCATGCCGACACAAAAACATCTGAATCGTTGAAAACCTGAATTATCTCCAGTCGTGCAGGTACAAAAACGCTTTGGACACCACAGCCACCACTACAACTAGAAAAAACAATCTGGCCAATCACCTCTGACAAACACTGCCAGGATCAGAACCGGAAAAGGCCTGAGCGGATCTGGACTGGACCTCTGCTTGACAGGGGCTTGTGGGCCGGGCAGCAGCGGGCGTGGACGACAATGCAGACGAGTGTTGAAGTTTGTAGGACAGGGGGCAGGGCCTGCTGCCCCCCGCTGACAGTCTGGAGGCTGCGCTTCGACTTTTCAGAACGCTATCCAGAGTCTTCACGTAGCTGGAGCTCTTGGCCGGCAGCTGGTAGGACACAGAAGCTTCTGCTTCGGTGGAAAAAGCTGCAGCGCGTTCACTGATCTGCTGCTCTTCGCTCTCCAAGTATTCGTCCAGCATGTTGCTGCAGAAGGCAGACAGGTTCTTTGGTAATCCTTCAGGGGGACAAGAGTTAAAGGTTTTCATTTAATTACTGTAATCATTTCAGTTAAACAGCAGCTTGAAGAGAAGATACGGACGATGACTCCAGGTGGAACCTTTACCTTCACAGCTTGACGGCAGCGATAAACTGCTTTTGATGAATTTGCTTTTCCACCCCTTAATCTTCGTCATATCACTCGTCTTTCCTGTTCTGGAGATGAAGGCGTGTCCTTTATCTGTGAGAGGGACAGGATTTTAAATGACGTTTTGCATGAACCTCACGTTCCTCTGAGACATTTTTGTCACTGGCTGCTTTACATGGACAAAAGTATTGTCCATGTAAACGCTGGATCAGCAGAGGAGCGGCTTTAAGACGGTTTGTGAGGGAATGGAGGCGGCTTTTCAAATGAGAAATGCCACTTGCGCAGTCCTGAGAAACCGTGCAAACAATCATGTGAAAACCAAACTTGCACTCACAGCTAACTTTAGGGACATATATTCATTCATTTTCGATTCCGTTTGGTCCCTTTCAGGGTCACGGGGCTGACCTTTAGGACTTTAGGGACAATGTCAGAAAACTCGTTGCTAAACAAAAGTCAAAATAAATCATTGCGGGGTGAAAAAAGTGGTCACAGTTGTCGCAGTATTGTTCTGATTTTGGCGATTTTATTGATGTATACTTTGGGGAACTATGTATTTTAAACTGTTTTAAACGTAATCTAAGTTATGTTAATTTTATGTCATTTTATTTTATGCAATTTCAAGTTACTAATGTACTTTTTTACTTTGTTTTATTTCATCTATAGTCTCTTGGTGGCTGTCCATGGTTAGAATGGGACGCAGGATGGAAATTAGCCTAGGCTACAATCCTGCAAATATACAGTGTCTCACATTTTTTGGAGCACTCCACACTGTTCTGTGTATGCATTGTCCCTTAAATAAATATGCATTGTCCCTTAAATAGATAAATACAAATATAAGTTGTGTTACCAATCGTGTCCAGACAAAATAAAGGCTGGCTTCAACCACACAGATTTTTTAGGTTCATCTACGTCTAAATGCTGTTGTTGGCACGTATTAGCCTTAGCCTAACCCTTCTTCTGGCTCCGTTCCACTAAGAAAAAAAGCACTGGCCGCACGGAATGAAAAGAATTGAGCCAAGAAGCACCTAATAATAATCATTAAGATAATAAAAGCATGTTTAGACGATAATCTCGCTTTATGCGGCAGCTTTGTTTGTTTACAACAGAGCTCGCCATTTCTTCTTCTACGGTTGTTTCCGGTATTTTAGACTGTTCTGAGCATGTCAAGATGAGTTATTCCGACTGAAAGTGTGGCGTATGTCAACGTGTGTTATGATCGGGTAAAGTTTTTATTATTATTTAAACATTAAACATATATAACATAGCTACTGGCAGCTAAACTGTCCTCTTATTTACAGTAACATCTATGCTCCGGAATGTGGTTAAAGGTGATGAGCATCAACACCACTGCTGCAGCTCCAGTCAAACCCTAACTTATGGGTCCAGGACCGAGTCCTCGGTTCACTTTTTGAGCTCAAATGTTAGATTTCTACGCAGTCTGACGCGAGATTTCAAAGCTGTGATCACACCAAACTCGAATTGCGCCGTAGGAGCAGCTAGTTTTAATGTTAAGTCAACGTACAGACATGATCAGACATCCTGTGGCGCGGTTAAAGCGCAAGACATGGCGTGATTCTCAAGCACCACTGTGGTTTGTGTGACCCAGAGACAATTCAGTTTGCTGAGTTCAAATACCTGGACTTTGGGAAAAAATGTGCGTTGCATCAAACAATTAGGAACTCTGCTTGGCGAGTTGATGACGTGGAATCTGATCGCTCTCCTCCTGAAGTTTCTCATAGTTTTCTTGTCGGCATTGAGCATAGTTCAAAGATTGTATTATTTTATTCCTATTTTTAATTTTTCCCTCCTCAGACTAATGCGGTACAGCAAGTCATGGAACTGGGTGACAGAGAGACGGAAGTGCCGCTGAAAGCGCCGTCATTCAGACGCAGCTCCTGCAGCAGATGGGGAAGCTCGCCATGCGGGAGTCTCTGAATGATTTCATGAACCAGACACGAGTGGAGACATGATTACCTACGTTACTGTAGAGCGCTTGAACATAAATTAACCAGATCTTTCAAAATCATCTGTGTCTTCCAGGATTTACCACTTACCACTTACCACAAACTGCAGCGGTAGCGTTGGAGTTATGGTCAGACGTCCAGCAGCGAAATTGCTGAGCAAAGGACTCACTACTGCTTCGATTTACTTATTTACACAATCTTTTTTAATGTCATTAATTGTCATAATTGCCAATTTTGATGTCAGACTGATGTCAGTAACAGGGGAGCGTGCACGTGTCTGAGTGCAGAGACGCTGCAGCACTTCATGAAATATCATTACAGCTCTGAAACAGAACAGACTGAGCTGCCTGAAGGCCTGAACTGGCTGCACGCCGCTGCAGACATCGTGAATAGGACCTGGTTGAGTCAGTGCATGGAGCGTGTACGGCGGCATTTGGGAGACGTACAGGAAACGGCGCTAAAGATAGACGATGACTCTTATTTCAGTCGGTTTAGATCAATGAGATCAAGCGGACAGGAAATGTTTGTGTCTGAGAAAATGGAGAATGCCCCTAAATAAAAATAAAATATCAAATATCATCTCTGTGTTTGGACCGTTAGACAGAACAAAAATCACTCTTCCTCTCCTATTTTTATAGCTTTTAGGAACCTGTCAATCAAATGAATAAAGGGCGTGTCCATCCTTTTATCTATTCCGATATTTTCCTGATACATGATGTCATTTAGAAATGTAAAAAAAAAAACTTTTTGAGCCATTTTTGAGTTTTAAACTACTTAATGTGAAAACAGGAGCAGCTTTCCTTCATGTGATTAAGAACTTTAACTACAAAAAAACAACAATTAACCAGAATCTGCAACAAAAGTATGCCGAATCAATTGCATTTCCTTTTGTCTAGTAATTTTACCAAATATCTTCAGATTGCTGCGTTTAGTTGAACTTTTTTTGGG